>NC_137459.1:34724069-35324069 GCF_964235325.1 Thermobia domestica | reverse complement strand
GTAACAACGAAAACAACGCAAAAAAAAATTCACAAAACGGGACTTGGCGCCAATCCGACAACACTGTACTCTAGAGAGATGTCTTCCATGTAGCGCGAGAGAAGAAACTGACAAAATTTGATGGGTGGGGGTTGACGACTGGAACACACCCTCGCGTTCTATTGGATGGTGAAATTGGTAGATCTAGGTCAAGCTTCACGACTCGGCCGGTAAGCAGTGTTGTCAGATGGCGGGATATTTCCCGCAAAACGGAGATTCTTACCATTGGTGGGAATGCGGGAAATTCTGGTTGAAAATGGGAAATTCTGTCAAATTTTTCTTCCTTTACATATCGTCTCTTTTTCACTCCACATCTTCATCTCTTTGTACATGAAATAATACATGGATTGGAAGCTTAAAGGTCAAAATAACCAGAACAGGTTTATAAACCGAACCAAATGGAACTGATTGTTAATCGCGCCAATATGTATATTTCTCCCTATACCAAATAAACTACAGATAGAAAATAGAAGGATAGCCCTATAATAGTCTTCCCGTAGGAAAATATGTACTTCTGACTGATTGTTCATAGTTATTTGATTTTAATTTCAAGTTATTAATATAATGATCAATTAATTAATCATTAGTGAGTAATTAATTAATCATTAATGAGTAATTAATTAATTAATTATTGATATTCCTTCTTGGCGGGAAATTTTGCAACCGATCGGGAAATTTCAGGACTTTGAGCGGGAAGTCTGTTATTCTGAATCTGACAACACTGCCGGTAAGTGGATAACTCCTTCTCTCACTCAAAATGCTGCTGAGGACGTAGTCGTGAACGCAGAATATATGTTACAGAAAATGCAGGAGCTATGTCACATGATAGATGACATATGGCAGTAGAAGGCTAGAAATGGCAAAAACTAACATTTTAAAGGTTTGTGCCCCAGCTCCCTCTCTCATCAGACTCCTCAATCACCTTCAAAATAAACGGTGCGAAAAGCAAATGAACAATGATAAATTAGTGCAAAAATAAACTCGGGATGAACGAGAATATCCCAGAAACAATGCATGCATATAGTGTTCTTCGAGAAGAAAGGTCGCAGAAGCGACCTCCGAGTGAGACAAAGCCAGGGAAAAAGATTGCGTGTTGGGTTTGGATGTATTGCTTTTTGAAAAACCTTATTAATCAAATCTTTTTCTTGACATAATCCACTCCTCCAACTGTCAAGGTTGTGATTTAAGAGTGCTCACTAATATAACGCTCAGTTTTGAACATTTTTTTTTTTCAAAATATTAAAAATAAGAAAATATCAAAGAGTAAGCTTAGAATTTATAAACAAGGAAAAGAAATTCGTCTGCTATGCATACTTTCATGCGTTAAACGGGACTAGAAGCACATCTGATTTCGCATTCCTAATATTCATTGATAACTAAATCCTTTCATCTTACAAGCGATGGAAAGTTATGACTAGTCAAGAGAATTTGGGTTCAGTGATATGTAGACTTCTGAATAAAAGAAAAACTATGCCTTTTTAAATAACACTTTCTTTTACGAAAAAAATTAATGATTCGCTGTTTTATTTGTATTTTTTCAAACAAATGTTAAATAATATACGTAACAAGAATTTTAGGAATGATAAAAAAAATGCATCAAAAGATTGCGATCTCGGCCAATAATTAGATTTTGGATCAGGGACCGCAACATTTTTGAACGGGCCCTTAATCGAATTTTCGTATTTTCTACGGAATAAGCATATCATACTAAGTTAAATAATAGTTTGGCTTTGGCTACACTATTTGTAGTTCTCCAGATATAAGGCCTACAAGAAAATTTTTGGTTGAAAAATATACTGGATCTTTGATCAGGTACCACAAAATGTTTGAACGGCCCCCTAAATCAAGCTTTTTGCATAACGACTTGCCTGACGGGGTCGTTATGAGAGGCACCTAAGAGGTGCGGGATAACAATACCAAATTTGTTTGAAATAAAACCCATTACTCTGAATGGTAGCTATAAGGACGTTAAAGGACCAGATAGTAGAGCAAGGACTTGCAACTAATTTGGAACAGTCTCACCCTAAAACAAAGTAGATCCAATCCTCTCCCTCCTACTCTTACGTGATGATAAGCGTAGACTTGTAGGTCGAGGCGTCTTGAAGATCTCCATGATGGCTTGTCCAACAATCGACCAAGGCATCGAATGCGGGATCGAAGGCACGGTGACGTCGATGTGTTCTCCAAAGTGGTTGAGTTCCAAAGACCCAAAAGACCAAAATGACCACGATCAAGCTTACTCAAGTCTATTTGTTTCGACTCTCTCTCTCTCTCTGACGTCATGAAGGAAGCAAAGGTGGTGACACTCAACAAGATGACATGCACATTCAATTACCAAATTGACACAGCCAAAGTACACGTGTCCACATATCGATGATACAACATAAAGGAACTATACTTCCTACTAGGCTGCTAACGTCGTCAGGATCATATACGTTAAAAACAGGAAGAGAGCGACTTCCGAGATTCAAAGTACTTACTACTCAACAACAATATTTCCTTATTGTGTCAGTGTTTACCAGGTTGATGATCGGAGCGAACATAGATTCGAAGTTGGTGCATGACAATAAGAGCCCAATAGAAACAAACTTATTGAGAAAGCATCTGATCTAAACAGAACTGAATTTCAGCAACCCCGTGTGAGACTTAGGGGAAAAAGGTAATAGGAAGTGCTACCAATGTTTATTACATATTAGTTACAAGTACAAGGATTTCTTTGTAGTAAAGCAAACAGAAGGTAGTTAGTTACTTCCTAGATGAAAATACAATGTTAGCTGGCGATGTCGATGGTCGGTGTGTAAATGACATCTAACAGGCGATGAACTCCAACAGGGAGCCGATCAGTCAGCTCTCAATGGATGACTGACTGATTTAGATGTAAACAAAGTTGCTGGTCCTGACTTCGCATCCCGTAACACTTTCGTATTTTCTACGAAATAAGCACATCATATGAAGTTAAGTGATAGTTTGCATTTGGCCCCACTATATGTAGTTCTCCAGATATAAGGCCTACAAAAAAAATTTGATTGAAAAAATATACTGGATTTTTTGAACAGGATCCACAAAATTTTTGAACGGCCCATAAATCAAGTTTTGCTATTTTCTACGGAATAAGCACATCATAGTAAGTTAAGTGATAGTTTGGGTTTGGTTAGACTGTATGTAGTTCTGCAGATATCAGGCTATAAGAAAATTTTTGATTGGAATATAATGGATCTTTTGATCCAAAAACAAACAGAAAACAAAATCATGCTTAGAATGTGCTAAGATTAGTTTTCCTGTTCCATGTGACTAGGTCAATCAGAGACTGAGTTAGATTGAAAGTAACTCTATGAAATTGACATTCGTCATTAAAAATAGTGCCCCAGTATTAACGCCCATACTTGGCAGAATGGGCGTGGTATTCCAACCTCAGGAATTAAGAAAAAATAGCAATCATACATTTTCAAGAGGTGGTTGAAACATACTCGAGGGTCGAATCTCCCCCACGGGCCGCCGTTTAGCCAACACTGGTTTAGAAACATGGGATAATCTTAAAAATAATACATATAAATAAAATCTATATACATATAAATATAATATGTATATGCACATATAAATACAATCTTAGACCACCATTGATATTAGAGCTGAAATCCGAGATCAATCCCGCTAAGAATATGCTGCCCAAATCGGACGTAAAACTAATTAAAACTTTACGATCTCATGTACGGTAGCCTTGATAATGAAACGAGACTTTACATTCAAAAACTAACATAAGAAGAATAAAATATAATCTTAAAGAAGCATAAACAGGAAGCGCGTGTGAGCGTTATCAATAGATTTCCGGGACTAAATATAAATCAAAAATATGAAAACTGTGGAACAAAGCAATAAAAAAAAATAGGAAGCAATGGTGCTTACAAGGTACGGAGCTGTCGGAACGATAGAAGTTGGAGGAGAAAATAAAACAAGTGAGTACCTTAATTTAAATATGAATTATAGGTAGAAGCAAGAATAGAATAGCAGAAGATTTTTGGGTAGATGAAAAAGAGGTAGATATGGTTAATTTAACAAAACTGTCATTAAAAAGATGTTAAGTGGATAAGGTCGTGTACACATCAGAAACACGTACGTTACGGAAAAGAGACACACAAAACCACTTACAGGTTAGAGGTTTTCCAGATATATATGAAGAAGAATACAAAATAGCTTAAGTAAACGAAAAAAAAAATGTTGCGAAAAAGGAGTAATTCACACGATAGTTAGTCAAGCTTTTGGCACTTGACTCGATCGGCATTTTGCTCGATCTCCACTCAAGCCAAGTGAACTTTGTGGTGAGCAAACACCGTGCGCCTGGGTTTTCTCGGGGTTCTCCTGTTTCCTCCCACTTTCTTCATTCCACCAATTCGTTCATCTCTTATCATCACCGCTTCCTTTAGCCTAGCCGGCATAACCGTAGAACGTAAAACTTAAAGATTTCATTTCATTTCGATCGGGATTTGTTTGTTTATCCGTGTGTTCCACGGTAACTCTCGTAAAACTTACTCAATTTTAATGAAGCTTGCACAGAAAAAAACTTATGTGACGTACGTAAAACGTAGGTTATTTGCGTAAATCATGTAGTTTTTGGACTTAAAGTACGGTAATATCCTGCAGCAAACGTATAACTGAGAACGTGTGCTTTATAATACTTTCTGTATAAGTGTTCCACTTATACGTACTTTCCATATGACTATGTATAAGCGGTAAAGATCTCACAGATGGCTGTATATAGCATATAGCTGACGTATATAAGATACGTATTCGTATGTAATATATAGAAGATTGTTAAATGTCATACATTCTGTAGCTGCATGATGTAATATCTGAGCAGGAAAAAGGAGAATACGTATGTAACATATGCATAATATGTGTTCCGTACAGATTTCCATAGTAAATATACGGATTCCGTATATTTATTCAATATACCGCTGTCCTGATAACGAGTTTTTCTTAGTGGGGCATGTGTCTTCCTTCAACTTTCAGATGCAACCTTTTTTGGGGGGGATTGCGATCCTTTAAGCATAAGGAGGCAAAATCCATCCCAAGTTTCACGTTTGCACCTGATGAGCATAGAAAATAACTTTCCAGTATAACCTACGAAAAAGTTGTTTGATTTTGATAAATTATACTTTTAATTTTCTACACGGAATTTCGACCTTCCCAAATGGCTGCGTTTGAAATTGGACGAGGATTAGGGGGTAAAAGTTCCGAGTTTTTGTTGTTTCCGAAGTTTCTGAATTTAAATAATATGATAAGAAAATAACATTTTATCGATGACGCTCGACAAAATTATTCTATTTTTATTCTGTATGGTATATATTTTCTTTGATGTTTCACAATTATTCCCACTACATGGAATTAAGATTGGTTAACAATATGGGTGCGCACGAGACAATGTTTGTGGCTGTCTCGTCTCGAAAATGTGCTGTAAAAGTGATGTCTCGACTCGAAAAATGTATATTTTTCTATTAGAAGAGCCGTGTCTTGACTCGAATTTTGTCAGGAAAATCCTGTCTCGACTCGACTCGTGTATCCCTAGTTAAGAGCAAGAAGTTGAAAGACCATCTCTATGTGCAATATTATAAAAATAAATTCCATGATGACCTTCGTGAAATTTATTACAGTTGTATGCAATATTATTTTGAATAGTTTAGGTTTGGCATTAAAATAACTTAAGAATTAGTTGAATTTACCGCAATTAGGGGTAAATTACTCCCTCCCTACTATTTAGAAGTATGTTCTACGATAATTTTTGCAAAAGTATTTGATTTCGTGCAATATTTACATGTTGTATAATATTTCACAATCATCATAATTGATTGGACTTCAAATTAATCTAGAATGATTCAGTGAACCCCCTCCGATACTCTTAGAAAGAGCTTTCTTGATATATTTCAAAGAAAATTTTCGAATTTTATATAATACGGTGCATATGATGATTTAGTATTTTTTCGGGGAGGGGGGAGAGTCAGACAAGACTGGGATGAATTTGATTTAATGAGGGGTCAATATCCCGTGGTTTTAAAAAGTATATTGTACTATTTACTTTCGAAAAATTAATCAATTTTGACACAATGTGCTGTGTGTGTTTATTGAGACCTTTACATAATTTCCATCATGTCTGGCGTTGAAGTCAGTCAAATGTTAGGATTGACTTAACTCAGCCCCATCTGCTAACGACGAGATACTGTTAGAACTCTAACAAATATAAGGCTTCAAATCTGTGATGTAATCTTACACTGATAGCAGATTATTATTATACTTTTAAACTATGCTATGCTTAAGTATTAAAAGTGTTATAGAACAGTTTTTTGCGTCCGACTTTCTGTCGACAGGTAACAGGGTAAAAAGATATGGAGAACCGACTATATTCAATTGAAAAATGAAATCTTTAAGTTTAACTCTCACGATTATGCCGGCTAGGTTAAATGAGACGGTAATGATGAGAAATAAAATGAAATGGTGGAATAAAGAAAGTGGGAGGAAATAGGAGAACCCCGATAAATCCCATGCTCACGGTGTTCGTCAACATCAATGTTCCCTTGGCTCGAGCTGGGATCGAAACAAGGACCCCATACACCGGAGGTGAATGGCTTTACCACTGAGTCATCGCGGCCCTCGGCTATATGCAATTGAGTCAGCGTGCCAAGAATAGGTTACATCTACTCCGTTCGCTCTCTACTCAAACCGGAAGTGGTAAAAAATCAACCGTTTCCGGTTTCACTGTTGATCACCATAGAATAAAATGGACAATTGATAGCAACAAGTGGTTTATAGAAATTGATTCACCGTGTTTAGGGAATATACCATCACCACAAAAACTCTACCAAGATCTGGAGTGGTTGAAATTTACTATTACTTCCAGTTCCAGTACTTATTTCCATAGAGCAAAAACGGTAAAAGATATCGAGAAGTGTTTTTTTTTTTTTTTTTTTTAACCGATTCAATGTTCCAATAATGAATTTTGTCTCTACTTCTACCTATCTGTCGAAACAAAAACTGGTGAAAATCTACGATTTTTCGATTACAACACAGATCGCATAATGGATAAAACGGAAATAGATAGCAACAAGTAATTTCTAGATATGAATTAAGTACCGCAAGAATATGGTTCACCTCTGATTTTATTTCTTTATTGCAACACAAAATGATATACGTCAATAACAGTTCCTACTTCAGTGTTAATCTCTACCGACCAAAACCAGTAAAAGATAGCGAGTTCTGGCTTTCTGAAATGGATTCAACAACCAAAAAAACAAGTTTTATCTTTGATCTTATTGCTTTATTACAAACTGTAGTTGTAAATGTACTACTTCAAGTTTGAGTATTGAAAACTGAAATGAAATCTTTCAGTTTTACGTCCCACGCTTATGATGGTTAGGCTAAAGGAGACGGTGATGATGAGAAATGAATGAAATGGCCCTCTACCTCTGAGCCAACGCGCCTCCTAGTTTGAGTATTGAATTTGCGTAGTTTGAAAATTACCATAGTTTCACACTAAAACGAAACTTTATTATTAATTTTATTATTATTATTATTATTATTATTATTATTATTATTATTATTATTATTATTATTATTATTATTATTATTATTATTATTATTATTATTATTATTATTAATATTATTATTAAGGACCAGGTGTTCAGTAAAATTTCTAGTTCTCAGTACTGGAGATGTGATAAAAATGAAGACACTTAAGTTCGTTTGGGGAATCTATGCTCCAATTTCAGGAAAATTAATTTTTCTTATAACTAATTCTATGGCCTATGAAACTCGAATTTTCAATGCTAAATTCACAAAAATGTATCCATTTACTTCTGCCCTTAGCTAAATTGATCTAGTTTCTTTGTTTTTAATTCTGCGAGATCCATTTTAATATTGTCCTCTCACCTGGATCTCGATTTTCTTAAAGACCTTTTCTACCAGTTGAGCTTCGAGTTAAAATTTTGAAAGCGACCCTACACGACCTGCCCCCTGAGCCTCCAAGATTTAACAACAATGTTAGTTAAAGGGTGCAGTTCCTCTTGACAAAGTTTCCGCCATTCCTGCTTTCTAATTCCCATCCCACTTGGGACCGAATATTTGCCTCAGGATATTATTTTCAAATACTTTCAGTCTATTTCCTTTCCTCAAAGTAAGTGACCATGTTTTGCAACCATACAACACAACAGGCATATTTATCGTTTTACATATTTTAAGCTTTAAATTCTTCGACAATATTCGCGAAGACAAAATGGTTTGAGCTGAATAATAACACAAATTCCCTGCTTTCAGTCGATATTTAATTTCTCCGTAGATATATCTTTTGTCTGGTGATGTTTATTCTAGATATTTGAAGCTATCCACTTTGTCGAAAGTGTTTCTTGGTATTTTAACTTATCCATAATTTGCAGTATTACGTTCACGGCGAATTTCTATGTACGCAGTTTTCTTTGCATTTACGGTACTTCAAACCCGTAAAACCTCTGTATTTCTTTCTATTATCTTCATATAATTTCTTATCAAGATTGGTATTATCAGCATAAGTCATAACCTGGTGAGTGCCATTCAGTTCCAGGTGCTGGTTGCTATCTTTAATTTTCCTTATAGCGTATTCTAGAACAACACTGAATAATGGTAACAGGACACCTCCTTGTTGCAGACCATTTTCAACGTGAGTGTTCATGGGCAAGTATTACTCTATTCAAACTTACTATGGGTTTCATTTATACACATACAGGGTGCATCAAAAGAACTTTATAACTGTGAAAACTCATATTGAGTTACTCATTTATCTTACAGACATGCTTTTGGTGTCATTTTGTAGCAAAATACATCAAGTTTTGACTCACGTAGTACACTAGTTCAGAAACAACCCACCGCAAGCGCTACCGGCAGTTGCAGCAAAGATGGCTGCCTTTACTGGTCCCGAACATGCTAGCTGTATGTTTTGGTTGGAAGAATCCAAGTCTGTGACAACTTTGCAACGTTCATACAAAGGGTGGTAAAGACACTCCCAGTAGGTCTACTATTTATCAGTGGCATAAATGTTTTATTGAATTGGATGTTCGGTAAGACATAACGAATCTTTAGGTCGTCCCCGTACGTCTGAAGACGTTGTAAATCAAGTGAGACTTCAGATGGGACGTGTGCTACATTACCAATGAAAGCCATATTAGGTATAAGGTAAAAAAAAAAAAAAAAAAAAAAAAAAAAAAAAAAAAAAAAACTTGATGTATTTTGCTACAAAATGACACCAAAACCATGTCTGTAAGCTAAATAAATAAATCAATAAGAGTTTTCAAAATTACAAAGTCCTTTTTGATACGCCCTGTATTTATTAATCTAACTACCATTTATTTTGATGTATCAAGTTCGGTGAGAATATTATATAATAGTTCTCTTCTAATCAAGTCGTAAGTCTTTCTGAAATCAATCATAAAATTATTGATGTACTTGAGCGTTGTATTCCCATTTCTTTTCGAGTATTCGGCGAATGGTAAATATCTGGCCAATAGTAGTGGATCAATTTCGCCTAAATCCGCACTGATAATCCAGAATAATTTATTCAGCGTATTAGCTCAATCTTGCATGTGTCAGTTAGAGAGGATTTTATAGGACGTTGACACGAGAGAGATATTTACAGTCAGTTACAGTAATTAACACAGTAACTCGAAACTATTACAGTCATTTTTGTTCCCGTTCTTGTAAATTGAAGCAATGATTGATCCTTTCCACTCTTGTAGCAATTTCTGCTTGTTTCTGTTGAGAAAACTGAGTTTGTGTGTGTCGTTCTACATTATTTTTTCTTGCACACTACTAGGGTCCATCATTCTCAGATGCTTACTTAATTTTTTTCGAATGTATTAGAACGACATCAGGAAGTTTTACGGCAATTCATTAAAAATGAATGTTAATGTTTTTCTATCTTCAGAATGGCAGTTGTTTACCGACCAATGTTATACCTGACCTTCAACCTTTTCCAATGGGAGGTTAGAAGATTTGTTCTCACTGTAGCCAGGATGAAATTAAGAAATACAATATTTAAATAATAATAATAATAATAATAATAATAATAATAATAATAATAATAATAATAATAATAATAATAATAATAATAATAATAATTTAACGCCGTATACTTACAGTAAGTCCAATAGCGATATAATAGACCTCCTCTGCCTCCAATAACTCGAATAATTGTGTAAGTAGAGCATGTTTTTCTGCACGAAATACAAGAAAGAACTTTCCGAAACCATAACTAAAGGTTTTTAGGATCACAAAAGATATAGGGCCTTATGCAGAGTCGTTTTGACGTATGATTAGAGTCATACTAAAGGCCTGACTACTGCAGGAAACATATGTTAGTCGAACTCTTTAGTATGGCACTAATAACGCGTCAAAACGACTCTGCATAAGGCCCAATATTTCTACCTGAAATTTAAGCTTAGAAAATGGCTGACTGGTCCACCTATTCCATAGTATTGTGAGTTAGATGGACCATGCACTGTGGGAGTGATGGACCTTATGCAGAACCTAAACAATAAATAAATAAATAAATAAAGTGGAACAGTTTTGTCTTTAAATACATTATATTAATAAAGCACATATTATATAGCTACCAAGTTTTTTTTTTTTGTGAAATCTAATATTGATCATATATTATCTAATATTGATTAAACTAATATAAAAACATAGAAAATCTAAAATGAACTATATTTTTTTGACATCAAATATAGAGAAGAAACATTTGTGAATGGCAAAATTACATAAGCTTCATGTTTTAAGGGGAAAAATGAGTGCCAGTAATTACATTGTACCGTTCATTGCATCTTGTTTTGTATATTTAGAAACTTTACCACGCAAATTAAAACATTCTAATATTTCCTATGTAGTGCATCTCCTCCCTTAGGATACTCTGCTCCTCCCTTAGGATACTCATTTTAACAAAAGTAATATTACAGAAACTTAGGCTAGGCAAGCATCAAGTTAGTTGCAAAACAAATAATCAAAATCGGGCTAGGACGAGTTGAAGGACAAATATCATTACACTTATTTATATATACATAGTCACTTTGTATTTATTAACCACCTATTAACCTCTATTCAGTAGTGGGGCCGCGGTGGATCAGTGGTAGAGCGTTCACAGGGGATGCAGGGGGTCCTGGGTTCGATCCCAGCTCGCACCAAGTGAATTTTTGTGGTGGACAAACACCGTGTGCGTGGATTTTCTAGGGGTTTTCTCGTTTGCTCCCACTTTCTTCATTTCATTCATTTCTCATCATCACCGTCTCCTTTAGCCTAATCGTGGGACGTAAAACTTATAATTTATTTTTTTTTCTCCCGCGAAGGTAGTGCATCATCTATGCCAAGAAAAAGAGGTAAGAAGGATAATTTACTCGTAGTTGTTGAGCGCGGAAATCTTCTTTGTTTTTATTAACATATTCTTTTATGATGAAATGCGCTAATAAAAAGACAAAACCGAAGAAATCTACATCAAGAACGTTGAATATTGCATTTTAAAAATGTGGTAAAAAAAGTTATGACCTACATGAAATCAAAAATTTAGTCTACTAAAGAAATATATGGACTTCAGCTTCAGGAAAACACACACCACCTTATGCAGAGTCGTTTTGACGTATGATTAGCGTCATACTAAAGAGCTGACTACTGCAGGAAACATATGTTAGTGGAACTCTTTAGTATAAGGCACTAATCACTCGTCAGAACGACTCTGCATAAGGTCCACAATGTCTATCATAGTCCGCCATGACACTACACTAATATTTACTCTGCACTCTGGTGGATAGTTTACAAATTATAGCTCTGGTTTGTCTCACCCAGGGGGTTCATCTCTACCGAAGTTACCCTATGTCCTTTGAGCTAAATGACACGCCTGATTTAAAAGGGCAAATGATTATGAAGGAATTGGTGTAATGAGAAGGTGGAAGGAAACAGGAGATCCCACAAACAAAATGTTGCTCACCACAAACTTACATGGTCTGCTTGAGATCGAATCAGGAACCCCTAGCAATAGAGGTGAACACTCTACCACTAAGTCAAAGTGCATATATAAGCCGAATAAATTTTTCCAATCAAATGTATCCATAAGCAAAAAGTAAGAACATGCCTAAAGCTATCTTCGTTGCGCCGTGAGGCCATCTCCAACTTTTACCTTAATCCACTTAAAATGTGCTTGTCATGTCATTGAATGTGATACCTGGTAATCAATTGTTGCCCGCAAGGTACCAATCATTTATGCTTGCAAATTGTCCTTTTAGTTATCTTTTAAGCCGAAGGTCTCGGACATTCTAAATGTTAGAATTAATGTAGGTCATGTATGTTGTGAGGTATACTCTCTGAAGTCTGTTTTAATTTAGTACAGGGAAAGATGTTCCGTTAGTTGCACTTGAAACATTCCTATGTGTGTTGTGGCACGTGAGTGCATTTTGTAAGCGTCTTGAATATGTGGAATTTGCAATTATGCGTAAGTATTCACAAATTTTATTTACATACGTCTGCTGTATAAGTTTTTTCTTCTTTTTCTTTTTTTAAATACGCGTATGTTACCACAAAATTAGTTATTATATTCTACCGCGTAGCCGCATGGTGGAAGTGCGTGCTTTAGTGCGCGTGGTCCTGGGTTTAATTTAGATTTAAATGGTCCCTTCGATGTCGTGAGACAATTGGAAAGCTATCTTAATTAAAAGATAGCTTTCGTAAACGTCGGTGAAGTGTATATAGAAATAATAGTAGTAAGAGACAATCAGCTGACCACACAGCACCCAAGTATAAATTATTTGACCGACAATAGCACGTCACAATGGAAGTTTTTTTTTTTTTTTTTTTTTTGCGTTTTAAAACAACGAGATTATTTAACATTTCTTTGCTTTGACTGCAAGGAAAATCTTCCCAGGAAATAACAAATGCAACAATTGCACTACGCTGCAGCAGAAAGAAAGAAAGCCAAACGAACTGAAATGCAGTACAGGAATGATACTAAGTTTTACGTCCTACGGTTATGCCGGCTAGACCAAAGGAGACGGTGATGATGGAAAATGAATGAAATGGTGGAATGAAGAAAGTGGAAGCAAACGGGAGAACTCCAAAAAAAAAAAAAAAAAAAAACCTACGCACACGATTCACCACAAATATCCCTTGGAGTGATCGGGAATCGAAGCAAGTACCCCACGCACCAGACGTGAACGCTGAACCCACCGCGGCCCCACTACTGAATATAGGTTAATAAGTGGTTAATAAATACAAAGTGACTACGTATATATAAATAAGTGTAGTGATATTTGTCCTTCAACTCCTCCTGGCCATTTTTTTTTTTTTTTTTTTTTTTTTTTGCAACTAACTTGATGCTTGCCTAGCCTAAGTTTCGGTCATATACCCTATTACTTTTGTTAAAATGAGTATCGTAAAGGTTCACAATTTATGTAAATAATTGAGTATCTCGCGCCCTCTCAACTTAGAAAGATGAAACTTGACATATAAATTGTTCAATTACAATAAGCGGATTCGTGTCCAACGTTTTTAAACATTCCCATTTTAAGGGAGGCTAGGGGGGTATCTTCTATATATTTAAAAATGAATGAAACTATGTTTATTCACGAACTTTACCTAGACTGCTGGACCGATTTTGAAGATTATCGGTAGGTGACAGGACCATAGTATAACCTTATAGGTTTTTGTCACATTACTGTGATCAAAATGCGTATCCTTAGGAGTGAGTGAAAGGGGGTTAAAATTGACTATCTCACTATCTTCTCAATAGGAAGATGAAACTTGGTATATAAATTCTTCATTAAAATAATACGACCCCTGATTCAGCGTTTCTGAAAGTTACCGTTTCAAGAAGGAAGGGCTATTTGATAAGATCGTTACAGACACACACACACACACACACACGCATATATATATATATATATATATATATATATATATATATATATATATATATATATATATATATATATATATATATATATATATATAACCGACCGATTTTAATTATATTTTTGGTATGTGATTAGAACATAGCCAGCTTGTGTTTTTGAAATTACCGTTTTAAGGAGGACTAGGGGCCATCTTCTACATATTTAAAAATTAATTTAAAGATGTTCGCCCGCAAACTTCTCATAGATTGTTGGAACGATTTTTTTTTTTTTGGTACATAACTGGACCATAGCCTAACTTGGGCTTCTGTGATGTTACATTTGTTAAAATGTGTATCCTAAGAGGGGAGAGGAGATTCAAACTTTATGGGGAAATTTGAGTATCTCACGATACTATCAACTCACAAACTTGTCAAAATAATACAAAACGTTCGGTAATAATGTCCAATGCATGAGATGAATAGTGACACTGCCGATACCGTTTAAGTACAAATTTACCTCCGATGCATTTCCTAAGGGGAGAATGGGAATCAAATATTTTATATAAACATATTCTCCCCG
This sequence comes from Thermobia domestica, assembly GCF_964235325.1. Lineage (NCBI taxonomy): Eukaryota > Metazoa > Arthropoda > Insecta > Zygentoma > Lepismatidae > Thermobia > Thermobia domestica. The sequence goes on along the minus strand of NC_137459.1, from coordinate 35,309,562 downwards.
TATGGAAACGGACATTTCAGATAATATATATATATATATATATATATATATATATATATATATATATATATATATATATATATATATATATATATATATATATATGCTACTATTTTATAAAAGAGTAGAAGTGGGTAGTTCATCATCTTCTAGGCTACACTACTACAGGTAGAAACCTGAAATTTAAAGAGACTACTCCTTTTGTTACAAAAGTATGGGATAAGGAAGGATTTTTTTTAGAAATACCTATCCTAAGATGAGTAATGGAGAGATTCAAAATTAACCTCAAGAATAGGGTATCTCACGAATTTCTTTGTATTAGAGAGATGAAACGGTAATTTCTTTGTATTAGAGAGAAGAAACTCGGCATATGAACTCTTCATTAAAATTAAGGAAACAAATGTTTTAGCGTTTTCAAAATTTCTGCTTTAAAGAGAGAAGGGGACATTTATAAAATATTCAAATTTCTCTTTGTTTAATTACAAAGTGCAGAGTATGAAGATTTGCTGAGCTTCATCGTGGCTAAGCAGTAAGCGTAAGCGTAAAAGCGTGGAAGATTCGGGTTGACTTCGTGGAGGGAGCTCATGTGGTTTGGATCCTATGTTAAGCTGTAGCCCCACGTCTCATATAGCCTCGTTACTGAAAGGGACGCAAAAGTCAAAGTGAACCAAGCCAATGAAGATTTGTTTAAATCAGAGATCAATCCAGTATACAGAGTTTCCATCAAAAGTATGCAAGATAAAACAGAAATAAATTTCGATTATACTGAAATTTCTCTTTATTTATTCACAAAGTGTTCAATGTAGGGATTCGCTTAACGTTTCGTTTGTCGCAATATTTAGGAGTCTTAGTTTCGCACTGTGAAACGATACTTACTTATTTCATTGATATACTTTCGATATACGAGGAATGATCAGAAAGTAAGATTGCAGTGAAACCTTATTTCATACAACCAATACAGCCAACAGAAAGTACATACATTCGGTTATTTTTCGACATAGTCTCCATATTTGTTGAGGCATTTGTAGGATGAGTTTGAAAATTCCCTCCTGATAAAAAAAATCCTGTCCTTGCGTGTTCAGCCACGTTGTCACGAAGTGTTTCACCTCCTAGTCTGAAGCGAAGCGATGGCCTCCTAGGTGCTCCTTCAAGTGCGGGAACAGGTGAAAGTCAGCTGAAGTCGGCCTGAAACAGCTGAATCAGCTCCTCCGCGCGAGCTGTGCTCAAATATGTTGATGCCATGCTGGGTCAGACACAACGCTCCTCGTTAGTGACGTTTTCTCTACCAGCCGCAAACTTTCGACACCATTCTGCGACATGTTCACGAGACATTACAGTCTCTTCGTAAACCTCTACCAGCTGCCGGTGAATTTCAGCCGCGGTTACATGTTTCGCCCCACAGAAATCGAAGAACTGAGCAAACTTCTTCGCGAGACCAGTTTTCCAAACGAAACGCCATTTGTGTTTATCTACGACTAGCGCCGCAGGTGGTCGGTGGATAAAACTCTGCACAGTTGCCAACTCCATATATTAAAATTACCGCACATTTCTCATCCCTCTATAACAGTCGAAATTTAAAAAATATCGGCCTTGTAAACTTAGTTTCTGAATCTCCCTCGTGTTAAGAACGGCTTCAGTATTAGATAATTGGCATTTGTCACATAAGGATTTTTTTTATCGATTACCACTTACGGTATAGTAGAGTTGAAATTTTTTTTATCAGCAGTAGAACTGTTAAAATTGAATTAGGGGCACGTGCAGACTGTCAACGAGTAAAATGCTTCCACGTTGTAAAGAAAAATGAAATGAAATGAAATCTTCAAGTTTTACGTGCCATGGTTATGCCGGTTAGGCTAAAGGAGACGGTGATGATGAGAGATGAGTGAAATGGTGGAATGAAGAAAGTGGGAGAACCCCGAGAAAACCCACGAGCACGGTGTTTTTCCACCACAAAGTCCACATGGCGCGAGCTGGGATCGAACCAGGGACCACAAGTACTGGAGGAGACCACTAAGCCACCGCGCCCCCCACGTTGTAAAGAGTTGGTCACTCCATTGTCACAAGGATAACTGACTTGCTTTTCTCTTCAATAATGCCACTCGTAAGTCTGGTTCAACCTTCAAATTAAAACAAAAAAAAAAGTTGATTTTATTAGTGTACAAACTATAAGTGGAATCAGGTAGAGTATGATTCTTCAAATCAGTTTAAAATCAAACATTTACCAAACAAACAAAAAGTTAAACATCAAATAGTGTATATTTCTGTACCAACTGAGTTATCAGAACAGGACTTCTATAAATTATTGACATCATTAGCTATTGAATGTTTGATGTCAACATAAAAAAAAAATAGAAACAATTCAGTATTAATTACATTTATATAAAGTGTATAACAAGTTTCAAATTTGAATGTCATAGTCATGTCCTTGTATGAATTGTATAAAGGAAAATTATATTTTGCTTTGGAAGTAGATTTTGAATGTGTCAGTCAACTTCAGACCATTTGTTCCTTCCGTAGTTTATTATCAAGAAAGGAAATGTTTACGTGCTTTTAAAATCTGATCTATAACCGCTGACTTGTGCGATATATCTTAGTCTCTTCCTTAGGAGATTACCTCTTTCTGACGGCCATCAAAACTTCTAATTAGGTTCAATGGGCGAATAGCATTATTAGTATCCTATACCAGTTTCAGGCCACTTGCCCCAAAACTGATGAATAATAACCAAGGTTGCCGATTTTTGATAGTAAAAAATCGGAACACCCTTCCTGCTACAGATACATCTAATACGCATTATATGCATGTAAATATATAAAGTAGAAAAACACTGCTTTACTTCGTTTTTACATGATTCTTTGAGTTTTACGTCCCATGGTTATGCCGGCTACGCTAAAAGAGACGGTGATGATTAGAAATGAATGAAATGGTTGAATGAAGAAAGTGGGAGAAAACGGAAGAAGCCCGGAAGAACCCCAAGGAAACCCACACACACGGTGTTTGTCCATTACAAAGTCCACTTTGCGCGAGCTGGGATCGAATCAGGGACCCTACGCACCGGAGGTGAACGCCCTACCACTGAGCCACCGTGCCCCCTGAAACATTATGGTTATGTGCATATAGATTTATAAAGTAGGAAAGCACTGCTTTACTTTGTTTTTATATGATTCTTGTTTAAGTGTATACCGTACTCAACTTTTACTGCCAGCAACTGCTCTTTGATTTCGCATAAATCCTTTTAAAAATTGTCATTTTAGAATTTTAGAATAATAACGACGTATACTCCAATTATAAGCTTTAGATACGAAGACCTTAGCAGTATATAAAGCTCAGTACTGTTTGTATTTGAACTGGAATTTCACTCTTATGAAGTGTAATGGATTGGAGTTTAATTGTAGTTTAGTGGAAAAGGGTGAAGTAATTTTCTTCGAAGTGGTGAGGATATTAAAGGAATGAAATCATCTGCCAATGTGCTTTTGTAATTGCGATTCAAATTGTCGTGATTGTAACGAGGATAGTTGTGTGTTTACATTTGCTGATTTAGGAGATTTTAAGTTCTGTATGAATATTTGGAGCGAAAACTCTCGTGTAGTAAAGAATAATAAATAAAAGTCTGAGCTGAAGTTATAGATGGAAGTTAATACATTATTGAATTCTGTTAAGATCGCTTCTGATTACAGTTAACTAAGGTGAATTACTCATGCCAGTTCTATCATTTGCTTAATTCGTGGGTAACAAAAATTTGCGCCTCTTAAATTGCAGTGGTCAACCCTAGGAAGTTCAGTTTATGTAAATCAAAATAAGTTAATTGTTAAATGTCGGGTTGGTTGGTTGGAAATGAATGGATCTTAATGTGGATTTAGACGTCTTGTGGCCTTAGACATTTCCTAGCTTGATTCTCTCTCTCTTAAATACAACAATATTATACTTTGCTTAGCTCTTGATTATTCCTTCATTCGTCAACGTTCGTTTACTCGTTCTCCCCGATTCTTTTCCATTCTCCGTTAACGCAGTTCCAACAGTGGCAAAGATTCATTGCTCTCACTACAAATGACTCATGTTTCAAATTTACGAATAACACTGTTCAACCTTAAATAACTAAACGTGAAACCGTTCTCTACTTCGCCTCATCTCAACCATAGGTTGGTGGGCAATATGGAAATTTTGAAACTTTTCTTTCCTTTGGGAGAGCTATTTTATACTTTGATAAGGTATCTTCTTCGTAACTGCATCTAGATATTCTACCCTTGGTCTTTCTCTTTCTGGTTTTCCTTCTGCCTTGCCCTCTATCAACACAGTGATCCAATCGGAGTGTCGAATAAGATAGTCAAGCATGCTGTTTCTTCTTTTTCCTATTATCTTCATGATCTGTCGTCCCTCGTTAGCTTCCTTTAGTATGTCTTCATTTCTTTTCCTTTCGGTCCATGATATGAGCAGCATTGTGCACCAACACCACATTTCAAATGCTTCCAACTTGGATATTTCAGCTTTTCTCAATGTCCACGTCTCTGATCAGTAAAGCGCCTCGCTCCATACCACGGTCTTAATAAATCGTTTTCGAACGTCCAACGACACATTTCTTGATGTTAGCAGTCCTCTTTTCCTATTGAATGCTTGTTTACCCTGTGGTATTCTGGAACTTACGTCTTTTTCACTTCTTCCGTCCGAGGATATTAGATTTCTTAAATAGGGGAACGTCTTAACGTCTTCGATTTTCTCTCCATCTAGCTTCACGTTTGCCCCTTCCTGTCCTGCTCTTCTGCACTTTATCACGTTGATTTTCTTCTTATTTATCTTCATTTTGCATTTTTTTTCAATTGATCGTTCAAGTTTGAAAGTGCTTCCTGAAAGTCTTTTTCGTTCTCTGCTATCAGTGCTATGTCATCAGCAAACCTAATTGCGCTGAAAACCTGACCATTTATTTTTACGCCTTTCTCGTTTTATCAAAGAATTGCTTCATAGCCTCTTCTATATAGACGTTGAACAGAAGAGGCGAGAGTCTATATCCTTGCCTTTTTTTTTTAGTAAAACCATTAAAATTTACAATTTTCTTTTAGGAATCGAAGCAGCAAAAAATGATTCAATATCATTCTTCTTTCAAGGCTATTAATAACCAAAACATCGAAACGACCAGAAATCATGAACATGGTCATTCGAAGTTATTTAATCCAAAATTACAACAGTTTCCTAGAATAATGCTCTGAGAAATGTAGTTAGGGTTTTACACTAGCGACATCTGAAATACGGTTCTATCAAATACTTTTAATGTGCACATTACCATCCGAATAAAGTTACGAATCTGGTTAATCTGTGTCGTGAACTCATTTCAGAATTTCTGTTTTCCTAATCCATCAGCGACTGGGAAATGTTATACAATGTCATTATTCCACAATTGGTTGTAGAATTTGCATCCAATTAGAAAACAAAATATGTGATATTTAATTTAGGCTGAAGGCATTAGTAAAGGCTAAAGGCTAATTTAGGTATTATCTACGTTTATGTCCTTTAGGCTAAAGGAGATGAATGCTTATTGAAAGTACATTATTATGAAAAAATCGTAGACTGAGAATGTGGGAGTAAATTGGAAAACTATGAGAAAACACATGGATATAAATGCTGGCCATCAGAAGTCCACATGGCCTTGGTTCAAGTCAGGCTCTACCACTGAGCCACTATGGTGCTCCCAACTTAAAGTGAGGTCCAAATCACATGTTCAATTGCTACAACCGGTAATTGAACCCGGTTTTCTACTTCCCAGAGGGGGAAAACGCTAAACGTTAACACAGACCTAACTCTACCATATGTGCAACAGATGCATTTGCACGGGGCGGAAAATTTCGAGAGATGCCAAAATCTGTCATAACTATAATTATTTAAAATAAATATTTCTTATTGAAAACAGACTTGATGATGATGATAATTAAATTTACTAAACAGACCCTTTATTTGAATACTACGTTCATAAATCATGTTTAGGTCGCATTAGTTTAAGGTCACATGGACAGTGCTAAAGCAAATGGTCAAACAAATCCCAGCATCAATAGCTTGATTGTTGTCAAATGCAAAAACTCAATTCTCGAACAGTAGCGAACACCTGTTCCATTTAGTCAGTTATCACAGTTTTGATGCTAAAACTGGTATTGTCTTCGTCACAAAGAAGTCCCTTATCATTCAAGGTGGAAACATGTTTGTTTGTTTGTTTGTTTGTTATTTAACAGATGTAAAAAGAAAATCAAGAAATAAAGACAAAAGAGGTAGTTGTACTGGAATTGCAAATTGATATATTGAGATTGAAGCTAGATATTGAATTCTATAAAAAGGATTGCCATCTTTCTACTGCAGATGTGTTTGCTTTATCTTTGACTAACATAATAGATTAGCATTTAAAGAAAAAAAAAGACACAACAAGATTGTATTTGTAGCGTTAAACCTTTCTGAGTGCGAGTGCTTTTCCGTCCCCTTAATTGTTCGTCATAGGCAGTGTTGGGCAAATTTCAATTGAATTAACAATTAACAATTAATCTGTAAATTTAATTGTTAATTGCAATTAACAATTGAAATAAGTAATGGTTAATTGTTAATTGCAGTTGGCCATTAAAAAAGGAGAATCAATTGCAATTGAACAATTGATTGAAAGTAATTGCAGTGGAAAGTAATTGCAATTGAATTCTGTAATTCAATTGCAATTGAAATTAATTGGCAATTGATTCAATTGCAATTGATTTCCACAGCAATTACTTTCAATTGATTGATCAATTGCAATTGATTTTCACTGATTAATTTTCAACACTGTAGTTCAGAGAGGGCGTGGGGCAATGAAAACTTTAGCCACGACTAATTGACTCACCACCCGTCGTGACCCACGACCCACCGTGACCCACTCTGACCCACCACCCACCATAAACCACTCTTACCCACTGCGACCCACAGACCCACCAAAACCCATTGTCATCAACTCTGACCTATGATTCACGCCCTTTTCTCTACTGACTAAAGAGTTTAAACTTGTAATAAAACAAGCCTATAAAATTATCACTCATCGGAGTTTGAATTTTTACGATCAATAGCTCAAGCACCGCACTAATACAATAACGGCGGATCTCACCTTTCTAATATAAATAAAATAGAGTTTGTTTGTGTGTCTATCTGTCTAACTTTGTGCGACCTGTGGACGAGACGAGTGGACCGAAACTTTTCAAAATTTGGTCACGAGTAGCTTGGTCTAGGCCCCAGACCAAGACGAAGAGCTTTTTTAAAAATTCCTTACTAGGGGGTCTCCAGGGGACGTTTACCGGTACCGGCCTGGAAACCAGACAAGTCGACCGAGAGTTACCAAATTTTGGTCAAAGATACCTTGGTCCAGGTCCCACACCAAGGCAAAGCTTTCTCGAAAAAATTCGAACCAGGGGGTCTCAGGGGGGCGTTTACCGCATTAACTTCCAAATTCACCGTATCCGGCTACGGGCCGTGGGTCAACGGGGGGGGGGGGGGAATGCCGAAACGTACAAGTAATCCAAAATGCCGATATTAGTGTCAAATCCATAGTTTTCGGGGTAGCTGAGCTCATTGGTGAAACTCAAGACCGCGTTTACTTTCACATTTAGCCCCCATCAGATAAGAAACGGGGGCATTATAACGGGAATCACGAGAGATGTAAAAATAATCCATAATGACCGATGTCAAATCCGTAGTTTTCGCGGTGGCTGAGATCAATGGTGATACTTTCATTAGCGATGATTTTCAAATTTAGCCACCATTGAATGCGGACCGGGAGTCACCGGGGGTGGGGAATTGCGAGACATGTAAAAATAATGGAAAGTGACCGATATTAGTGTCAAATCCATAGTTTACGCTGTCGCTGAGATGAATGGTGATACTTCCACAGGCGTTGACTTCCAAATACAGCCCCCATCGGCTGCGGGCCAGAGGCATTGTTTTTTTTTTTCAAAATTGGAACCAGAGGATTATAGGGACTTTTACCGGCATATGTAAAATGTAGTAGAAAATGGCAGATGTTAGTGTCACATTCATAGTTTTCGCGGTATTAGTTGGGGGTTGGTGGGGGCCAGAGGAGATTTTTTCACAATACGAACCAAGGGGGTCTGAGGGGGCGTTCACCGGGACATGTAAAAGTACTAGAATTTGTGTCGAATTCATATTTATCGGGGTTGCTCAGACCTATAGTGACACCCCCGATAGTGTTTACGTTCAAATTCAGCCCCCATCGGCCTTCCCAATGAAAACACAAATATGGCGGAACAAGTTAATGCTGTTCCGTCAGGAACGATTTCGAGGTCGTTTCCTTCACATCGTCTTGTGCGTGTTTTCTACCGTTTTGTAAGCCTATTTCCACGTTTTGTGATTCAATGGTAGTGGGTCTAAATGGGCATTCCATGTGGGAAGAAAACTGATCCACTCTCCCACCAGTATCGAATTTCAAGGTCGCTTTTTTCGCATTGTTTAGTGCATATTTATACCGTTTCTGCGCATACTTTCACGTTTTGTAGGCCAACGAAAGTGGGTCAAAGGCGACCTACAAATATGGCAGAGAAAGACATATTCATTCCACTTTCAAGGTCCATTTTGACCCTCTCCCACTGATGCACAAAGTGACACAAATCATGTATAAAAAATGTGAAGGAAACGACCTCATTTGATGGTGACGGAACAGCATTAAGTTATTCCGCTATACTTGTAGGCCATTTTGACCCATTTTTGTTGTCGCACTAAAGTGGAAATAGAAGCACTAAAGTGGAAATAGGAGCACAAAAGGGTACAAAGCAGGCACTGTACGATGCGAAAGAAACGACCCCCCAAATTCGATAGTGGCGGAACAATGGCTCTATTTTCTCACACATTGATGGACCATTTTGACGCATTTCTGGTGATGCTCAAAACGTGGAAGTAGGCGAACAGAACGGTACAAAATACACACTAAATGATGCGAAAGAACCAACCCCGAAATTCGATAGTGGCGGAATAGTGAGCCATTTAACTCCCACTTTAAAGGCCCGTTTAACTCACTTCCGGTGACGCACAAGACGAGGAAGTAGGCACAGAAAACTTTTTAAAAAATAATCACTAAACGATGCGAAGGAAACGACCTAGAAATTCGACAGTGTCGGAACAATGGGTAATTTTGGTCACACTTTGGAGGTCCATTTTCACACACTTCTGGTAACGCGCAAAACGTGAAAATAAGGGCACGAAACATTCACTAGTCGACGCGAAAGGAAGGACCACGTAATTCGGTAGGTATAGTGGCGAAGCAGAGGGTCATTTTCGTCCCACCTTCGAGGCCCATTTTGACCGTCTTCCAGTGACGCACAAAACGTCGAAATACGCGCACAAAAGGGTATGCGATGTGAAATTAACGACCTCGAAATTCGATAGTAGCGGAACTCTTGGTCATTTTCGTCCCATCTTGGAAGCCCATTTTGACCCACTTCAGGTGACGCATAAAACGTGGAAATAAGGGCACGAAACGGCACGAAAATCCACTAGTCGATGCAAAAGGAAGGATATCGAAATTCAGTAGTGGCGGAACTCTTGGTCATTTTCATCCCACCTTCGAGACCCATTTTGACCGTCTTCCAGTGACGCACAAAACGTCGAAATAGGCGCACAAAAGGGTACGCGATGTGAAATTAACGAACTCGAAATTCGATAGTGGCGGAACAGTGGGTCATTTTCGTCCTATCTTGGAAGCCCATTTTGACCCATTTCTGGTGACGCACGAAACGTGGAAATGGGGGCACGAAACAACACGAAAATTCAGTAGTCGATACGAAAGGAAGGACCTCGAAATTCGGTAGTGGCGGAGCAGTGGGTCATTTTCGTCCCACCTTCGAGGCCCATTTTGACCATCTTCCAGTGACGCACAAAACGTCGAAATAGACGTACAAAAGGGTACGCGATGTGAAATTAACGACCTCGAGATTTAATAGTGGCGGAACTCTTGATCGTTTTCGTCCCACCTTGGGGACTCATTTTAACCCACATCCCACGACGTACAAAACGGAAGTAGACGCACAAAACGGCACAAAACGATGTGAAGGAAACGATCTCGAAATTCATTGGTGGCGGAAGAGCAATAACTTGTTCCGCCATATTTGTAGGCCCATTTTGACCCACTTCCGGTGATGCACAAAATGTGGGGATAGGCGCATAAAGCGACACAAAACACGCACAAAAGATGAAAAACAAAGTACCTTGAAATTTGTTGGTGGCGGAACAAGTTAATGACGCCGTGAGCACCAATATAAGTATATACTGTAGTTCTTACCAGTTGGCGCGGTGGGTCAGTGGTAGAGCGTTCACCTCCGGTGCTTGAGGTCCCTGGTTCGATCCCAGCTCGCGCAGTTTGCACTTTGTGGTGGACAAAAACCGTGCTCGTGGATTTTCTCGGGGTTCTCCCGTTTCCTCCCACTTTCTTCATTTCATTCATTTCCTATCATCACCGTCTCCTTTAGCCTAACCGGCATAATCGTGGGACGTAAAACTAAAGATTTCATATCATTTTTTGTAATTCTTACCATCAAGGCTGAGAACTGCACGGTCCAATTTTTTAGCCAAAGTAGAAGCCCAACCGGAATAGTGATGTCAACCGACTCGGATCGGTTCAACTGAGCGTATAGCTTGAACTGGCTTGGTTGGGATTACCCATCGACTGGGCTCAATTGAGCCAATGGCTTGAACCGGCTCCGTTGAAACGAGTCCATAGGCTGGGTTCGAGTCAGCTTAACTGAGCCGATGGCTCGAACCGGTTTGGTTGGGGTAAGCAATCAGCTCGGTTCGGCTCGGCTCGTGTGAGCATCGGCTCGAGCTGGCTCGGTTGGATGAGCTGTTGGCTCGGCTCACTTCTCGGTTCGGCTCGATAAGTGAATAAGCTGTGAGCGAGCCGCTTGAGCTGTTGACAACCCTAAACCCGGGTCGAGCAGTTTTGAACATGTTTGGCTGGAGTCCCATAACTTTTAATAATTTTTGGCTCGAGTCCGAATACTTGCTCCTCCTGAACTAAAACCAAGAACCTCGTGACCGATGTCCTTGCCTCCTGAAGATTTCTTGACGACCGAGATCGACAGTCAACTAATTTTTAGTATTCCTATACAAACCGCCTATATTCCATGTTTATACAGCTTACACGGTGTTATAATGATAATTAATTATAGTAGTAGTAGTAGTATCATTAATAATTATATTGTCTATGTATGATACTTGAAGATAGTAACACAAAGAATTTAACTCGAATTGGCTCGACTCGACTGGAAACTCGATCCGAATTCGAGTCGAGTTGGGGGAAATTTTTCGAGCCAATATCTCAAGTCGAGCTCAAAGATGTCTGCTTCGAGTCGAGTCGAGTTTTAAAGAAAACTCGCTCGAACTCGTTGGTGTCCATTCCTATTGTATGCATGACGGGCATATAGAGTTCTTTCGAGGGAGATAGAACCATAAACATAATATATTTTAAAAAATACTTAGTTTCCCGGCTTTCTTCCCACGGGGGAGGGGGGGGGAGGATGGTAGGTATCCAGCATTTCTTATAAGTACCTTATTTGAAATATGTAAAACAGTAACAAGTGGACAACACAATACACACACATCTTCTTATCTTCAGTTTTAATTGCTGATTTCAATTGCAATTAACAATTACAAGTTTCAATTGTCAATTGAAATTAACAATTAAATGTTTCAATTGCACCCTTTGCAATTGACAATTAACAATTAAAAGTTTCAATTCCCTGGTGACCAATTAACAATTAACAATTGACGAAAATGTAATTGCAAATTTTATGATTGAATTCAATTGCAATTGAATTAATTGTCAATTACAAATTGAAATCAATTGCAATTTAAATCAATTGCAATTGATTTTCAGAGCAATTACTTTCAATTGATTGATCAATTGCAATTGATTTCAATTGATTTTGCCCAACACTGGTCATAGGGTAGCATACTTAAAATCGTGGCTTTTAAAATTTGTTCTTTCTGGAGAAGGGGTGACGGGAAATTATGACATTGCACAGGGCGACAAATTGCCTACGGCCAACCCTGCATAGTCACGAGGGGACTCTTCAAAATTGATGATAGGAAGATAATTTTTGATAGAAGTATTGATCAGGGCTTTTCCTCTCTAAGTCTGTGGCTATTTGAGAATGCGTTTTCGAAGCGTTACCCCCTAGAGTGAACGCGACCAATGTGGTTATTTGGTAACTTTACTTTTGCCAGAGCTTTAAATCATACTGTGAGCCAGTCAGGGTTTCCAGGTCTTTCTTTCCAAGTCCAGGTCTATAATAGCAGAGTTCCAGTACTCTGCACAAAGCATCTTCAAACAGCGGTTTCTTGCTAAAATCTCCTTGCCTGGCAACACTTCTTTTCTTTTCTTCCTTTCTTTTGACTTCCTTTAAACAACAGGTGGTCTATTGTTCCGAAACGCACCAAATACGCTCGAACTAACGTTTTCTCCTCGTTTTTATTCCTTTCGCTTTTTTGATTAGCCATCCACATTTAAATATATGGTCAGCGTATTCCAAGCGTACGCATGAATAATAAAAACGCGTTGCGATTGCTTCAAATAGCCGCCCTGTTAAAGAAACAATCTGAACGTTCAACTACTGGAATCATTGAACTCTGAAAATATGTTGGTATTTTCTGCACCTAGAAACACAACTGAATCTGTGAAATTGAATGTTGGTAATTAATTTTTGCCTTGAACGTAAACTTCAACATCGCTTTAATGAACAAACAGGGAAAGTTTTCAGTTATTCTTTCGAAAGGTCATGTCTGTAAAATACACTACCGCAATTACAAACTTCAATTAGAGACGGAAGCGTGTAGAGGAAATGTGTTGAGAAACTCAAATTTCCTGTCGTATAATTTCAGTAGATCGTTGTTACCGCATATTTTATTTAAATCTTTGAATGGGTGATAGGCGTTATGTCCAGTGAGTACGTTTTCAATTTAACTTATTCAAAATACCAACCACTTTGATTTGATTCAGTTACACATGGGGCGTTCAGAGCACAAGCAGATGAAGTCCAGCTACCAAAGTTGTTAGAAAAAGAGAGAAAGTTTGTACGCTTAAATGCATGGAAACGTAAACAGCTTTCTTTTAAACATTATAAAAGTTGTTTACATCTAAACATTAATCGTTTAAGCTCTGAGAGGAGCTTCAAGTAGACATCTTAAATATGAAATCTGTCTAAAATGACCAAAAGGTAGACGAGATTCCCTTGTGCACTGGACGCACCAGAGTTTATTGTTTTGTTCTTTTATTTAGAGCTCCCTTGCGACTAAGTGGTTTGCATATGTGCTTTTGACGTGGGGACACAGGTTCGACTCCCGGCTGGAGATCATATTGTTCGGATCTCACGTTAAGCTGTAGGTCCACATCTCATACAGTGTAGCTGCTGAAAAGACACTACAATGAAAACCAAGTCAATCTTTCTTTTTTCCCTCTTTTTTCTTTCTGTTTGGAGAGAATTAAGCAACATTAAATGCGCATAAGCTGCTGACATGAATTATTTTATTAATATGCAGTAAACTCTTGCTTAAGAATTTGCTCGTGGCTACGTGATTATCATACGCACTTTACACCCGCTCCAAACTCATGTAGCTCCAAATTATTATACTTAGTTCTTAATATTCAAATCTTATACAACGACGCACAGTAGCTCAGTGGTAGCCCTCCCCGCTGCTCTAGTGGCTAGCATCTGCGCCTTTGCTCTACGGGGTCCCGGGTTTGATTCCAAGTAGGAGCCTTTGGAATTTTAACTGTCCTTGATGCTTCTATGTCCGTGTCCCTGTCGTTCGAGGTTACTGGTAAAGCAAGATAAACAAGTAAAAAGCAAGTTTAAAAAGTAGACTAGTAATACGTGGATAAGAAAAAGTGATAGAGCGCTTACCTCAGGTGTCCCTGGTTCGATCCCTGGCCAAGCAAGTTTGTGGTGGACAACATCGTGTCCGTGGGTTTTCTCGGATATTTCCCTTTCCTTCCACATTCTCATTCCGCCAACTCTTTCATCATCATTCACTTGCCTTAAGCATTCGTCTCCCTTGTCCTGAAGAGTCTAATCAGGGACGTCTAACTGAAAGATCCATTTCATTTTATTTCAAATATTTTACATCAATATAGTTTTTCTTTCTTTCTTTCCTTCTTTTTTCTTTCTTTCTTTCTTTGTTTTTTTTTTGTTTGTTTGTTTTTATTTTTTCCGTGCGAGGCCGGACACTTCTGCTAATTAAAGTTATAAAGCTTGGTTGGTGGGAAACCCCACTTAAGGTCATAATAGGAGTTTTCAGGTTGTTGTGTACATTCAGAAAAATGGAAAAATCAAAATATCCCACACTTAAAAAATTTAACAGAAGCCGTTTTAACATGTAAAATGCGGGGCTCCTTGCAATTTTGAGAAAGCAAAACTAAGTGCGGAGTTGTTTGCATTCTTGAGAAAGAAACTAAGTGCGGTGTTCTTTGCATTTTTGACACACACAAAAAAAAGTGGGAGTTCTTTGCGTTCTTGAGGGGAAAAACTAAGTGCGAGGTTCTTTGCGCTCTCGAAAAAAAAAAACTAATTACGAAGTTCTTTTGCATTTTTTATATATAAAAAGACTTAGTTAGGGATTCTTTGCATTCTTGAGAGAAAACAAAGTGCGGGGTTCTTTGTATTCTTGAGAAGAAAAAACTAAGTTCTATGTGCGCGTATGCTGTTTGAAAGAGACAAATTCTCAGTGTATCACAATAATTTCTAATAGTAAACAGTCACGATAATAGATGTCGCTTGCTGAATGCCTGACGCCAATAGAGGTCGCTAGCGTGCAAGCAATCTACATATTTAGGATATTGAGACGAATTTGTTGCAACTCAAAAACTGTATTGTTATAATGTAATTACTTCAGAATAGGACAAAACCGAAACCGTACTTAGATTTTCCGGCACACTTATCCTCGGTGCAGAAACGAGGGACGTTAAACTTCAACACAAAATATTTAGATTTCAGCATTAATATCTGCATACTTTTACATAATTATAACATGACTACTTAATTACAACTTTACCTGTACTTGTTTCAATACGGATGATTCTGAACATGAACGTGCTTTGATGTTTGTCATTAAGACAAGGGTCGTAAGTATGTTTGCATTTGAACATTGATATTTATGCAACCACATGTTGGGAAAACTCAACAATATTTAAATGGAAACAATTAGAGCTTTTAATTAAGCACAAGTTTAACTTATAGTGAACAACGATTCGGAGACTCAAGTACCTTAAGTACTATAAACCAAGTGACCGCGAAGACACGTGAAGTCTGGGCTCTACGCCATTCAAAATATTTATTTCCCTCACGTGTGATGCATCGGAAGAATTCGGTACGATTCGTGGAGCTGCCTTCCGAACGTATACTTGAGAAAAAGTGAAAAAAAATAATAAAAAGTACACTAATAATGTTCCCGAACTTAGAAGACATTGCGAACAACCTACAAAAAAACAGCACTTAAAGAACTTTAACACGAACACTAACAATTATTCAAACTAAACAGAAAAAAATAATAATATCAAATATATAAAATAATAATAATAATAATAATAATAATAATAATAATAATAATAATAATAATAATAATAATAATAATAATAATAATAATAATAACAACAAAACGGAACTTAGCGGCAATCCGACAACATTGTACCCTTTGGAGATGTTCTCCGTATAGCGCGAGAGACGACACTTCCAAAATTTCGTGAGTGGGGGTTGACGACCGTAACCCTCCCTCGCGTTCTATTGGATGTTGAAGTCGGTAGATCTAGGTCAAGCTTCATGAC
This sequence comes from Thermobia domestica, assembly GCF_964235325.1. NCBI lineage: Eukaryota > Metazoa > Arthropoda > Insecta > Zygentoma > Lepismatidae > Thermobia > Thermobia domestica. The sequence goes on along the minus strand of NC_137459.1, from coordinate 35,293,747 downwards.
TCCTTGCCATCACCGTAGTATTGATAACTGAAGAATTTTACCACGCCTCTATAAACCATTATATTATCCTTGGATATGTCAAAGTCGGGCTAAGAAATAACAAGTACACACACAGTTTTTTTTGCCCCTCCACTTTTTTTTTTTTTTTTTTTTTTTTGCAAAACCTTTATTTAAAAATTTAATTAGCTCAAATAATCATTTTTAGACTTTAATGTCTGAAGGTTATGCACCGAGACTAAAGACAGTGATAATGAGATGCATAATAATGGTGGAATGAAGAACGTAGGAGGAAACGAGATAACCCCAAGAAAACCCATACACACGGTGTTTAGTCACCTCAAATGTCACTTAGAGAGAGCTGGAATCAAACCAGTGACCTCACGCACTACAGGTGACCGCTCTATCACTGATCCAGAGCAGTCCTGGTCAAACAAACGTAAATTTTCTTGGGGCAATGAGAATCTCTATGTCAAGTTAAAATATTAAAAGTTTATTGCATACGATAGTCATTTAAAAAGGAATTGTGTAACCAAAGTTTTTGGACAATGCTGCAACTACAAAAAAAAAAAAAAAAAAACGGTGAATTTTAGCCATATCGTTAGACTATGATAATTACGAACGACGTTAAAATAACGATCAAAATTGTAAGGATCAATTATTATCTTATAATCAACCATATCGTTTGTGTTAGGCTTGATCTATTATTATTCGTTCAGACATGTTGCATTTCTAAGAAAGTGTTTATAATTAGTGCGACGTATCCGGTCAAACACATAGCGTGTCTAGAATGGAGCAAAGCAGTTGATTAGTTGGCTCATTTAAGACATTTGTCTCCAGAATGTTTTTTTTTTTCTAAGGCACCTCACGTGTGTGAACGAATAATATAATCCACGCCTTACACTGGATTTTATGATATCTAAGAACATTATCATGAAACACTGATTCGTTGTAATTTTATTGAAATATCAGGTGCATTTATGTTATAACACCTCCAATTTTTTGTGCTGTTTGTTTTAAAATAGGCCAGCACTCGTTGTCAATGCATAACAGGGATGGCAATACCATACCCCACACAGACATCTAGCGGCAGCAGTGAGAGTTTTGATACTTACGAGTCACTGTTTTGATACTTACGATACCCGTCGTTTCTCTATTTGCGTGGTGTGACACCGCTTGAAATTCATTTCCAGTTGAATGATAGGCCTATATGTGATGATGGTGTCATCCATGTGCCTAATGTGCGTTCGGGGATGCGACAGCTCAAAGCAGGCAGAAAGTCGTGTGACAACAATCCAAGACAATCTCGGCCTCGAACAAGCCGGTCTGACGACATGATCAAACGAGTGGAAAAAGTTGTTTTGGAGGATCGCCGAATGAGTGTGGAACACATCCCTAGTAGCAGATACAACTTGCAAACCGCTTGCTGTAAGCTTGAATTGCAATTCGGCCAAGCTTGCATCCAGCTGGATTGGAAAACGTGCAAGCATGCAGCAAGCTGGAATCTAGTAATGAAGTTGCATGGGGACTACCCTGCATTCAGCGTTCCATTCAAGCTTGACGCAAGCGTTTTACAAGTCAAGTCAATAGCCAATGAACAGCCAGTGATGCTATGACATTCGGTTAAAGCATCGCTTGCAAGTACAACAAACGACAAATTATATGAAAGCATGCGTTTCAAGTGCAAGCGTAGAAAGCCAAAAGCCAACCAAGCGCCAACTGGCCGAAAGCTTTCTTGCTACTAGAGATCGCCCCCCAAGTTGGCATTTCAGTTTGATCCAGTGCATACTGTCGTCAGACCGGCTTTTGCGAGGCCGAGATGGTTTTGGTGTGTTGTCATACGCCGTTCTGCCTTCTTTGAACTGCCACACCCTCTAATGCACATTTAGACATATCGACGACACCATTACATGTCTCACTCAACTGACAATGAATTTCAAGCGGTGTCACACCACGCAAATGGATAAAAGGAATGACACGCTGTTTTTGTAATGAAAAAGTCGCCATTTTACTAGTATCGTAAGTATCAAAAACAGTATCACTCTTACCGCTACCGTACGATGTTGCCATCTGTGTCACGCATTAACAATGAGTGCTCGTATACGTTAAAATAAATAGCACGTTTCTATCTGTTACGAGTCCTGAGCAAAAAATAGAAGTGTTAGAACTTGAATGCACCTCGTATGTTAATGTGATTTATGTTTGAGCGCCAATAACATATTTATTTATTTCAAATTTGCCAAAAGTGGACATTTTTTTTTCTATATCCCAGCCAACCTCACATATGAGCATTTTATAGGTTTAATTTTATAATATTTTCGGCGTTTCTCCTTCTTAACCCTTGGCAAGTGTAGTGAATTTCTGGAACATCTTTAGTGTGGCTGGTCTCAGAGACCGTTTTCTGTTTTTTTGTTCTATGATCTTTTTCTCGTTAAATATGGTTTTATTATATTACCGTCATCTTTGTCAATATTGTAATGATTTTGGTAGAGTCAATAATGGACCGAGATTTATCCCCTTCACCAATTTATTATAAAATTTGTTAAATACAATGTCTTTGATTACAAAGAGTAAAATAGTGTCTATCTTGGTATTGACCAGATGAGAGGAATAGGTGTTTTGTACGGTGCCCCTTCTCTCAAGGCAGTCTCCAAGGCACCTGCTGGTTCTGGTGAGTCTTGAAGGATAGCCCCCTCAGCCCAAGGCAGTTTCGCGAGGCTTGGTTGTAGTGAGGATCCCTAGTCCAATGCGACCTCGGGTTAAGGAAAGGTGTACCCCTAGTCCAGTACGACTTCAGGACAGGTGTAGGTTATTTGATCAGTTGGTCGGCTGATGCTGGATCCCTCGGTGGTTGGGCTTTTATCTGTCCTCTTTGGGTCCTCCCGTGAGGTCCGTATTCTTTCGGCGTTCCTCGGTGTCTTTCGTGTCGGCTTCTTGTCTGCTAGGCTGTTTACAATCAATAGCACGTGTTGTGTTGACATGTGCTTTTGTCGTGATGTGGGGATCATTACACCCCCCACACTGGAAAAAAAATCTGGAAGATTATTTTGAGCAAAAATATACAATTAGAGATATTTGTCGGTACTACAACATTGACACATGTGGAGACAGTGTATAGCCACTAGAAAACACTATAAACACTATGATACACTGAAAAATCACTATGAGAAAACTTGTTGTGATATATACATAAAATGGTAATAACACTGTAGTTCCGTCCCAGCTAAGCAGGATCAAAGCAGTCCATCATTTCCCTCAAAGTGGGCAGAAGTGTCATCACTGTGATGAATAAATATATAGCAGTTCATTAATGGTCGGTGTCTATGTTTATGTCACATCCGGCATTGGTCGCCTGGCGGTAGGAAGGTTGTGAACCACAAATTGGCTAGCGACTTCGGTATACATAGAAGATATAGCAAGCCATAATCAGGGTGGTTTTGTTTCCTATATAATATGCCGTTTTTGAGACAAAAAAAAATCTTGCTAATCTGACCGTGGAGATCTTGTCCGGTTCCTTTCCTTCTAAACCGGAAATGATGTCTTTGTAATTGTCGTCTTTACGCTGCTCTCTTGCGATGTTTGGTAAAAGGTTGTCATCTCCTGCTTCTATTATATTAACTTGCTATGATTTTAATTTTCGTTCTACAGAACCTGTAATTTTCGTTCCGTTTCGTTTCAACTAGAAACATAACTAGATAGACGTAATATGACCAAGCACAGACCGTATACTGACTTCCAATCGCAACGACAATGAGGAGCTCACTGAAACACACATAACATTGAAGCACGTTGCGGGAGAGGAAGATACTAAGAGGTTCAACTCCCACCATCTGTTGCGAAAAAAGAATAAATAAAAATAAACACAAGCCGGAATCTGAGACCGTGCCATACTTACGAAGGGTTAAGTGAAGAACTTTACAACTTCTGCGTGCGTGTGCTTTTATCTTTATTATTATTATTATTACACTTGATTCATAAGGTTATGAGCACAATCTTAAAGAATATGTAGAATTAAGAAAATTCTGTAATATTTTAACTGTAATCTTATATACTGTAAAATTGTAATACTGTATAACTATATATTGTAATATGTTAATCTTGTTTAGGACGCCTCTACATGGAAGGTCAAGACAACAAGTCATTCGATTCGTCGGGAGACACAATCAAACCACCGGACCTGGAGCTGAAGTCATGTTGTTCTATACCTGATATCATAGTGAAAGTACAAAATGACACTTCACCAACAAAAGAACCGTCAAAAGTGTGTAAGCCTACAGATGGCTCAACTAACACAGAGACTTATTTTTCAATTTTTGCTCAAGTAGTAGTGCCATTCATAATTGCGGGTTTCGGTATGGTGGGCGCTGGCCTTTATTTCGACATGATTCAGGTAAGTGTTATTCTTGTTTTTTTCATAGCACAGTATATGTATCTATATTGTATCTGAAGAGCAATTACTTCCAACTGGATGTTCTGTGACGTCACAAGTTTTTGCTCCACTTCTCACTAAAGTACGCGGAGAGGAGAAGGAGGAGACAAATTGTGACGTTGAGAAAGAACAGTAGTAACAGGAAAGCAACATCGGTAACTTCGTAAATGATTCCGGAGGCGTACTACTCCTGGATCCACGACTACTTGTACACTGTCAACACTTACATATTCTATTCTAGTAGTTCATCCGTTTCTTTCCTTTCTGCATTGTGTTTTCCTCTGCCATTTATCTTAAGAATGTCGAGATAAGAAGAATTACTTTTAAAAATAGGAGACGGGACTAGAGAACCTTATTTTTCATATCATCTCGTTTTCATAACTAATACTTCTCCCAACAAGAAATAGAAGTAAAATGATACAGAAATATATAAAATAAATTTTTATAACCTAGAAGAAAAGTCCACTCTCAAAATTCTACAACAGCATTGAATATAACGAGAAAAAATCCAAAGATGACACGTACATCAATCGACAGATCATACGTATACTTGGTCAGGTTGAGCAAAATAACAACCATGAAATGGTTCTAGAGAAAATCAACAGAAAAGAATTTCTGTCACAGTTCTGTCACAGTCACAGCTGAAAGATATGTCATTCATGGTCAACACTATGTCACATAATAAAGGAGAAACTCAAACTTATTTATACCACAATAAAGCATTTTATTAAGACCCATAGTAACCTAACACCATCATTAATTCTTAAACTCCTGGCGAAAGCTCATGTGGTTCGGAACCCACTTGAAACAGTCGATTCACATCTCATATAGCCTCGCTGCTCAAAAGGACGCTAAATTGTTACTATTACGATATATAAAGACATTTCCACATCGTTTATTGAAACATTCTTCAAACAACAATTTTAGGAATGATTGAAAACTGGATCAAAAGTTTGCGATCTTGCCCAATACTTAGCTTTCAGGTCAGGGGCTACAAGGTCTATGAGCGGCCCCTAAATTGAGTTTTTGTATTTTTTACGGAATAAGCACATCATAAGGAGTTTTTTTTTTGTGAGTCTTTTGGATCAGGGGATACAAATTTTTTGGACGTTCTCTAAATCGAGTTTTTTTTTTTCGGAATAAACACATCATACTGATTTAAGTGATAGTCTGGCTACACTGTATATAGCTCTGCAGATATAAGGCCTACAAGGGATCTTTCGTCTGAAATATACTGGATCTTTTGATCCAAAAATGTATAATATTTATTGGCCATCAGCCCTTATTAATCTTACCTGAATCTAGAACATAATGAACAAGAAATAAAGTTTTGTTATACATTACCCATGAATTGTTTCAATAAAATGAAAGAAACATGGTAAAACATAAATTTTAAATATTCTTGAAACTAATATATCGATGATATACTGATCACTAAAACAAAAAGCAAAAAAAAAAAAAAAAAAAAAAAAAAAAGAGAGAGAGATAAATACCGAACATGAAACAAAACTGTAAAGTATCTTATTTTTGGATCAAATGATCCAATATATTTCAGGTAAAAGTTTTTTTGTAGGCCTTATATCTGGAGAACTACATATAGTGTAGCCAAACCCAAACTATCACTTATCTCAGTATGATGTGCTTATTCCGTAGGAAATATGAAAACTCGATTTAGGGGCCGTTCAAAAATTTTGTGGTCGCTGATCCAAAAACTAATTATTGGCAAATTCTTGTTATAAAAGATAATGAATTCATATGATTTTCGACTTAGCATTTATGTTGTTGATTACCTCAAATTGAAATCACTAGCGAATTTCTAGATAACCCCGCGGTTAACAAAGTTACGAACTGTATGTTACCATAGAAATACCATTTGATAACAGTAAATATACAGTGTATTTGCTTTTCGTGAAAAATATTGCTTGTTGATCAGGTAAAATAGGAATACAAAATAACATGAGTGCGTTTGATAGAAAATATGACTGAACAATATTCATATATAAACATTCCCACGACCAACGTCCACATATGAAGTGTTAATGTAAGGAAATTTTTGCCTTCAATGCTGATCTTGCTTAATAGAATGCCCTCCAGTTAATGAACTTACACGACGGTCAAACATCTAGCTTGTTATTATGTAAATCCATGTCATTAGTAGTTTCAACAGGAAGCTTGTCTCAAAATTATGTAGAATTTTCAAGTGTGCCCTTGCAGTTGTACAGTACGTGGATTTCCAACTACAAGTAATGAGGGAGAACGGGAAATCAAATCGATGCTTATTTACATTCGGCAATTGAGTGTCTAGCATAGAAGTCTTATTTCAAATGCTTGTCACTAACTTCCAATAAATTGCAAAGACCATTATCAGGACAACCAGGACAAGGTCTCAATTAGAGACAATTTAGCTTCATTAATGATTTTCACTTAGGTTAGCTAATTTTTCATTGAGTACAAATAGTTGTTCCTCTGTTGTCAGTAGCAAATCTTTTTTTTTTATATTTTTTAAAGAAAAAGGCATGAACAAGTTTTTGATAGTAGTTAGGCTGCAAATTGATACTATTAAGCAGATGAATAACAATTTCCTTTTACAAGATTACCTTGTCATGTTATTCATCAACGTTTTGGTAACATTTTATTATATTGAATCAGTTGCAAAATCCTAATTCGTTTTTCCTACAAAACATAAAATTTGCTGGAATGTTCAAAATATTAATTAAATTTCTTTTTTTAAAAAAAATGAAAACAAATAAAATATTTTATCTTAACCTGAAACTTCAAAGAAAGTCCACAAAGAATAAAAATATAAGGTTTAAAATTTGTTTCAATTTAAGCAATATAATTCACAATTATCATTTCATCCATATTAACTCAGGAACTATTACTTAAATAATTAATACTTTTCTGACCAGAGTACATACTTATTTACTAAAATTAAAATAAGTCGTAACAGTTTCAATAACTTAACATTATCTTCATCAGACGTTAAATATCTTCATAACATTAAATTATTATTGTTGTGTAATTTTAATTGTTTCATTGTATAATTTTAAATTTTTAAGCACAAAATGGAACAATCAAGGTTAAAATGGAAGGATAAAAATCAAGGACATGAAAAATTGTTAAGAGAGGCAATAAAAATAAAATTATATGATAGAACATGGAATTGAGAAGAAATTTTAAAATTAATTGATATTTGAAATAATTTATTAAGTGAATAGAAAAGTGAAAATAATAATGATTATAAAAAAAACTGTTATAATAAAAATTTAAAATAAAACAGTAAACTATAACAATATCTGATTGTTACGTATAAAAATTTTAAAATCATAAAATGAAAGAATTAAAATTATACAACAATGATAACTTAATGTTATGAAGATATTTCTGCCAGTTAACGTCTGATGAAGATAACGTTGAGTTATTGAAACTTTTACGACTTCTTTTAATTTTAGTTATTAAGTATATCCTCTGGGCAGAAGAGTAATAATTATTTAAACAATTATCATGTTTACTCATCAAAATATTGGGTTGGTGCGATTGAAATATCCGTGAGTGCCATTTTAAAATCGGTATTTAAAACCTCGAATCAACTATTGGAGTTATTTAGAGTATTTTTTTTTAATATCACAAAATTAAAGGTGTATTTATTACGGCATGGATATATTACGCACAATATTTTTATACAATTTGTATATATATAATTTTTTTTTAAAAATAGACCATTTAGAATTATTTATCCTTGTGTCGGGTGGGGAGGATTGCGTGCTACAGTGAAATTTAGAGCTGTGTCGGTGGTAGTTCACTACCAGAAGGGCCACCCCTACCGAATTGGTCTAAATGGAGTAGCCAGACGAAGAGTGTTCTGGGAGAAGGCAGCAGTTCTCCAGTAGCCAAGTTGGCGGAAATCATAGTGATTGGTACGGCAACTTGGACATTAGTCCCAGGCGTGGTCAGAGTGACTTTAACGGCTGGGATACTGCGGGGTGGAAGGCAACGGGAAACCACCACTCTATTTTCCCTAGTTTGCTAGCAGCGAAAAGAGAACATATGAACAATGGTCTTTCGCAGGTCAAAATGTAGTTCCGGAGGTAAAATATCCCCCCATTCGGATCTCCGGGAGGGGGATGGCTTGGGAAGGACTATTGGACGAGAAAGTAATAATGGGGGGAAGACAAACAGAGAAAGAAAGACAAGGAAGAGCTAAAGATTTAGGATAGGGACATGGAACGTACGTACTATGTTACAGGGAGGAAAATTAGAAAATCTTAAAGAAGAAATGAAACAAAATAATTTAGATTTGGTAGGAGTTTGTGAAGTTAGATGGGAAGGTAATGGGGTATTGAACAGCGAAGGATATAGAATGTTTTACTCAGGTAATGAAAAGGGCGGTCATAATGGCGTAGGAATAATTCTTGGAAAGCGCTTAAAGGAGAAGGTAGTGAAAGTAGAATTTATTGATGATAGAGTTATGATGTTAAGACTTAAAGGGAAAACGAAGGATCTAGTGGTGATACAGACATATGCACCGACGACTTCGCATGCAAATGAAGAAGTAGAGGAAAATTATGAGAAAATAGAAGAAATTATAGATAGGGAGAAGAAGGGTGCATGCATAATTCTAATGGGAGATTTCAATGCAGTTGTGGGAGAAAAACAGGAAGGTAGTATCGTAGGCAAATATGGTTTAGGCGAAAGAAATGAAAGGGGAGAGGGACTGGTGAATTTTTGTAGACAGAATTCACTAGTAATTGGGAACACTTGGTTCAATCAGCACAAGAGAAGAAGATATACATGGAAATCACCAATAGACGGCGGAAGATATCAGATAGACTACGTTATGATTCAGGACAGGTATCGGAATAGCTTAAAGAACGCGAAGACCCTTCCCGGGGCTGATATTTTCTCTGATCATAATCTTGTGCTGGCCGAAGTAGATATTCAACTGAAAAATGTAGGCAGAAGAAAAGTAGGTAACAAAGTGTTGAATACTGAAAAGTTGAAAAACGAGGAAATTAGAAATCTTTTCGCTGAAAAATTCGAAGAAAAATGTTCAAACGAGGAAAGGATAGGCGCAGGTAGTAACGCACGGTGGGAACATATTAAACGTTGCTTACAGCAGGCTGCAGAAGAAACAGTAGGTTACCGCGAACACAAAACTGCTAAGAAACCATGGGTTACAGAGCAGATGTTGCAGAAAATGAGGGAGAGGAAGATGTGGAAACAGGTTGATACAGAAGAGGGCAGAAAGATGTACAGAAAGTTAAATAATGAATTACGAAGAGAAACAGACAAAGCGAGGGAAGAGTTTTACAAAACAAAATGCGAGGACATAGAAGAATTAGAAAGAGTTGGGAAATATGAGGAAGTGTACAAGGAGGTGAAATCTATGGAATTTCGGAGGAAACAAGGGAGTATCATGATGGCAGTAGAAAATAAGAATGGGAAGGTAGTCAGCGAGAGAAATGAGGTCATAGGAAGGTGGAAAGAATACGTTGAAGACTTATATGAGAGTAGGGATAGACCGTGTAGCCTAAATGTTGAAGTGGAAAATGAAGTAGGCGAGGATGATAAAGGATTTAGTATTCTTCGGGATGAGTTTGAAAAGGCTATATCTGAGATTAGGAATGGAAAGGCAACAGGAATAGATAACATACCAATTGAATTCATTAAAAATATAGGAGACAAGGGAAAGAAAGAATTGTGGCGACTATGCAATGAAATATATGAAACAGGAGAATGGCCAAGAGACTTTCTGAAAACGATCATGATACCGATGGCTAAGAAATCGAACCCAAAGAGATGTGAGGATTATAGAACTATTAGTCTCATATCTCATGCAGCTAAAATTCTGCTCCGAATACTGAACAGAAGGTTATATGGAAGAACAAATAAAGATGTTGAGGAAGAGCAGTTCGGGTTCAGAAGAGGCAAGGGCACAAGAGATGCTATTGGATTATTAAGGGTGATCGGTGAAAGATTTATAGAAAAAGGGAAAGAGGTGTATGTTGTATTTATTGATCTAGAAAAGGCTTTTGACCGCGTGAATTGGGAATTGTTGTTGGGAGTTCTAACAAAGATAGGGTTGGAATGGAAAGATAGAAGACTCATAAGAAACTTATACATGAACCAACAAGTAAGTGTTAGAATAGGGGAAGAACTGACGGAAGAGAGTACAATTGGAAGGGGAGTTCGACAAGGATGCTGCCTCTCGCCAACACTATTTAATGTCTATCTAGAAGAGATAGTAAAAAAGAGCCTACATGATGATGATGGCATTTCGGTAGGAGGTAGAATGATTAGATGCATAAGATTTGCAGACGATATGGCCCTTGTTGCAGAATCTGAAAAGAAAATCAATAAAATGTTAGAAAAAATGAGAAGGGGCTTTGAAGAATATGGGATGAAAATAAATGTTAGGAAGACAAAAGCCATGGTGATTGGAACGAAGGGGTCTGTGTCAAATATAAAAATAGGAGGGGAGAAAATAGAACAAGTGAATAGTTTTCGATACCTGGGTAGTGTTCTTAGTAATGACATGAAATGCGAACGTGAAATAAAAGCAAGGATAGGAATGGCGAAAGAAGCCTTTAAAAGAAAGAAAAGTATGTTTTGTGGGACCTTGAACAAAGAGTTGAGAAAAAGACTCATAAAATGCTTCGTGTGGAGTGTTGTGCTGTATGGGGCGGAAACGTGGACATTGCGTAAGGGTGACGAAAATCGACTGGAAGCCTTCGAAATGTGGGTGTGGAGAAGAATGGAAAGAGTTAGTTGGGTCGAGCGGAAAACGAATGAGAGAGTGTTAGAAATGGTGGGTGAGAAAAGAACACTTTTAGATATTATTAGGAAGAGGAAGAGAAACTGGTTGGGACATTGCCTAAGAAGAGATTGTATCATGAGGGACGTCCTAGAGGGTATGGTGGCGGGAAAGAGAGGGAGGGGGCGAAAGAGACTACAATTAATGGATGATATTAAAACAGAAAGATCATACGCGAAGACGAAAAGGTTAGCGGAGGATCGTGGAGCATGGAAGCTTTTCAGCTGCGGCAAGTGACCTGCCAATAAAGGCAGAATACCTATGATGATGACAAGCTCCCAAACTATAGCACCTGGTTAGTCAATATAGTCACATTCTGCAACCACACATTTTTGTCATCGCTCAGCATACAATTGGATTCCATGATTAAAGAAGTTTGCAATTTCCAATGCAAAGAAATTCTCAACAACACGTTCGTCGTACCTCTCAATAATCATTGAATTTCTCCCCTACCAACTAGCAATCAAGATGCTCGGAGAGGTGGTAGTCAGTGAGAGAGATCTCAGAAGAATACATTGGGTGAGGAAAAGTTTGACACTGCAACTCATGTAGAGTTTGTACCTTCCCATGAACGATATTAAGGTATTCTTTGTCCTGCGATATGATGATACCATGTTATATCCATTGATAGATACTTACGGACATGTTTGCGGTGTATTTCATGAAGTTCAGCACTCGTAATCGATATGCACTGATAGTTTCACCAAGACGAAAAAAAGAGAACATAATGGATGATCTACAACATATACTAGCATACCAACAACGACTCCTCTTGCGAGAGAAGAGGTGGGTTCAAAACTAGTTCTGGACGTTGATTACAATCCAAATTCTTTCCTGATACTCTATGATTGTTGTATCAGATTTATTTTTCATAAAAAGAGACAATCCGAATCAGTAAACCTTCCCGGCTATTATGTGCACGCAGAATCCTATACATCTTCATTCGGCGAATTTTCTTGGAGGGTGTCAATTTGTTAACTTATTGACACCTTAGAGTCGCAGTTTTTCACCCTACTGTACGGAGCTGACTAACGACTGTAGCTTGCTTTATGCTTAAATCGACAGCAATAGCACGAATTCATCAGAACATGCTGTTGTTCGTTGGTATCATGGATCAACAAGGTATTGTGCGTTCACTCACCACCGATAGTCAAAGTGCACAATTAATGTTGTTCGAGGCTAGATGTACAGAATGTCCCAGTTTAAAATGGTAAAGGAAAATCTCTCGCAATTATGTGTTTCTCCATAATGCACTTTTACATAATGCTCGTACTGTTCAGCAACATGCTGGTCTCTGACAAGCTATCCGAATCTTTTTTTCTGAACATGTACGGAGCTTGAGACGTAGTACGCGTGACGTCTGTTCATCAATTGGTCGCGTTAGAGAGGATGGTTTTCCACCAAACGAAAACCCTAGATATTTCAATTGCACCTACCTAATAGATGCTACGACATTGAAATATTGGTAGATCAATTTTAACAAACTTTGTGTTAATTATATATATATATATATATATATATATATATATATATATATATATATATATATATATATATATATATATATATATATATATATACTTAAAATTATAATCTCTAACCCAAATTTCGTTGTTCTCTTTGAAGAAATGGCCAGCATTTGTCGAAGTGTCCGAAATCATCATCCTAGTCCCTGCCTTACTTGGATTGAAAGGCAATTTGGAAATGACGCTGGCGTCTCGACTTTCTACACAAGCCAATCTAGGAAATATGGATGATCCCAAAGAACAATGGAGCATGATTTTAGGAAATCTTACATTAGTACAGGTAAGTGCCACCACTGTAAAATTACAAGGAATCAGTAACAAATATAATGGCACCACATAATGACGACATCAACTTTATTGTGTTGGGGGGCAAACGGATGGACAAGGAATTTTTAAGGGGAGGCAGCTTTTTTTTTTTTTTTTTTTTTTTTTTTACACCAAAGGGATAGTTTTGTATTACTTGACAGTACAACATGTTTAGGGGAACAATCTAGGATTCTCTTGGTGTCGTCATTAACAGAACATTGTTGTTATATTTCACTATAAAGAGTAATTTGACCTTAACTAACTAACTCTATGGCCTATGGAACCCAGAGATTCAATGCCGCGTTCACAAAAGTTCTCCACTGACTTCTATTCTTAGCCAACTGGATCCAGTTTCTACTTTCCATTCCTATTTCTGCAAGATCCATCTCAATATTGTACTTCCATCTGTACCTAGGTCTTCCTAATGGTCGTTTTTCGATTGGATTTTCAATCAAAATCCTGCTTTCTTCAATTCTGATTACATGACCAAGTCTCCTAAACGTGATGATCCTAAGAATGTTTGGAAACAATATAAATTATGCAGTTCTTCGTTATGAAGTTTCCGCTATTCCCCACTCCCGTTCCTCTTGAGTCCGAATATTCGTTTCAGGATTTTATTCAAAAACACTTTCAGCCTGCCCTCTTCCCTCAGAGTAAGCGACCATGTTTCGCAGCCATACAGAACAACAGGCATGAATATCGTTTTATACATTTTAAACTTCAAATTCCTTGACAGAATTCGGGACGACAAGAGATTTTGAACCGAATAGTAACACGAATTCCCTGCTTTTATTCAACATTTAGTTATTCGTGAATATGGTTTTGGTCTGTTAATATAGATCCTAGATATTTGAAAGTATCCGCTTTATCGAAAGTATTGTTTGATGTTTTAACGCATCTATAATTCGGACTATTACGATCTAGACTGACTTCCATGTATTTAATTTTCTCTGCATTTACTTCTAAACCCATGCCTCTTCAAGCATTTAATAAGACCTCTGCATTTCTTTCTATTGTTCTCCTATCATCCCTTATTATACTTACATCATCAGAATACGCCACAACCTGGTGAATACCATTCAGCTCTAGGCCCTGGTTCAGTGGTAGAGCGTTCACCTCTGGTGCATGGGGTCCCGGGTTCAAACCCTGCTCCCGCCAAGTAAACTTTGTGGTGGACAAATACTGTGTGCGTGGGTTTCCTCGGGGTTCTTCCGTTTCCTCCCACTTTCTCCATTCCGCCATTTCATTTATTACTCATCATCACTGTCTCCTTTAGCCTAACCGGCATAACCGTGGGACGTATAACTCAAAGATTTCATTTTTGTAGGCCCTGGTTACTATCTTTGATATTCCTTAGAGCGTACTGCAGAACAAAGTTGAATTATAGTGGCGACAACACATCTCCTTGTTTCAGGCCATTCTAGACCCGGAAGCTCGTGGACAAGAATTTTCCTACTCGGACGTTACTTTGAGATTCATTTAAACGGATCTTATCTATTTATCTTTAACTAGCTTAATCGGTATTCCCATTTCTTTTCAAGCATTTGTCAAATGGTAAATATCTGGTCGATAGTTGATCGATTTCGCCTAAATCTGCACTGATAATTTCCAATAATTTCATCTGCCTGTGGGGTCAATCTTGCTAATAAAATGTTTGAGAGGATTTTATATGATGTCGACAGAACATAAATGTCTCGTTAATTATTACAATCAGTTCTGTAGCAATTGTGAATTGGAACAATTGATTCTTTCCGCTTTTGCGACAATTCTTCCTTGTTCCCGATAAGGAGAATGAGTTTGTCTTCTTGTTCCACAACTTTTCCCCTCCACCTAAAATTAACTTAGCCGGAATTTCATCTAGATACGGAGATTTGTGTTTCCTTAACGTCTTTATAGCAATATACTTCTGTTCGGTTAGGCTCTGGAATATACGGTTCTGTTGTGTGTATTTCTCTTTCTCCATGAACATTAGCTTTTGGATGCGTGTTAAATAAATTATAAAGAATTGTTTGCATCTAGCCAAGTTGCTATCTATATGAGTAAAAATTGTTCCGTCGGCTTTCTTTAATAAATAAGCACGAGGTTGATAGCCTACCTTAAATTTGTTGATGCCCTTATACATGTCCCGAATGTTTTTGTTTTTACTATTATCTTCAAGTTTATTAAGTTTAGCTTTCAAAAAACTGTTTCTTTTTTTTAAAAAAGTTCTGGAAGTTTTTCGTCTGATGTTAATGAAATTTTGTGTAGTTATTTCGTTCGTATTGTGTAGACAACACAGTTTTGCCTGTGTTTTTTTCCCTTGTTTGCTAGCTTAGTGCATTCCTGGTCGAATCATGGTTTGTTTCTATGTATTTCCATGTGTCCCAATTTTTCTTTCGCTGAAATTTCAATGTTATCTCTAATTTCAACCGAAGTATCCTCAACACTAGTGCACTCCAAACCTTCTAAAACTGAGAACCTCTTCGACACTTCAATCTGGTATTCTCCTTTCACCTGGCTCTCCTCTAATTTCTTTAAATTAAATAACTCCGTTTTCAGACACTTAATATTTTCTTTATTCAACGATAATCTCTGTCCTATTATCGCTTATACCAGGTAGTGATCGGTGTTACAGTCACCTCTGAACGACTGAAGATCAAATCTAATTTTCGAATAGCATATAGAATTAAATAATAAAATAATTAAAATAAAACGTAAGAATATCAACAATCGTAGACTTGTTTAATAATGACATTTCACTTCCACCAACCTAATAATTTTCAATCAACTTTTCGTTTATTTATAATATGATTTTTATTTAAAGGTTTATATATGTTGCTGACAGAATAATTGAAGCCGTACGTTTCATAACAGCACAACTCCACTTTTTGGCACTATATGAGTCATATATATCGTTCTAATCGTTTAACTGAGCTCTATCGTTTGACATTCAAAACAACACAGATTCCTGTATCTTCTGCATGTTACTGACATGTTTAGTTTTATTAGCAGACAAATCCATAGACCTGTGTTGTTCTGGAAAGCAAATTTTCAAAGCTGCTAAAGCCAGGAATATTGAAAAATACCTTTCCTCAATTTTACCTGCAGAGCAACCTTACTTTCAGAGACTTCTGGACCAGTATGGTAAAGATCAGACTCCCAGTACTGAGGAATCAGGAAGTGGAGTGTGGGATTCTGATTAAGTGAAGAAAAGGCATGCATAAACTAAATGTGTAGTTTTTTGTATTACATTGTTGTGAAAATAGAGACTGTGTTTATGGACAGTGACATTTCCATACGTTTTTGCTTAAATATCCGTATAATCCGTTGCCAAACCAGAGTTATAGTATGCAAAACCAATGTAACATACGAATGAGTTCCATAATAACACAAGTCCAATATTTTCATTATTTTATTATGGACAAATTACTTGTGATACTTGTTCTTTAAATACTTAGTGGCATTTGTTATTCAACAAAGTTTAAGTTTGAAAAAAGTCTGATTTTTTAAGTTCACATTTAAGAGAAATATTCAGGGTTTTTTTATTATTTTGTCAATATCTCCTCAGCTGGGCTTGTGTGGTTATGGAAGTCACGGCTTCAATTGGAATTTAAAACTTTTTACATAACTCTTAAATATAATTGTTTCTTATTGTCAATTAACTTATGATACCTGATTTTTTTTCTCCCTCAGTGCCAAGCAATCGTCGTTGGCTTCTGTGCTTCCATAGTTGCAGTCATCATGGTAGCTATTATGAGTCAGAATTTCAATTTGCATCACACTTTGCTTCTGGCAGCGTCAAGCGTTATCACAGCATCTTTAGCGAGCTTTATTCTCGGTAAGTTTCAAAACATTTCTACTAGAAATCATATCAATAATCTGATTGAATTCTATATTCTGAACACACGATTATAACACAATGAGATTTGCTCAGTTGGTCTTCCTTTATGACTTGGCTTTATATCATACAACGATAATGATAGATGTTAATAGAAGGATAATGATAATGAACTTAATGAAAACTTTATCAAAAAGTTTTATTGACAGTTAGACAAATGATTATTCAGTTGTTTCTCTATTAGATTTATACCATCTTATGATAAAGGATTATGGTTAAAGGATGGAGTCTAAGAGACCCTAGTCGTCACAAATTCCTCTCTAAATGTAAAGATGTCCAATAGATGACGTTGGTTTCTTGTATACCCCCATGGTGAACTATCTTCGTATTAAGAGGCCTCATCCCGGCGAAATTAAAATACCGCTAATTTACAGTAATTATGTGATATCTTCAAATAGATCAAACATAACTGAAATGTGGAACAAGAGCGCCCTAGATAATATTATTTTGCGTGAAGTATCGTTGTCAGAAGTCAACTAGTGGCTTTCAGTCTTCAGCCGTTTAGAAACGCGAAAATAAATGCCGATTTCAAAATGGCTCGGAATCGAAAGGAGATAAATGAATCGTGACAACCGTATCCCCTGTAAAATTATATTGTCTAGGGAGCTCTTGTTCCACATTTCGATTATTTTTTTATATATATTTGAAGATATCATATAATTACTGTAAATTAGTGGTATTTTAATTTCGCCGGGATGAGGCCTCTTAATAAAAATAAAACCGAGTACTGTAACTTTTTGCTATGTGAGTTACTTGGAGTCTGAGATACCCCACCAGAGTATGAATATTAGTATTATTGAAGATTGTGAATGGTAAATTGAATTTATTTGTGAGAGATCAGGTCAAGAATTGCCGTACCGAAAGATGCATTCGACAACAAAAGATCATTCTTAACTAGCAGGTTTAATATTGGATTAAGGAAGAAAATGTTTAACTACTATATATGGAGAATTGGATTGTATGGTTCGGACACTTGGACATTACGGAAGTTAGAGAAGAAATATTTAGACTGTCAGCGGTAACACTCAATTTCGTAGCTGCATTCAATTCTGAGATTTCATACAGAGTTATAATCTACACCACAGCACCGCAGATACTATTACTAACCAAATTATTTGATCCACAGATAAAATAGCGGCTATTTCTTGCCCGATTTGCAAAACACTCAAAGCAGAAGTTCCCGCTTGCCCTGATCTATTGCACAGGCAAGGTTTTAGTCTTTTCTGAACGCTAAAGGCTCGTTCGTATTCACAGGACACCAGTATCGTCAGAAACAAAATTATACTCTGAGGAAACGTAGATTTGATAAATAAAGCATAAACATGGGAAATGGTATTGATCTTAGATAAATATTTCCACATTTTAAACATAATTTCACTTCATACTTATTTCAGACTCGTCGTACTCCATACTATTTTTTTTTTCGTAAATACTAACAGAGGGGTACTAACTTCACCAAATGAAGTTTCGTCATTGCAATTCCAATATTCAACGTTGCCTCCCTATGGATACGTGCCTGTCTTTACAGGTATTTATTTACCTTATATCAGTAACGAATTTAGAAGAAATTCTTCTTTATTAATCTCGGAATTGGGGGGGGGGGCGTCAAGTTTTAAAGCATAGACATAATTAATAATAGCGTTTTTTCTTTAGAAATTCCGGAATTTAGGGACTTCAGCCCGAAAGCCCCCTCCCTGTAACCGCCACTGCCTTATATAATAATGAGCTACAGTAGAATTTTCAAATAAATATGAATAACTTACCTGACATTCCCATTTGAGTTGCTATTTTCTTCCATTCTGTATTTAAAACGTGCCTATTATGGTGCTGTTTGTGCCTCTTATTCCATATGGCTGGAACATTCTTCATTAGTTCTACTAATATGTCTTTCATAATCAAATTTAAAGTGCAGAAAAACCTCTTGATCATATATTCACGCAATCCTCTGCAGACGAAATTCTGAGCAAATGAAATTTTATCCCGAGCAGCGCTTGAGGGAGAACCAATGAGAACACGAGCCACAGCGATGCTTCCACTGAACATCGATGTAAAAACAAACTCGGTTGTTTATCATCGTGACCACTAACTCACCCTCACGGTCGACCTCTAGGTCGCGATGTATCGTACATCTTTGGCATGCGCTTACCCATTTGAATCCATATGTTTGTGCCAGTATCGAAGTAGCGACCGCGATTTAAACCTCGACCTCGATCGCAAGGTATCTTCGATATGTCTTTACCCTAAGTGATACTTCTTCCGTTAGTATATACTAGTGGTTTTTTTTTTTTTTTTTTTTTTTTTTTTTTTTTTTTTTTTTTTTTACTGAGATATAAACTTCTGCTAGAGTAATTCTTCCATAAATGCATTCTATTGTCCGTGATTCCAGCCAAAGTGCTACTTTTCTTTCTCCCATAAAGTTTCAAGAATTAAGCTGTAAATTTTCAAAACGTGAAAATTATTTCTACGTTTTAGTGGAGTTTTTTTTTTTTTTATTTTATATATTTTTTTGAAAGTGTGATTTTAAAGGTATATGCAATAAACAAAATTATTCATGAACATGTTTAGTCCTTCTTGACTAAATCTTGGGTTCATGACTGTCTGTAAATGTACGAGGGACATTCAAGTAAATCCGGGATTTTTTTATTTAAAACAAAGGATAGAACAATTTCAAGGAGTAGAAACTGCATTTATTTTTAACATATAAATGCTTGCTACAGTTACACGTTTATTCCAAAGTTAGCTAATTGACCTCGCGAAGAGTTATTTTATGGATCTAAACAGGTGGAATACTGTCTTTCTTTGTCATAGTGGTCCTTCAGCTCAGTTCTCCTGTGCCAGTAAAAAGCGGAAACTTGTTTTGGAACGCAGTGTGCATTCACTTTATGAAACAACAAATGGTCATTAATTATTGTATTTATTTTCCCTAACAAAAGATTACACGCCTTTGCAATTTCACGACAGGCTATGCGACGATTGTCAATAATAAGCTTTTCAACACTGAGTGTTCCAGGAATGAATGCTGTGGACTGGGATCCTCCACGACCGGGCTCATCAGTGACAGACGTATGGCCACCTTTGAAGCTCTTGCACCGTTCAAAGGTCTTACTGCGGCTGAGTATCTCATCACTGGGTTATGATTGAAGTCTTCTGTAAATTTCAGCTGATTTTACGCTCTCTTTCACCTAAAAACTTCATCACCACACGCTTCCGTGTACATGTTCACACTGTTATTCGCTATTTTGAAAAACGGTCTCTAGACTGGAATGGCTACCAATAACGGGAAACAGTTGTTGGTTCCTACTGCATGCATACCTTCACCTTAGGATTCAATTCTAAACCTGTAAAAAGTCCCGGATTGATATGAGCGCCTTTCCTATATGTATATGTAACTAACTTACTATATATATTACAAAGTTCCTGATCATCTTATAACAGGTATGGTTTACATTAGAATAGCTGCTATTTTATTATGTGATATCAGACTGGCCCACATCATTCCAATCTAGTATTTTGCTCGAATCGTAATAGATCTACCGAAGTTTAAATTCTTTATTGATTTAAATGAATATAAAGAAAACTTATCGGGAGTAAGAAAAACAGTATTTATATTCTTTCAAATTTCATTGCATTATCTTCACTGGCAGCAAACCATACAATCATATTAATTAGTCATAAAGTGCTCACACTGCTGATAAGAATTTATTTAATTATTTTTTCCCTTCTTTCTTGCTCTTACATTACCAGATTTATGCAACTGTGACTTTTTTTTTTCTTTGCAGGCTTAATCACGGCAGCAGTGATTGTATCTTCCCGATGTTGTCACATTAATCCGGACAACGTTGCAACTCCAATTGCAGCCAGTTTGGGAGACATTACATCTTTAGCTCTTTTATCCTGGGTTGCAACGCTTCTCTATGATGCTATTGGTAAGTAGAACTTTACATATTCTTTTAGTTGCATATTGTTCTCAGTTCAACTCGGCTCACTTTGCATGTGGTACTTTATTTCGCGACAACTACTGACCGAAGCCGAACCAAAACTGATGGGTAAATAGCCCATGGTGTAGATAATAGAAGTTACTATATTTGGTGACACGGTTCAGTCACGGAAAGGCTATGCTCGGGTTATTGGGAAGGAAATAAAACTTACTATATTTAGTGGCTGGGATTCTAAGGACAGGCTCGGCTCCACTCAACTAGCCTTGTATGTGGTACTTTATTTATTTGTAACTACTGGCTGGATATGAACGAAGTTCAGTGGGGACTAATCCGCTGCCCAAGAAATACAAATGGCTATACTTGGTGGCCGAAATTGACGAGGGACAGGCTCAACTCGGTTTGGCTCGTCATTTTATTGTATGTGTCATTTTATTTCGCAGTAACTAGTGGCTGGACCTAAACCAAATTTAGTGGGCCAGTTGCTCGTCGTGCAAGGAATAAAAATCGCTATATTTGCACAGAGAAAAGTCCATTCTCCGGACAGTGGTATATTTTACAAATATACGGTATCCTCTTGCTTACTGTATAAATCAGTACGGAGCATACATCATCCGCATGCTACATAGGCACTGCCCTTAGATGTTACGTCATGCCGTTGCAGGATGTCTGACATCTAACAGTTTTCCGTATATCACATGCATATACTTATGTTACCTTCTTTAGCTATATGTTATATACGTCCATTTGTATGTGAGATCCTGACCGCCTACATTGTTTCATACAGAAAGTACGTATAGATGGAACACTTATACAAAAAGTATTATAAAACATGCGTTTTCAGTTATACGTCTGCTGTACGTTGTCCAAAAACTACAAGAATTACGCATGTAACCAGTCTTTCTAAGTACGCCACCTACATTTTTTTTTCTCAGTGTGGTAGGCGGGCTCAGGCAGCGACAGGTTCGACTCAGCTTGGCACGTCTTATATGTGGTACTTTATTTCTCGGTAACTACTGAATTGATTTAAACTAAATTCAGTAGGTAGGTAACCCACCGTGCAAAAATAAAGATTGCTATATTTGGTAGCCAGGCTCTAGAGATGCGCACGAGACAAGATTTGTGGCTGTCTCGTCTCGAAAATGTGCTGTAAAAGTGATGTCTCGACTCGAAAAATGTATATTTCTCTATTGGAAGAGACGTGTCTCGACTCGAATTTTGTCAGGAAAATACTGTCTCGAGTCGTCTCGTGCGCATCCCTACCGGGCTCATTCAAAGACAGGCTCGGCTCGACTCGGATCGCCTTCTATGTGATATTTTATTCCGCAGCAAGCGATAGCAAAGGTAGCAACATATTTTAGCGTCAAGCAGGCAAGCAACAGCACAGGCAGCGACATCTATTATCATGACTGTTTAATATGTTTATTATTAGGATTGGCGTAACACAGATTGAGAAAAACCTAAACAATTATTTTCAGTTTTACGTCTCACGATTATTCCGTGTAGGCTAAAGAAGACGGTGATGATAAGAATGAATTAAATTGTGGAATGAAGGAATGGAAAAACTCCAAAAAACCCCACATACACAGTGTTTGTCCACCACAAAGCCTACTTGCCGCTAGCAAGGATTGAACCAGGGGCCCCATGCACCAGAGGTGAACGCTTCATCACTTTTTTTAAAAAATACTGATTTACCGAATGTTCCTCAGTATTGTTACCTGATTACCCTAATTATCACTCTGTATTACTGCATTTTACTTTGAGGGGCCGCGGTGGCTCAGTGGCAGAGCGTTCACCTCTGCCGCATGGGGTCCTTGGTTTTATCTCAGTTCGCACGAAGTGAGCTTTGTGGTAAACAAATACTGTGTGCGTGAGTTTTCTAGGGGTTCTCCCGTTTTCTCCAACTTTCTTCATTCCACCATTTCCTTCATTTCTCATCGTCACCATCACCATCTCCTTTAGCCTAGCCGGCATAATTGTGGGACGTAAATCTTAAAGATTTTATTTCATTTCATTTTTGTATTTTACTTTTTCGTCCATTGAGCTTTAAGGTCAGGAACATGAACACACAAATGTCAAGGACAGTTAAAATTCCAGAAACTTACCCACCGGGAATCAAACTAGGGATCATGTACACCAAAAAGGTGCACGCGTTAGCCACTAGACCTGTGGGAAGAGCGCCCACTGAGCCCCCGCAGTTCCCACACAGACTCAGATTTGCTGGTTACGATTAGGATGGAAACATTCCTTTCTTCTAGCAGATTTATATATACTCAATACATAAATATTACTGCAGACCTAGGTATATAATCTTTACCTCATTCTACACTTTCTGTCTGTACTAAAACGTAATGTAGTACTTTTAGACCAACTAATCTCTTATAAGTGAGTGTGTTAATTTTCGTAACATTACTGTACGTTTGAAGAGTGGAATGAATATTTATAACTCTTTTATTTATTATATTTTCAGAAACAGCTATTTGGGTATCTCCTGCTGTCATTGCGGTTTATCTTGTAGCTATACCGTTCTGGTTCTGGATTGCTAAGAAAAATAAATACACAAAATCTGTCCTGTACACCGGGTGGACTCCTGTTATTGCCGCAATGCTGATTAGTAGGTTAGTACTCTAACCATAAGTAAGATATTATTAATACAATCTCTACCCTTCACTTGGTTTTCAATCTAATTTTCATCTTGCTATTTCTCAAACAAACAATCTGAAATATGAAAATCGCTATGTGGAACTGTTTTAGAACAAACTTTCAGGCTTATCTAAATACAGGGTGGCCCAAAAGTAGGTATACAAACTTACATTGATCAAATATAGCATCCTAGTTTATAGGTTTAGTTGCTTCAGCTGTTCCAAAATTAAGGTATAAGTAAAGACATTAAAAACAAATAATAAAGAAAATAAGTCTATTTGATGGATAACTATGAGAAATGATACAAAATGCAATGAGCTGATCAGTATGGTACTGTATACCTACTTTTGGGCCACCCTGTTTAAAATACATTTATCTAGGAAGATAACAAATTAGTCCTAGATTTAAAACTATTACAAGGGTAGCTGTACCAAGTTTTCTAGAACTAGCTACCGTAAATATTGTATTTTTTTAACTATATTTTCAAGTTAGTATTTTATATTCATCATAACGTAAACATTGAACGATGTACTTTTCTGTAAGATATTCATCTGTAAAGTTAGTAAGTTTTAATTAATAACCTAAGGAAGTCGTGTGTTCTGAATAATAGCCATTCATTGTACGTGACCTCAAGTTCCAGACGTTATTTTGATCCTAAGAATAAACTTTTCAAGTGTCTTTGGGATCTCACAAGGCGTTTCTATTTTCAAAATTTAATAAAAATTGTAACACTTGGTGTTTATATACTCGCAAGCGGCGTCTGGAGAACTGAGAATTTGGTTATGTATTACACTCAATTTCAGAAATGTTTGTTTTCAAATGATGGAGCAATTTTGAACGAGAACTTTTACACAAACTATTACATCAATAATTTGCTTTTGAGTGTACGAGAACAGTTGTAATGCTTTGGACACATTTATGTAACATGGTTCCATCAAACAGGTATCTTTCCTCTTACACATCAATTCGCCTGTGGACAAACAAATTATTATTTTAAATAATATTCATATTCTGACATAGTTGTGCTTGATCGCTAAAGCATGATATAAGTTGCATTACTAATTTTTTGCGGGCAAAGTGATATCCTTTTGTTGGCGCAGATACAATATACTGTATAACAATATAGTTTCTTTTTGCAGAGAAATTTTCTGTATTTTGTGAATTTCTGGAGTCAACTACTTTGGCCTCAGTTATAATCATTTGGCGTTGACCTGGAAAGTTCATTTCCTTTTCATTTGATTTTGTGGGCATTAATTAGACACTATTCTCTAGGATGCTCTAAAAGTTCCCAAATAGAACTAGCACAAATAGAACTCAAAATTCCGGGATCTCTTAAAGTAAAAAAAAAAGTTTGTAAAAGTATGTGGTCTCCTTTGATCTTTATTTCGTAGATGTTTCGAAAAGAAAGTTCAGTTGAAGTCAAAAATAATAAAGAATCGGTTTTCATTATTGGACGTGAAATAAAAAAGTTAAGATTATTTTTGCATCATAATTTCATTTTAGTGCAGCGTTTGAACTTATCCACTGAACTTCACCATTATACGTAGTATAATATTTGTTTATCTGATGATATTTGTCTCTGCTATTTTCGTGTGTAAGAGTGGCCTGCTTCATATTTGGCCTTTCTGTTTTTTATTTATTCATTATGTTCTATTTCACAATCTTCTTGGTTAGAACTCCGTAATGCCAATTAGTATTCTATAGATAGAACTTTGTCACTCCAATGTATATTACGCCCCATATTTTTCTTTACCGTTGTAGAGAGAATTCTGACACTCAGGACAATGTATATTGTTCTCTGAATAGAATCCTATATAACTCCACTGAGTGTATTTTCCCATGCTGTCACTTCAATTAATGTATTTTTCTGGAGAATTCTGTCACTCCAATGAGCATCTCTTTTCTATGCAGATAGTATCTTGTCACTTTAATAATTGTTCGTTTTCTTTTCTTCCAGCAAATAGTATTCTGTCACTCTGATGTGAGACTTTTTCCGGGTAGTATCCGGATATTCCAACAATAATCATATACAGTGAAACCTGTGTTCAGCGGAATCGAGCGGGACTCACTAAAATTTCCGTTAAAGCCAGGTTTCCGCTTAATAGAGGTAGACCTTTCCTTTTAAAAAACTACATGCTTACAGGGGACAAAGCATGCAAAATATATTGCAGTACGTACCTTGTTCAATTACAGTACTTCTTTGTTCTACGAGATAATACACAGAAGAAATAAAATAAAATAAATGCAAAATATGATATGCACACGTTTTCTTTAATTTTTCCCATTAGTCAAGCAGGGTTTTCTGTATATGTTACTGCTTGGCTGCTCGACTTTCCGCACATCCTTTAACCTGAGAAACTATACTAAGTAAATGAAAATCATTTTTTCGTAAGGCAAATTGTTGCAGTTCCTTTAAACTTCTGACGTTCGGAGAGCATCTTGATACGTCTTTATTCTACACTGTTCTTCGAACTGTATTCCACCACCTTGTCTTCCCCTTTCCGACTTTCCGTATGATTCTTGATTAAGTTGCGGGGATTAAGGACAGATTGTGCAGGGGTGAATATGAATAGTGGTTGGGGAAGGTAAACACTGTCCGGAAAGACATAAGAGAACGAACACTTTATTGCAGACAGTGTAATGTATATGTTTACAATCTCACAGAATGTCTAAACATTTTCTGAACGCTGTAGTCCTGAACTCAGAATTTTCCGTTAAAGTTTTATTTTGCTTTCCGTTGTCCGCATAACACAGTTTCCGTTTAATGAAGGGACTTTTACATGTTTTGTAATCCAAAATTCAAGAGACCGTGAAATATTTCCGTTTAAGACAGTTTTCCGTTTAATAAAGGGTCCGTTAAAGACAGGTTTCACTGTATTTTCCTGTATATAGAATTTTACCACTCCACTGACAAGGCAGGGTACCACGGTGTAACACGCCGGTTGTGATGAAATTGCACAGACATAGAGAACATCGAAAAAAAGCGACACGTATTTTTTTTTTATATCGGCCAACAAGTGCATTGAAAGGGCCAAATAGGGGCATAAAAATGGGGTCAAAATGAGATTATGTGGAATACATCGAAAACGAGAAGTGATATCGGAAAAGGTTAAATGTACAAAATACTACAGATAGTCGACGCAAGGAAATGAAGTAGAACACGCGCATGTGAAGAAAGAAGAACATCTTGAAATGGACCAATCACGTGTACAGCATTGTCGCAATGTGTTACGGAAATAAGGGAAAATGTAGTAAGGAGCAGGAAGAAAGAAGAAACGAAAACAGGAAATACGTGATTTTGCTTTGGGTGCATACGTTGCCCGTCTGAGAAAGAGATTCGGATTCATCTCAATGTACGAAGAAGATGGGAGAACACGCAGGAAGGATGCAAACGCCGTTCTATAGACAACCAGCGAAATAGTACTGTGCAGCGGGTTGCATATATCGTGTAATGGAATAACGATGAGATGGATGTAGGAAACGAAAATGTTGTATGCAGTAGTAACACACAAACAAAAATGTTACTACATGTTATATTGTATTTTCGTATTATATTACTGTTGTATTTTCGTAGTGATTCATGCGTGGTACTGATATTACTGTTGCTGTTTATCTTACGTATCAAAAACTATCTGAGAGAGTGATTAAATTTTTCGCGTCACTCTTACCGTTCCCTAGATATTGACCAAAAAATGGCCAATTTCTAGAGATTTAAGAAGCCATATCTCGGGAACTGTAAGTCATAGAGAGATCATATTGCTGTTAATCAATACCTAGCAGTATGGTAAATATTTTGGTACCAAATAGTAACCGGTGGCCAATGGCTAACTAGCTACGAGCCAACTGGCCACTGTTCCCTAGATATTGTCAAAAAAAAAGTTCGAATTTCTGGAGATTTAAGGAGCCATATCTCGGGAACGGTAAGTCATAGAGAGATGATATTTTGTGAATTTTTTGTGAGAAACAGAACAAGCTGCAGATAAAAATATGTACTTTTACATGTAAGAAAAATCACAGTCATCCTCCCAGCTCCCTCTCCCCATTCTCTTTAAATTCGTTATGGCAATGCTCTTTGAGCATTCTCAACTTTTTTTCCATAACTAAAATCTGTCGCTTGAATAAATGTCAGTTTTCCTCTTGCAGATAAATGTCATTTTTTTGTTAGTATCCTCTCACTCCAAAGAGGTTCACTTCTCCTGCAGATAGAGCCGACATTCTTCTATCTTCCAAAGTAAACAACATGCGGAATTCACAATTGTGTAATTTCCCGACGGTACTGATCTACTGTTCTTTCATATAATATTTTTTTTTTTTTAATTTTGTCGTTTAGAATTTTGTCATTCCAAGGCCATGATAATATTGATGATAATATAATTTTCATTTTTAATTCAATAGAGGCTTATACGAACTATTTTTCTCAAGCACGAGTGAGTGCAGACAGATCATTTCCTTCATCCATCGTTCACTTGTAATCAGGACCGGCTCTACCATATATGCAACACGTGCGTTTGCACAAGGTGACAAAATCTGCCATAACTATATTATTTAAAATAAATATTTTTTCCCCTTGGAAACAGACTTCATCCTGATGAAAGTTAAATTTGTTTAGGTGAACTTCTATTTTACTACATTCATAAATCATGCTTAGTCGCATTAGTTTAAGGTCATATGGACAGTGTTAAAGCAAATGGTCAAACAAATCCCAGCATTAATTGTTGTCAAATACAAGAATTCAATTCTCGAACGCCTGTTCCATTCAGTTGTTTCAGTGAGTTATCACAGTTTTGATATGAAACTGGTCTTGTCTTTGTCACAAACAAGTTCTTTATCATTGAAAGTGGAAACAAGTTTTTTTTTTTTTTTTAATTTTTAACAGATGTAGAAGAAAAATCAAGGAATAAAGATAGAAGACCTAGTTGCACTGGAATTGCCAACTGATATATTGAGATTAAAGATCGATATTGAATCTTATTAAAATGATTACCATCTTTTCTCTGCGGGTGTGTTTGCTTTATTTTTCACTAACTTAATAGATTATTATTATTATTTAAAGAAAAAAAACAGACACAACGAAATTGTATTTGTAGTATTTAGGCCTTTCTGAGTACGATTGCCCTTTCCCTCCCCTTCGTTGTTCATGATGGGGTAGCATACTTAAAATCATTTAAGATTTCTTCTTTCTGGAGTAAGGAGGAAGGGCCGCAAATGATATCATTGCACGGGGCTGCAAATTGCCTAGAGCCAGCCTTGCTTATAATGAATTCAGACCCAGAGTAGTCGAGCTCCATTTTCTTAAAAGCGGAAAAAAATAAAGGTTGAATATGATCTCAAAGTTAAGACATTTAAAACACTTGAACATTTCCCACCTTGATATATATCCGAAGCAAGTGCATCATTGGTGATACGACAATTTTACAGTTGCTACGACAGTTTTGATCGAACCACCTCACTCAACTACTCATATTACAGTTTCCCACGTAGAGATTGGATTAATTCGTAACATTATAATTTATAAATCTTGAAACCAGAGACCCTACATATCTTGTCATTCATTTCCCTTGCAAAGTAAATATTCTACAACGTACTAGTAACAACTCTTTTTTGTCTTTCTAGTTTGGGTGGTTTGATTTTAGACTTCATGGTCTCCAGTTACACCGGCCTGGCTGTGTTTCAACCAGTTATCAATGGAGTCGGAGGAAATTTGGTTGCAGTTCAGGCAAGCCGAATAGCTACTTCGTTACACAAAGACACTGACTTTGGAGTTCTTCCTCCTGGTGCCAAAATATGCATTAGTCCGTTCCAAGCATTTTTCTCAAAAGGTAAGTGTATTTTCTTTTAGAAACACTGAAATATGGTTGGTAGTGAATTGATAATGCATCACCTCCGCAGCATATGTTTTTTTTAAAAAAAAAATCATTCAAATATCTTCTGTGTAAAATGCACATTGTCATTCTTACTGCATAGTCTGCAAAATGAGTCATATTTTCAAAATATGACCCCGGCATCATTTTATTCAGTGCTCTCTTCATTTCAAGTTCATTTAGTGCATATTTCGTGAGTTGACGAATGAAAGAGTTGCAAAGAAGACTCATCAAGGTAGTATGTGAATTAGAAATATGGACGCTACAAAAGAACGGTATAAAGTGACTGGAATCATTTGAAAGGTAAAAGTAAAGAAATCAGTGGAAAGAAACATTAAGAAAGTATTAGCAATAAAGGGAAGATAGGATCGGTATAAAGATAGTAAGGAAGATAAATGAAACAGCTAGGAAATTGTTTGTGAAGAAACTGTCTTATTAAAAATGCGCAAATGTTTATCAAAATAAAGGAAACACCTGTAGTTTGCAATGGGTAAGGTGTGATAGGTAAGAGTGAGAATACATGTGCTGCACCTGACTATCGTTAGTAGTGAGTTATGTAGTCATCTGTAGTACATGAAGCGGGGTAGAATGGGGTTGAAGCGGGCAGACAGTGGTGGTGCAAGATGGAAGACCATTCTGAGTTTCGAGAAAGCTAAATTGTGAGTGTGAGGTTAGTTGAGGCAAGTGTATCTCAGGTGGCTGATGTGTCGCGAGGAACAATGTTACAGGTGATGACGGCCCGGAGACTCATGACGAAACAGCGTTGGCAAAGAATAATTGTGGAAGGAAAGAAAGCATCAGTAATGGGGATTGTCAAATATTGAAGATTGTCACAAAGACTCAAGAGCGAATGCGACAAAAATGACGACAATCGCAGTCCGATCCGAGTTGCATAACCTAAACATCCGCAGTCGGGTTCCAACTGCCAAACCAATGATCACCACCAACAACGGTTTAGTGCAAAGAAAATGTTACTGAGAACATGGAAAGTGGACCACCAATGATTGGAAACACATAAAATGACCCAGAGTTTATGAATTGCGAAGATCAAACAAGCTTATTACATCTCAACTATATTTTGCCTACCATGAAACATGGCGGCGGATCTGTAATGCTGTGGGGCACAATTTCCTGATATTCTCTGAATCTTGTAACTGCGTTCAGGGGATGGATTACTTCCAGTGGTTAAGTCAACATTTTTGGCCATAACGTGTATCCTATGGTCCAGGTGTTTCCGACTAATCACTCAATTTCTCAAGATGGCAATGAAATTATGCATGTTTATGGAGCTGTTGAGGCAGGCTTCATGGACATCGGATAAATTGCAACACGGCCTTGGGCCTACCCAATCTCCAGATCTCAACATTATTGAATACCTGCGGTCATTCCGGAACTCAGTCTTCTCCATATTCACTAACAGCAGAGTGCTGGACTGCATGATGAATTGCACAATATTTCCCTGGAAGTCATTTGTGGCTTATATGCCTCCATTCAACAACGAATTGAAGCTGTTCTGTAGGTTAACGGTAATCTATGCCGTATTAATCATGTAACTTACATTTTCTTCTGTTGCTCTATCTGTAATGAAGAGTATATGGTAGAAGGAAAATGGTAGATGGGGGAGATGGATATTGCAATTTATGGATGATATAAAAAGATCAATGTTTATGTCGAAACAAAGAAATTAGCTGAAAATCATAGTACATGGTAGCCAGTGTCAGCCAGCGATGGTAGAATCCTTACCATGATAGGTCCTTTCAAAATTAATTTTAGGTTAATACAAGGTAACTGATGTAGAAACAAGGATAGTACTGCAAGTACAAAAATCGTTTAAAAGAAAATAACCACATATCAGGAATATGAACATGTTTCATCTTACATAATTTAAAAACACATTACTGCCACCGTATTAGCGGTATTCATCTTTAAGTTTAAACAATTAAATGATGAAGGCAATCAAGTGAAACAGTTATAGACATTTTTCTAAATCGATTAAAATTCAATAGCTGGTGCAGGGAAACGGGAAATGTTGAATCTATAGTTAGCAACACTGTATGGGTGGCATTTGTTTAGAACTGATAAAACAACATTGAGAAGACTTCGCCATTTAATAACAATGAAGCAATGAAGTTGTCAGGAATGTGTATTCACTGTAAGAGCATTGGATAAGAACAATGACTTCCTATTGCCTCCGAGATCCCCTGAAATTAGTGTTTGCAGGGACACCTTAAAGCGAAAAGCATAGTACACGAAATGCAAACATCGTTGAACTGAAACTGAGGATTAAAGAACTCACTGACGTTCCCCAAGACATAATACACTGGGCATTCCAGTGAGTCGAGATACAGTACATCTTTCTCATATCATCTTCAAGAAGTAAAATGACATGTAAATGCCATAGCTAATGTCATTCTTAAGAGTCTTCACTACAGCGAAATTAAACTATCGCTAATTTTAGAGTGTTTCTATAATATCTTCAAAACAAATAAAAATATTCGAAAACCAGAGACGTAGTGAACTAGACAATACTATTTTGCATGTAGTGCATTTGCCACAATTCACTTATCTGCTTTTGGTATACAGCTATTTACAGAACCCGCAAAAAATGTTAAATCTATCTACAGTTGCAAATTGAAAGCAGATAGATGAGTTGTGATAACGGTATCACATGCAAAATCGTATTGTCTAGTTCACTACGTTTCTGCTTTTTGAATATTTTTATTTGTTTTGAAGATATTACAGAAAAACTTTAAAATTAATTGTAGTTTAATTTCGCTGTAGTTAAGACCTTTCTTTAATGGCTTAGTCTCTACATGCATCTCGATCATTAAATGTATTTTTTTCTCTGTTGAGTAATTCATTTTACGTCAATTTAAATTTTCCCGTTTTCCTGTATTTATAAAACATACCAAGTAACAAGAAACATTGAACGTAAAGAAAAAATCCATTTTAGTTAGTTTTTTTTTAACATACGTAAGTTAATGCAGGAAGCTATTATCGGGAATTTCCCATTTCCTACAAATAATATCTAATAAATTCATTTAATGATTTTGCAGTTCAATTTTACTTTAATTATTCGTAAGAGTACTAATGATATTACACAAAGTGGAAATTCAATGGGATAAAAATGTAACTGATCTGCTTCATTATATTGCATATTTCTTTGCAGAGGCTCATGCAAAAACAGCCCGAGTATTGATGCTGATGGTCATTCCAGGTCATTTGATATTTGCATATTTTATTGACTACATAAAAACCGGAGCTCTAAACCTGACACCGCTATTCCTCACTTTTTACCTCTTTGCTGCAGTTCTCCAGGTATGTTCATTCTTAGTATTAGTTTTCCTTACATAATTCTAATACAAATTGATATACAGGGTGTTTCAAAGCAACACCCAAAACGTTTGGGAGGTGACTCGTGACACCAAGATAAGACAAAAAGTATAGACCAACCTAGGTGCACAAATGCTTCCTTTCGGAGTTATAGGCTGCCGAAAACATGAAAAAATGAACTTTATAGCTCCAAAACTATGGGACCTACCGTAGTCCGGACAAGACTTCACTTCGGAACTACTATGCGCCCTATCCAAATATCCAAGTTTCAGAATCCTGCGATACTTCCGCAACAATTTTTAAAGAGGTAGTTTGTGAATACTTCAAATTATATGACCGTAGCCAAACTCCCTATATAAATTTTGTTCCGTGAGTACCTTAGAATTCTGAAACGTGTATTTTTGAATAGGGGACATATTAGTTCCTAAGTGAAGTCTTGACCTGAGCATGGTAGGTCCCATAGTTTTGGAGCTATATACATTTATTTTTTTTTTCATGTTTTCGGGAGCCTATATAAATGAAAAGAAGCATTTTGTTCTCCCAGGTTGGTCTGAACTTTTTGGTGTCAGGAATTACCTCCCAACTATTGTCGATGTTATTTTGAAACACCCTGTATATACAAGTTGTCTCAATCGTCCCCTGACATAAGGTAACTCTGTTGTTATCAGAGTTACAACAAAATGTAAGAGGAAAAACCTTTCCAAATATGATGTTTTCTATTTAAAGTGAAGGATTTTTTTTTTAAATCGGAGGAGCCGTTTCAGCTGTACATTCTTTATGTGCCCAGGGGGGCGCGGTGGCTCAGTGGTAAAGCGTTCACCTCTGGTGCTTGGGGTCCCGGGTTCGATCCCAGCCTCCGCCAAGTGAACTTTGTGGTGGACAAACACCGTGTGCGTGGGTTTTCTCGGGGTTCTCCCGTTTCCTCCCACTTTCTTCATTCCACCATTTCACTCATCTCTCATCATCACCGTCTCCTTTAGCCTAACCGGCATAACCGTGGGACGTAAAACTTAAGGATTTCATTTCATTTCATTTTTCTTTATGTGCCCAATGTTAAATGAAATTGCAACGTAGCCATTTACCGGGAGGTGGATAAATTTTGTAAGAGTATAGTGGATGGGGGCATGTTTGAAATAGGGGCTGGTCATCGACACGTTAGCTTAAAAGACAGTAACTTTATTCACTTATGTTGTAAGTCCAGATAAATGGCAGTTTCATTTAACATTGGTCGCATTCAGAGTGTACAGCCCAAACGGCTGGTCGATTTTTAAAAACAAATCATTCGCTTTAGATTGAAAACATCATATTTGGAGACGGTTTCCCCTCTTACATTTTGTTGTAACTCTGGTAATAACAGAGTTACCTTATATCAAGGGACTTTTGAGATACTCTGTATATATGTTACATCTAACTCTTCAACGATTTCCTGAAATGAAAATCAAGTGAAATATTTACATTCACAACAGTTCGTTATACTCGGTAAAGCTTTAGGTTTATTGCTCATTCCGGCAAAACATTTATGTGAATAAAGGTGTGTAAAAAGAACAAGCAGCACAGTAACCAAAGTTTAGAGTACAGCTCAAAAATCTTGACCAAGCCCTGGGATGATAAGCTTGTGAACTTAGCTCTTTGATGACCAGTTGCTTTGAGACACACTAAGCCTAATGCAGAGTCGTTCTGACGCGTGATTAGTGTCATACTGCAGATTTCGACTAACATAATGTTTTCTGCAGAAGTCAGGCCTTTAGTATGACGCTGACCATGCGTCAAAACGACTCTGCATAAGGCCCACTGTATCTAGGTAGTGATTTAATAATCCAGGTATGTTACAAGTATGGTGGAAGGGAGAACTCTCAAGATTAGTTCATACCTAGTATGCCGTTCTTATGTCGTGTCCCGTCCGTGCCGTAGTCCACGAAGTTTCTTTGCAGACATTCGCATTGAAAAGTCATTGGGTTGTCCTTTTTTTAGTTCACACGTGACGGGCCGTGTTCGTGCCGTTTGTATGCCGTGCC
The DNA here is from genome assembly GCF_964235325.1 of Thermobia domestica. Taxonomy (NCBI): domain Eukaryota; kingdom Metazoa; phylum Arthropoda; class Insecta; order Zygentoma; family Lepismatidae; genus Thermobia; species Thermobia domestica. The sequence goes on along the minus strand of NC_137459.1, from coordinate 35,259,011 downwards.
CCGAGAGGCCGTCTTGAAGGGAAACCAACTCTATTATCTCTAATATTATGGGACCTACCGTAGTCTGGTCAAAACCTTACTTAGGAACTACTATGTGCCCGATCCAAATATCCATGTTTCAGAATCCTGCAATACTTCCACAACAAATCTTATAGAGATAGTTGGAGAGTACATCAAATTCTATGTCCGTAGAAAAAAAACCTATGGACTTATATCTACGAATTGGAGCTATGGAGCTACCTTTCAAGTATATATATATATTTTTTTATATTTTCGGCAGCCTGTAACTCCGAAATGATGGATTTCTGCACCATCTTGTGTACTTTTGGTCTGTACTTTTTGTCTTATCTTGGTGTCAGGAATTACCTCCCACACGTTGTCAATGTTGCTTTGAAACACCCTGTATGTACTGGATTGCGTCTACTGCTACACCATAATAAACGTGTTTTGTTGCTATAAACGGAGTTTAATGTAGTTTCTACTGTTTTTTTAAGCTACTTAAGTTAATCCAGACTTTCGTTATTTCGGTCAACTTATCCTCCCAAGTTGTTCAGATTAACGATGATTTACTGTAATAATTACAGTTACAAAAGTTACAAATTCAAATGCAATGTGTGAGCTCTCCCATGATGGTTAGCGTAAGCATCTTTGGAGTGGGAGATCTTAATTCGGTTTCCACGGGGAAGTCTTGTAGTTCAGATCCCACATTAAGCTATAGCTCCACGTCTCATGTAGCCTCGCTGATGAAAGGGAAGCTTAACTCTAATCAGAATAAGAGAGCCGCGGTGGCTCAGTTGTAGAGCGTTCACCTCTGGTGCTTGGGGTCCGGATTCGATCACAGTTCGCGCCAAGTGAACTTTGTGGTGGACAAACACCGTGTGCGTGGGTTTCCTCGGGGTTTTCCCGTTTCCTCTCACTCTTCATTCCACCATTCCACTCATTTCTCGTCATCACCGTCTCCTTTAGCCTAACCCGCATAACCGTGGGACGTAGAACTCAAATATTTCATTTCATTTCTAATCAGCAAACCAAGCACAATGCATATTTCACTACATTTAAATTGTCAAGTCACACACTGGAACGAAGCTTTTGTCGAAATTATATATAGTTCTTGGTCTGAGGGTTTATTCAATATTTAGACAAACTACACAGCAAAAAACGAGGTGTTAAAACAACTCAAAAAATGGCTACCAGTATAGTTTGTTACTTGTGTGTAATGTCAACACCATTTTTTTTTTATTATTATTATTATCAACAATGCGAACATGCTTAAGGTTACACCTTTTTCTCGGGAAAAGAAGGATCAAAAATATAGGAAGAAGATAGCGGGGATGATCCAAGTGATTTAGTAAACCAGATAACTTTATTGATCGTAGATTATACAGTATTGCTATGAATTGATGTAGAAGCACCATAACAGACGTTATGGCCTTTAGCCATAATTATTAAGAACGGTGATGAGGTGCAGATGAGTATGAGGTGCACTCAACGCCACAACACAATATAGGGGAAGGGTTAGTGAGGCAAATGAATTTTATCTTCCGATCCTAGGGCTTCTGAGTATCATGCTGAGAGGCACGATGAGCTCTAAGGATTACTGTGCGTATGATGGAAAGATGTCTTGCGAATCTGAATGAATGTCAAAGGCTGATGCGATATCTTCATTAGGATGATTGGGTGGAAGTGAATAACCGTATAAAATGAAAAGTAAGAAGAATGGTGGGTGGAGGACTGGGTGGTGCGAAGCGTAGTCTGTATCGCAGTGTAAAATGTCAAGGAAAGAGGAGTGCTTTTGTTTCAATCTATTGGTGATGTAGGAAAGTCCAAGTTACTCGATGTGGTAAAGGATATGAGGAAATGGGATGCGGTCATACAGGTCTCGTGTAGGACTGGGTACCTTATATAATAGGCAATGTTCACGGCGTGTCTTCGAAGATCTTGAGCTTTTTGTAGAAGCTGATGTGTGCAGCGATCCAAGCAGTGAACGCTTAGGTGATGACAAGTCAGAGATGTGCTTGTAGTCCCCAAGTTATGCCAGTAAACCGCTGGAGATAATTGAGTCTATTAAGGCGTTTATTACACGAAAGTTATATATATATTAGGGATTGGTAGTACGTTCTTTATTCATCAATTTTATTTCCCTGATTGTATGATTTTGTAATTATTAAGTCTCCTAACTCTAGCCATTAGAGGGTTACGCTCTCTCTTTGGTACAGAATTGATGATATTTTTTTGTTTAAATCACTGGTAAATAGTCTAAGTACACCTTTATAAATGTACGGAGAACATAATAACGAACAAAAGATTAGGTGAGAAAATATCGATGCATACTAGAAACCAAAACACATATCTAAATGGTGCAGGTATAAACAGAAGGAAACTGTGTATATAAACAGTGTGTTGTGCTTTTATGAAATGAACATTCATGAATGAGTTCATTTCTCATATTTTGTTTTTCTTGTGTCTTCACAGGTAGCTATTCTGTTGTACATTGCTTATGTCATTGGTCACCTATTATGGACACACAAGATGGATCCGGATAATTCAGCCATTCCATACTTGACGGCTCTTGGCGATTTGTTAGGAATTGGTTTGCTTGGGGCTAGTTTTGAAATTCTGTATTTACTCGGCGATAAACAGTCTTTGTATTGATTACATAAGTTATCTGTATGTTGTATTTGTATTAATTATATAAATTATTTTCTTTTGTAAGAATTTTCTGTGATTGTACGAGAACTTGTTTACATCAAACAAGAAATAAATGATTAAAACCTGTAACATGCATAAAAATACAATTCTCTACAAACCATACAATCTCCTCCAATACAGGATGGCCATACATTCTGATTTTTCAGGATTGTTCTATTTCAAGAACACAAAATTTGCAGGGATTTTAAAAACACACACCGCTCGAGCTGGGATCGAACCAAGGACCCCAAGCACCGGAGGTGAACGCTCTACCACTGAGCCACCGCGCCCTGCAACAACGTAATTAGGTTTAATATAATATAATTAGAGCGAAGCTCTTCTTCACTCCACTTAAGCATTCGTTTGTGCAGATACGTCTCCGAGATGTTTGAACCGTTCTTAAGAGCCTGACATACTAAAAATAATACATAATTTACTATTTTTCTTTTGCTTGTTTTTCATAAGTGAAAGAAGATAGTGAAATGCAACTTACCACAATCATAGATAATCTTATGCTACAACAGAAAATATGAACCTGAAGAATTTTCAGTGTTGCCATCCATAGAAACTACAATCTTGCCAGAATAACATTTTCTCAAAAATCTAAGTTAAGGCAGCAACTAGAGGAACGAACTCAACTGCATTTAATTACGTGTCATGTTGTTTTGGAATCCTGTAAACTACTTTTTAAATAACATTATTATTTAATTTTGATAACTGTAAATTAAAACTATTTTGCTTATTACAAACTAAATATAACCATTATTTTACGTAATCAAATGCAGTTGAGTTCGTTCCTCTAGTCGCTGCTTTACTTAGATTTTTGAGGAAATGTTATTCTGGAAACACTGTAATTTCTATGGATGACAACACTGAAAATTCTTCAGGTTCATATTTTCTGTTGCAGAATAAGATTATCTATGATTGTGGTAAGTTGCATTTCATTGTCTCCTTTCACTTACGAAAAACAAGCAAAAGAAAAATGGTAAATTTTGTATTATTTTTAGTGTGTCAGGCTTCTAACCAACTTTGACATCGTGATTCGAGAGCACGCGCTGTGTTTCGTAAGGGGATGCATGTCCCGACCAGACATACCATTGAGAAATAAATACCGAAAAACAGGATGCCCATAGACGTAACATTGCAAAAGCATTTGGCGCGCTAATTCTCATTGTAAACAGTGGAAAATAGAATTTTCAGTATTAGAAATAGGAAGAATCCTTTTCGTTTTGTTCTGTGAACACAATTTTTGAAACCATTATGATTTTCGCTGATATTCCAAATTCAACTATTTGCATATAGTATTCGTTCACAAAAACAATTGATACACTAAAAAAACATTCTATGAATAATCAATAAAGGTCTATTGCTTCGCTCCAAATTTGCAATTATTGCATGCCTAGTTACGTATATGTTCAATAGGTAAGACTGCTTTACTATGTTTCCAGCGACATAGTTAACATTGTTTTCTTTGAAATTTTAGTTTTGTAAAACTGTTTTACTGTGAAATCTTAAATTTATTCCAAACTAAGCTTTCGCTAGTTTTTTTTTTTTTTTTTTTTTTTTTTTAATGTCCTGCTTTTAGTTTTTGAAATTATGGCCACCTTATTCCAATGTTATCTTGTTTTGCTTCGGTTCTTCTGATTTTGCAGTCTATTTGTATTGAGCAGTGTCAATGGATGTCCATATTGCATGCAATTTAACACGAGAAATTTGCATACCGTATACAGACCTTAAGAAAATGAAGGGAATCATTCAGCTTAACGTTCCACGATTATGCCCTTTAGGGATTTAGGGATTTAGGGTTTAGATTTTTCGGCTTTCGGCATCTAAGGTCATTTAGCCCGTCACGATTTGAGGGTTGACGTCCCTCGGCGAGCACACAATCCGGGGAAAGGGAAGAAAGAAAGGATTGGGGAAAGAAAGAAGCGGCCTGGGACCTATAAGTTAGGTACCACCCCGGCATTTGCCTGGTGTGAATGAGGAAAACCTCGTTCAAGGTGGCTGGCCTGAAAAAGCGTGTTACACTTTTTTGACCGAGTGACCCCACCGGAAATCGAACCCGGAACCGCTAGTTATACCCTTTAGGCTAAGTGACGGGAGACAATGATTAAGTGAAGTGAATGATGATAAAGGAATTGGTGGAATGATAATTTGGGAGGAAACGGGAATACCCCAAGAAAACCCACGGACATGATGTTATCAGCTACAAAGTTACTTGACCGGACATCGAACCAGGGACAGGCGAGGATTTAAGAGATTTCACACATAATTGCGAAGATGCGTATGCATTGTTTAAGCCTAGCTGTGACTTATTATATCTATTGATATATGCTGAATTTTGACAACACCGAAGTGAAGGTTAACTAGTCACATAACTTAAAACATGGGTAGGAGATGTCGCTTACCTTACAATATTTAATTTTCTTTGCCTATGTATATATGTTCGAAAAATGTATTGCTTTCGTCGCTCATAAGTAGCAGCAATGTAAAGCAGATGTAAATCATCGATTTCTTTGGTTCTTGATCAATTAATTCATCTTTTCACCTTTTCTAGTTTCTCAAAATGTCATACTGCAATCGAATGGTCAACGCGTACTTTCTTTGCTACTTATCGTGTTGTCGTTTTTCTCAGTACTGCTTCGGGGATCAGCTTCAATTCGTAGTGTCCAACAACCGAACGACGTTAGTGATCTTCTCTATCCTCAAAGAGTACAACAAAATTTTTAGAACCAACCTTCTATTGTATGTTCGCTTACATTACCATAATTTATATCTCACTTTCATTAATGTTTCAACTTGTTTTGGGTCCTCTGCGACCGAATTTAAATAGTTATGCTGCATTAGAGTTTGGAAAATTATATATTTTGGCTTCCTATCGTCTCAGGCATGAAAATAGATGAATACACATATATACGAGGGGCATTCAATAAGTAAAGAGACAAATTGCTATAGCTCAATAAAGATTTATTTCAATCATTCAAAACTAAGGCTACTTTTCAATATAATCACCCTTTACAGTTATGCATTTGTCCCATCTTTCTTGCAGCTTCCTAATTCCCTTGGCGAAGAAATCTTTCGATTTACCCCGAAGCCACCTTTGCACCGCTGCCTTAACTTCCTCATTGTTAGCAAATCTTTTTCCACGTAGGGCGTCTTTGAGTAGTCCGAACAGGTAAAAATCAGATGGGGCGAGGTCTGGGCTGTAGTCAGAATGAAGTAAGACCTCCCAACCCAATTCTTGAAGCTTATCTCGGGTCAGCTGGGCTGTATGAGGGCGGGCGTTATCGTGCAGAAGAATGACTTCTTTTGACAAGAGTCCACGGCGTTTGCTCCTGGTAGCTGGTTTAACTTTGTGTTCTAGCATCTCAGAATAGTATAGGCTATTGATAGTTCGCTGATCTTCAAGGAAATCGCAATAGATTGGACCCTGTGAGTCCCAAAAGATGGTCAGCAGCACTTTACCAGCGGAAGGTTGAACCTTGAATTTTTTCCGAACTGGAGAGCTAGTGTGTTTCCACTCCATACTCTGCCTTTTGGTCTCAGGGTCGTAGTGATGGATCCAGGCCTCGTCGCAAGTCACTATTCTTTCAAAAAAAGCGACTCCTTCAATCAAACTTCGTTGCGTTAAGGCTTGACAAATGGAAAGCCTTGATTCTTTATGAGCGTCAGTAAGCTGTCTGGGAACCCATCTGGCACACGTTTTTCTGTACTTTAAAATGTTCCTAATGACATTGTGAACAGTTCCTACACTTACTTGAACTTCCTCAGCTATCATTTCAACAGTAATTCTTCTGTTATCACGAATAAGTCCGTCAATCCTCGATTCCAACGAAGAACCAGAAACTTCCACTGGACGTCCACATCGGGGTTCATCACCTACACTTGTTCGGCCACTTTTAAACCGATCAACCCACTTGTACACATTCGCACGGTTCATACAACTGTTACCGTACTGTCTCAACATTCGAGAAAAAAATTTCACGACACCTTCTGCGACACCTTCTGCGACTAAAAACCTAATGACTGAGCGCTGTTCTTCTAAGGTGCAATCTTCTAGAGGACTTGCCATGATGAATTGATATTTTTGAAGTTATGTTGACATAAAATTACGAAACAGCAGATCAGAGCATATCCCAAGGTTGCCAGCTAACACCCCTGAAACAAAAAAAAAAATGATTAGTGTTAAAAATATAGACTTTGTCTCTTTACTTATTGAATGATCCTCGTATTTCCTATGACATATATTTCTACAATCTGCTAAACATAAGCTTTCAGACGATATTAACAAGGGATACAACCAGTATATTTTATTAGGGATTAGGGATTAGATTTCTGAGCTGTCGGCATCTATGGTCATTTGCCCCGTCACGTATGAGAGTGGCGTCCCTCGGCGAGCACACTATCCGGGGAAAGGGAAGGAAGGAAGCGGTCTGGGTCCTGTGTTAGATACCATCCCGGCATTTCCCTAGTATGAATGAGGGAAACTCAGGAAAATCCTCACTTAAAATGGCTGGCCTGAAAAAGCTGTTACACTTTTTCGACCGAGTGTCTCCACCGGGAATCGAACCCGGGACCACTCGCACCAAAGACGAGAGTGTTAGCGACTTCGCCACGAGCGGCCAAAGCATATTTTATTATCACTGATATGTGTCAAAATAAAAGTTCCCAATTCCTACATTAATTTTGTACAAACCAAGCTAATAGGACACGGGGATATCCAATAGTCCATCATAATATTGTATCAGACAGCTTCAAAGCAAATTGCTACTTCATTTTGCGCATATCATGCTGGGTTCAGAAACGAGCCGCCACTGGTCCTATTAATAAATTATTTCACAAAGACTACTGTTTGCGTTATTTCCAAAAGTCAAGTACAGTAGACTCTCTGCACTATGCGGCCTAGTTAAGAGACAGAAAAAGAAAGAAAGAGAGAAAACTCCGTAATAAAATGAGAAATGTTTAGTAAACGATCTACTAAACTTGTAACATTTTCATAAAAACGCGACTGTGCCAAGAAGAAACAGTCATGGACCAAGAACATTTTCAAAAACTAGAAACTATATATTTTGACTCTTTTAGGCCTAGTTAATTTTAATCGCGAGGCACTAAGGGTGATCCGTGCTACTTATGGCAGTACGCCAGTGCAAAAGTTGAGAACTCCTGATTTCCATTTTTTTTTCATGTTTCCTGCAACTAAATAACACATCATTATTAAATTTATTTTAAAATGTGTACACTACTTTTATTCTTTTTGACTTCCCTTTCGTTTAATACCGTTTAAACGTATGTTACAATATTAGCAAATATTTATAAATTACTTGCCTGTACTAAGTGTTCATGTAATATTAATAAGATAGAATGTGATGCAAAAAGTGTGTCTTTATGGTATGTGTGGAGCAACAATCATAGTACTCCAATATACCCGGCATTTTTGTTATCCGACTTGCCCTTCTGCAACACTAGACCGGATAGTTGGTAGTCTACTGTGTATATATATTTACGACACACGGGATGAGAACTTTTCGAAGGGAGACAAAAAAAAGCTTGCCTAGAATTGATCCTAGGCAAGGCGAGAGAGAACCGTTTGGGAATCGAGGCGAAACTTTTACAAAAAATGAGACGAGACAATAAAACATTTTTTCTCGTCTCGTTTCGTGAGTAACACTAATACGACATTTTAAGAAAGTAATTGCCACCTCCTTTCTGTTACTGCCCCATCTAATCTCCAAAAATCCTTTCCTAGTGGTACCTACTGTATGTCTTGTCCGAATTTCAAGTTTCTAGCTTAAGCTGTTTGGCCTGAACGTTGATCAGTTAGTCAGACACTCACTCACTGTCAGGACATTTTTCAAATATAGAGATATATGAATACAGGCCGCTACTAAGGGGGAAGGAACGTGAGCCGAGCATGTGGTTGGAAGGGCGCCTAAAAGGGCAATAGATAAATAGATGTATTCTACATATAAATTAGGGAGCGCCGAATTTCATGTTTGCCTCGGGTGACATAAACCCTGTATGAATAAGAAAAAATATAATGTCCGTGAAGTTGACAAGCCACTTACATCAGACCCCAATTTCGACTTTACACTTCGCTAGGGCTCGTTAGTGTTCAATAGTGACGCAAATCGTTAGTACTCCACAGATAACGTGTGCTTTTCAAATAATAAGTATGGGTCTTCTAACTGCATGCCAAATGGCTCACGTCTAATAATCATCTCAAAAATGAGGTTAACCGTTAGAGCAATGTAAGTGCTCATTAGTTACATTAATATTAACGTTAATGACTCCATCGTACAACTCTTGGAGCAATAATATGACTTTAATAACTTTATACATCAGGCTCACCTTATTAAAATTAGCCAAACAAACATGATAACACCACGCTCTTTGTTAGAGTCTCAATGCGTCCGTATGTCCTCGCGAACATGAAGCGCAAAGTGGATGTGCTCCCTGAAGTGCCCAAGTTAGTTACCTTTTTTTTTTTTTTTGCAACTATTGTTTATCTGTTATTTATTGCTAGTCTGCACAGTATTCCTTACATTAATATGCCGATGTCCTTGATAATCATTGCGTATTTACTAGTAGTATGTGCATTACTGTTAGAAGATATCAAAAATCAATAGAAAAGATCTGCTACTTAATGGTTCATATTTTTATTTTACAGTACATAAACTAATAATAATAATAATAATAATAATAATAATAATAATAATAATAATAATAATAATAATAATAATAATAATAATAATAATCCAGCATAAAAGTTATCAATTGCATCACATTGGCAACAAGTGACGCATATTTTAACTTTATACAGCTTCGTTTCTCACGATTTTCTCGAAAACTACGCATGATAACTCATCTTCATTATGTCATTTTGTTTATCTCGGTGTGATATATGTCATATCTCTGGACTTTAGGATGTAAGTTTCAGCTTAACTTGCATCATACATTCTTAGGATTACAAAAAGGAAATTTGTTCGTTTGCATTTGAACAAAATTCTTAGGATTACAAAAAGACAAATATTTTTTTCCGAATTCCGGATTTTTTCCGAAACTCGGAATTTTTCCGAAATCCGGATTTTTTCTATTTTACTTTCCGGATTCCGGAATGGGCCATCCCTAATGTCAGTGATATACAACTGTATGGTGCTCATTGGGCAAAACACTCCAAACAATAAAGATACACCTCAGACTAGAGAAATAGTTATCTTTCGTTTTTCATTATCATTTGGCCTTGAAACAAACGCTGAGAGATATGCAACTCATGTATACAACTACCGTATGTTGTATTGGGATGTATAACTCATAGGATAGGATATTTTGCTCTTTTTTTTAATTTCAGTACTTCCAATTTACGCCTAAAAATGTAATAAAGAAATAACGGCCAGTTTTTTAAATCTTCAATTAGAATTGAACAATCTACACAAAATTTGCAATCGATCACTGAAAACGGAATCTTTCTAGAGTTTGTGGTTTCCGAGACATCACTGTAAAAAAATGGCCACACACAAATAAACGTCCACAAACATATAACTTTTCTTGACCACAAACATATAAACCTCGCATTTTAATATATAGATAATACGATTTTTAATATATAATAATATGATTTTTGTGTGTATTTCTACTTGTATAGTAAGAAGTTGAAGTATTGATTCCATTACGATTGACACCACTTGGAATCATAGTGCTACACTCGCGAAAACAACGTTTGTTGCCACTCTCAACAGAAGTAATGTGGTATCGAAGATTGTAAAACATCTTCCAGGATCCATGTTAGTTGTGAGAGATTTGTGGACTATTTTGCAGATAACAAACATGCAATTTTTATGCTTCTCATATGTTTATGAGTGTTCTCATTCAAACCTTTGTCATTAGATAGAAACAGTGTGGAAGAAAATGTTCTGTATTTAGGCCGCGTAACATCAGCGTACACTATTTGCTAATTGGCACATTTTAAGAATAATGTTATTAGTTTTGTTGCTTAATAATTCACTGTGACGGTAATTGATATCAAAATGCAGCATTATTTTTTCTCTTTTTCTTTCATGGATTTTACGAATAACTGTGCTCTCAATACTTACATATAATAAAGATTATGGAAGAACAGATACATGGAGCTTAACTTACGCATAAGAATGACATAAATAAATAAAACGTAAGAAAATTAAATATTTCAGTTTAACGTCCCACTATCACGCCCTTTAGGCTACGGGAGACAATGATTTATCCAAGTGAATGATGATGGAGAATTGGTGGAATTAATTGTGGGAGGAAACGGGAGTATCCCGAGAAAACCCACGGACACGATGTTGTCCACCATAAACTTACTTGGCTGGGGATCAAACTAGAGTCATTCTGTTTCAAGTTTGCCCTCGGAAAATATGTGAAACTTACTTCGGCCCCACCCCCACCGCCCACTTACGAAAGAAACCCTCCCTTTGCTGTGGAGAAAGACGTGAATTATCTCGGCTGTGTTGGCAATTTGCCACTCAGTCGTTTGGTCTTGGCGAGTGAAGATCGTAGGCTACTTAGAGTGGCTAAGAAGACAATGCACAGCGAACCGCGTGGAGTAATTCAATGTGGCAACCCTGTCCGCATCCAACCATTGAAAAACCTCTGCTGCAGCAACTTGTCAATCCTCTTTCGAGGGAGATATCGGAAAACACACATCGACAGCAGCGCCAGCAGGGGCATACTTGAAACAGAAATGCTCTATTGACCCTACGCACCCGAGGAAAGCTCTCTACCCTGAGCTACCGTGCCCCCCAAAACGCAGAATTGTATATGCTGAATGCTGTTGAGGAATTGTCGTAAATATTTGTATGCATGATGGATAACAAATTAAAATTCATACTGCAAAAAAGAAAAAGAAAAAAAAGTCTTAGCACATCTGTTTGTACTCGTAAACTTGGAAGTTATGTATCCATATGGAAATAGAAAACAGATGGTGGAATAAGTACATACACCGAAACACTTGTTTACACTGTGAAAGATATTAACAAAGGCAAGAACAAACCAACAGAAGCAGGTGTTCGAAGGTGTTTCTGAGAGTTAACTTCTGTTGCCGCTTGCAGACATTTGTCAAGAATCATAAATAGATGAGAACCAAGTGAACTTTATTCCCCCCATCCCATCCCAAAGTCAAAAATCTTGTTCTGGTGGATTTGATCAGCTTACATGGTAATTAACCAAGAATAAGAAATTAATTTATTATTTTCAATAAGCATAATACCAAGGAATTGATATAATATAAAAATTTTAATCTGCGTTTTTTTTTTTTTTTCAATTTTGCTTTTCGAGTAGCTAGTTGCGAAACATATATAAACTTGAATTCTAATTTATAATTTTTGTATATTATTTTCGGTAGCAAAGGACATGGAAATTATTTATTTATTCCTTTAAACTGCTTTTAGGTGGTATCTGGTTTTAAATGGCCCAACATGGAGATTGTATTAAGTCTGACTTCATTATTACCCGTAATACTGTCAGGAAACAGGGAAATTGACATTACATAGCCAAGGAAGTGTACCTACAGTTTGATGACACACGCACATACACACATACACACACAATAGCTTTATTTTACGCAAGTGTTAATTTCCTAATTTACATTGTAGCCAAAAGATGCCTGAATCAAGTTTTTTTCTATTTTTTAGAAGTTGCAAAAAGAACACTATTTTTCTTTCGCCATTTCAATGGGTAAAAATCAAATGAAATTTTTCAGTTTAAGAGTCTTCATCCCGGCGAAATTAAAATACCGCTAATTTTACAGTAATTATGTGATAACTTCAAATAGATGAAATATAATTGAAATATGGAACAAGAGCGCCCTACACAATATTATTTTGCGTGAGGTACCGTTATCACAAGTCACCTAGCGGCTTTCCGTTTTCAGCTGTTTAAGAAATGCGAAAATAAATGCCGATTTTCAAAATGGCTCGAAATCGCAAAAGCAGATAAGTGAGTCGTGATAACGGTTTCTCATGTAAAATAATATTGTCTAGGGCGCTCTTGTTCCACATTTCGATTATCTTTTATCTATTTGAAGATATCACATAATTACTGTAAAATTAGCGGTATTTTAATTTCGCCGGGATGAAGACTCGTAACATCGCACGTTCTGTCTTTTTGGCTAAGGAAGACGGATGATTTAGGCAAGTGAATGATGATGGAAGAAATGGTGGAATGAGAAAGTGGGAGGAATTGGTAGTATCCCGAGAAACCTACGGATACGATCACGGACTCTACACACGAAAGGAAAGTCCTCTATCAATTCAGCCACCGTGATTCCACCAATGAAAAAAGAGGAGGACATCGTAAAATAATATTTCCCTTAATTCAAGTAGCTCCGCAATTGCTTCATGATGCTGGGTCAATAACAGAAAATGTTAGTGCTTCCACCGAGGAAAGAACCAGAGACTATGCATACCGACGTCTTACACGCTAACAATTCGGCTAAAAACGAAGCTAAATAATAATAATAATAATAATAATAATAATAATAATAATAATAATAATAATAATAATAATAATAATAATAATAATAATAATAAAACTTAAACATCCATTTTCTTTTTTAATGCTCTCTCTTTGCACCTATAGATGATAAATGTTGATGCCTGTGGTAATGAAAAAGAATTGAAAAAATTAATAATACAATATATAACCAGAAGAATACAGTATATAACGCTGAAATTTTGTGTAGGGTTAAGAATAGAAGTTTTTCTTTAAACATGTCTGTGTAACGCTTATTTTTCAGGACATATTATCTGTATAAAAGAGTCGTATGGTGTCTATATAAAGAAATCACTAATGGAACATAGTATATGAAGGCAAAACCTGTTTCTTTATCACTGTATTAAATAAATTGAAATAAAATCTTTCAGTTTTACGTCCCACGCTTATATTGGTTAGGCTAAAGGAGACGGTGATCATGAGAAATGTATGAAATGGTGGAATGAAGAAACTGGGAGGAAACGGAAAAAGCCCAAGAAAACCCATGATCATAGTGTTTGTCCACCACAAAGTCCACACTGCGCGAGCTGGGATCGAAACACGGACCCCAATCACTGGAGGTGAACGCTCTACCACTGAGCTACCGCGCCCCCTCACTGTATTAAAGGAGGCAGGACTTTACCGCATTCATACTAATTAATGAGCTTTGTTACTCTCATTTATTATCTAGATGTACGCACGCGGTTGTTCTTTTATTACCCTACTACACTATCGTATAATTGTCTCACGTCAGAGTGATCATACTTTTGTCTTAATTTTTCTCTATTTTTACTTTCGAGCGATGGCAAAAGAGAAGTATACTGATCGCAAAAAAAAAAAAAAAAAAAAAAAAAAAATGAAATTCGAGATTTCAGTTGATTCACAAGTTACATGCCCTCTACATGTCGAAAAACGGAATTTTTGGTTGCCTGTCCGTCCGTCCGTTCCTTCCGATGTAAAAATATTTATTCACCTAGAAGCCATACCGTTCAACGTATCGAGGCTAAATTTTAAAGTTACTTTTTTTAAATAAAATTTCGTAGGGACATTTCTTGAATTTTCTTCCTGCCCCTGAAAATAAAGGTAGTTTATTGAAGGGTTAAAATTAAAATTTGCTATTTTCTCAAAATATGGCTCAAACGATTTCGTTCATATTTCATAAACCAATGCCCCAGGTGTTTTTCGTAGGAAAAATCCAGAAGGAATAGTTTCTTCTTGGAGGTGAGTTTTCAGGACTATTTTTCCAAGAAAGACACAGGCGATTTTCTTCACATTTCGTACACAAAAATTTCATTAATAACCCAACAATATGGCATAATTCATTTGTCTCGAGAAAATCTTGAGGATGATTTTTTTCCGGGCAATTCTCTTAAGAACAACTAAGGCGATTTCTTTCATATTTTTATAATAAGAAGTTTCATTAATAACTTAACAATGTGGCATAACTCATTTGCCCTGAGAAATTCGCAATGGGTAACTCATTCTTGGAGTTAACACACAGAGCCCGAAACGACTCAAAACGACACAAAAATGCATGTCTTCAAATTTGGACATACTTTAATATGTACAAATGAATTGCCTTCTAATGGTGGACATAAGGAAATATGTCGATTTTTTGACATTACGGATATGTCCGCCATGAACATAAAAAATGTGAGCAACTATAGCATGTCAAAATGATCTACTGCCTTGTTTTCATTAGTTTTGACGGATTAGTATGTTATGTTTTGATCACTGGGGCAATGTTTGAGATGATATAATTGTACGTCAGAAATTTATACACATGCGCGGAAACGTGAGGCGGTTGTCGTTTGTCTCTTGTTATCAGTGTGTTTCGTCCCTCTCGAATTTTTAAAAAAATAAAGTTATTGTAAAGAGGAGACGAATTCCAAGGTAGCATAGTGTTCCAGATTGTTAAAACTGTATTTTATATCAACTACTTTTACTTCTTTTTTTACAAATTCAGAGGAGCCGTTTATGAAAGGTATGACTTTCATTACCAAAACAAATGAAATTTTATTAGGCTATTGAATATTAAATTTTACATGACCTTTACCATAAAATTATTTACAATAAAAAACTATTTTATCATTTTAAAATCTTGATTAGCAGGAGACCTGCCATTCTGTCTTTATGTGAGCTTCTATTCTGAAAGAATAGATATTGATGTTAATAAAAAAAAAAAAGGGTAAACTTACAAAAGGAATATTTTCGCCATCCTGTCCCTTTTGAATCCAGAGCTTGAAACTATCTCTATAAGCAGCCTAACGAATAATCAATGCGAATCTGCCTTGCATTCCCTTCCAACAAAAAGCCCTTTCAATATCTCTTTGCCCACTTACGTATATAGGCCCCTTCTCACTTTTACATCCTTCATTTGTAGGACAGTACCTGTTTGTCTTTCTGTTTTTAGTTTTGCTTTCTTTTCTTGACCTAAAACTATTTTGGAATTGGAAATTGTCCTGTTATTCTTAAATAAACATTTCAGATATAGGATCACAACTGGTAAACATGTTCTACAAATGAAGGATGTACCTAGATGGAATTTTTTTTTTTTCAATAAACTGCACAATAGCATTACAAGTGTTATTACCAATGTAGCACTTTGTCGCTTGATCTAGAAATTTTTAAGGATATTTTTATCAAAAGCAATTGGTTCATTTATCATTGTTAGAATAGAAATTTAGCACCTTTTAAATGTTGCCAAGCGACTAAACTAGCATTATTTCCACTAAAATTAATATTTCTAGCGTCTTCTTGCAGTGTGTTTAGTTTATTATTCACATTGTTGGCAGTGTGTTTAGTATCATTACGACATGTGTGTGTGTGTGCCCTATTACGGACAAGTTTGACATATATTTTTTATGCCATATCAATGTCTTCGGGCTCTGTGTGAAGTTTTTCTCAAAACAGCGACTGAGACGATTTTGTTCATATGTGATTAATACGCGTAACTCTACAATGATGCGCAAATCACTTGTCACGAAAATGTTTGAAAGGTTATTTTCCTTTTAAATTATTAATATTATTTACTATATCCTCAAATACAAAGCATGCGATTTTATTAATTTCACATTAAAACAAATGTTACATAAACAACTCTAATACATGATAGTCATTTGTCAATAAAAAGTCCACACACAGTAGTTTACTTACGAAGTTTTCCGAAAAAATAATTTTGTTCGAATTTGATAGATAAATTTTTTCAGTACTAACTGCAGCATAACACGTTTTTTGCTTGAGAAGTTACAGCGAAAAAGCTCAGTAAGGTGGTCCGTACCTTTTTACACTCATAAAGGCGAAGTGAAAAAATGGGCTTCCAAAAATATTTTTTCTTTTTCTATGAATAGTTTATTGGCATATTTCGTGCAACCTATGATTCTAATTTTTTCAGGGTCGAAATCCATGTTTGAATTGAAAATATAATAATGATAATGTAATATATATATATATATATATATATATATATATATATATATATATATATATATATATATATATATATATATATATATATATATAGTGTCTATGTATAATGAAGTTTTAATGCTTTCACATTCTGAAGGAGGACTTTTGGTACGCTTTATAGTATGTAAAATCCACCCCACCCACCCGCGAAAAAGTATTGGGCTCCCAAAAGAACAACTTACCGGCTACACTCCTGCCTACTCCAATCATATGTAAAGGAACAAAGCGAGTACAACCTTCATTTTCGTTTGGCATCATTTTTTCTACAAACAATGTTCGATAATTATACTTTTGCCATGATAATGACGTATTTATTATGCATTCAATTTTTACTTTTACCTTCAAACTAACGCAGTAAAGCTACTTTCCTTTGTGGTCAAGCCACAGAACATTACTTTTGACCTAGAAATATTATATTAAAAAATATCTATCAAAGATTTTTTTTTCAATTGGAATGTTGTATAATTATTTGTATAATTTCAAATTGAAATAGATGCTTCATATATACATTTCCCTTAATTTTGTGGCCTTTGTGAACGTTACAGTAGGTTGTTCCAGTTCTGCCTCTTGTTGTTCCACTCTCTCTTGTTATCGAGAAGAATGCGACCATTTGAGCAGAGTATAAAATAGATATAGGGTAACTTCGGCAAATAACACCAGTCGGGTAATAACGCCATTTAAAGCTTTCCACAGTGTTAGCATAAACACGTGGTTCGTAAGGTGACCGCTTATGAGTGTGTGATAAACAGTGATGCCTGTTGTCTTTGTAGACACAAAGACTAGAGGTCAGCCTGGCGTCAGTAAAAAGAAACCGTTGAACAAATGTTGACGTCACAGCCGCGGAACAGAGGAAACAGCGAGCAAATTTTTAGTGTGTCAAACGAGGTAGGCGAGTTGTTTGGGTAAAATTGAGATTTTACTATTACTAAAGGTATGCGTTGGTAGGGCCGTACTTGCATAATATTATGATATAGATAAAATATGCAGGACCGCTATTCTTGGTATAGAAATAATGGCCAAAACAAAGTCTATTGTTTCTGAAAATAACGCCACTATCGCGTCGAGAAATAACGCCACTCCATCTAATCGCTAATAGAAACTAATACTAGTTTTAAAAGTTTGTTTTTCTCTGTCGTAGTGGTAAAGCCGGAAAAGTCTAGTTTTATGCTTTCATGACAAGGCACTCGAATATCGTGTGACGAAAAGCGGAGAATTTGAGCTATGGTAAACTCATGCATTTCAACAGAACTATGTGAACGAATTGAATACGCTATTGGGAAATACACTTGATGTTATGAACCCTTTGTGACAATCCTGAACTTATTTAGAATGCAGATTAAATGCAGGGCTATAACTAACGTACAACAGTAGCCTAAACATTTTGGCAAGAAAAGGAGCAAGCGAGTACTTAATCCACACATGGCGAAAAAGGTGAAACTGTGAGTGTTATTGCGTGCACTAATGTATCAGGTTCAAATTAGATCCCTCTGATGGAGTTATACAAGGGAAGTATAAAAAAATAGTTTAGTGATAATCTTTCTCTAAGTAACACCTATGCAATGACACCTAAAGGCTATGTTACATAGGGAGAATTCCGTACATTTTGGAACATTTCAACAGACATCGGATCCCTGGCCGAGCACTGCTTATTGTAGATTGCCATCGCAGTCATCTTGATATTACCATTTTAAATGCTGCTGAAACCACGTATATTAAACTGCTGTGCTTGCCTGCACATTGCACCCATGAACTTCAACCGCTCGACAAGAGCTTCTTCAAATCGTTAAAATTGTACTGCTCTGAAGCAGTTGACAGTTACGGACGAGCGCATCCCGGAATAACACTTGGGAAGCTACAGTTTCCAAAACTGTTTTCACAGGCATGGTTCCGTTCAGCAACATCTCAGACCACAATTTCAGGCTTCAGAGCTACAGGGCATCCTTTTAACAAAAATGCTATACCCGATGTCGCTTTTTCCCCAAATGATGTCTCAGATCAACAGCAACCTCCACGAACACCTCCAAGCACATGACCAGCCTCCATCTGTCCTTCAACACCACCGAGTGCCCACTCCATCCACGAGCTTCTGCCTACAGCTATAATAACTAGGAGCAAATCTCATCCCAGGTGGATTTCTCTTACTGCCAGAGGAGTATTGGTAACACTAGACCTATTCGCAAGAGCGGCCCTTTCACTTCTCCCGGCACGAAGAATTAAGCATCCTCTGGAAAGACGAAGGATGGAAATATGCTCCGTGGGGACTGTGGAGGATATTACTATGATCTCAGGGGTCTTAAAATGTGAATTCAATGTATTGAGTGCAAGATTTGGTTTCACGAATTATGTGATTCTGACAGCATATTTAAATGTGGCTTCTGAACATTTGTGACGCTGGTTGGGCATTGTTGTCTGGTTCCGACGAGTAGTGCTCTATATGACTGCAACTGTTATGTTAAGAGGTTCGCAATTATCAGAATAGTTATCGGTTAACAATATGTACGATGACTATGAGTTTTGTGTACCAGCAAAGCAGGTAGCACATTGCCAAGAACATTGTTTAGTTGTGTTCAAAATGTATTTCGTTACGATTCCAACATCTTTCCGTGGTTGTAAAGCAAGTGGCGTTATTTGCCGACACGTCTGGTAATTACGCCATCTCATACTCACTCCGATTCTCAGTGCATTGTGGTCGACATTGTGTGTGTAGGATCTTTGTTTTCTCATTGCATTATAGCGGAGAGTTCACTCCATCTTCCATGTAATTTGCATGGTTCTAAATATAAAAACACTTGAACACCAGAGCAATATATTGAATTGGTGGCGTTATTTGCCGAAGTTACCCTATATTTCGATTATTGTTGACTTTAGAATGCTGCTTTTGAGTGTGCTTTTTTCTTTGTAATCACAAAGGTTCAATGAATAAACTGAGAGAAAGAACATCAATATTTTTTTTGATATGTGTGAAAAAAATAATAAAAGTGTCCTATTCCTCCCATTCTTCCCCTATATAATATGTATATGATCTTGTCTTATAAATTAAGAAAATTAAGACAGTTTTATGGGTAGTTGAATTATTATGTGTGGGTATCTGGGTTCGATCATTTGGGTTATCACGTGAAGTGAAAATACAAATTTCTTATAGGCAGCGCATGAAATAACACAAACAAAGAAAAATGTAGTATAACACGTTATGTGTATTTCTTTTATCTTAGAAAAATCTTTTTTTCTTTTATCTTATATACGGACGACATCTACCAACATTGACCGAGATTGTTACCCCTTTTTACGCCCGCCAGGATTTGAACGGAATCGTAACCTCTCAAGTTAGAAGCCCTGGTGACTGCTAATTATCACAAAGTTGTGATTGATACATCGTTAGAAAGATTATAGAATACAGATTCCAACGAGGTTACATTTGTGTAATTCCCGTCCTATTAGTTGAAGAAGTAGAAGAAACACTCACACTTGTGACAACATACTAAAGTGACAATAATATAAAAAATGGTATCCACTGCTGCAATACAAAACGAGATAAAAATTCAGAACGAAATTCCTATAAAAATGCTCTGTATATCATTTTCGAAGGGCTGTTGCAGACCTTCTCGTTGGCGATCCTCGTGACCCTCTCTAATTATCACAGGATCATGATTAATACATACTTGGAAAGCTTATGAAATAGAAATTCCAATGACGTAAGATTTGTGCTACTCCCGCTCTATTCGTAGAAGAAGAAGAATGTTAATGTAAGAATGTAAAATGAGTGTAATTTACGTAAAGAAACGAGACTCAAAAAAATGGCAAACTTTTTCCCCCTCCTCCTCTCGTATAAGCAACAAGTACATATACAAGGTATAAACCATGTAGTGGACTATTTCATTCCTTCACATACCAATTTTTATGAGTGTACCCCCAAGGGAGGAATGCCCCCCCAAAAACGAACCTGATGCAAAAATAAAAAAAAAAAAATGTATTCCTCTCTCCACTGTAGTACCTTCCACATGCATATCGACGAAAAGCTTCAATCTTCAGACATACAGGGTGAGCACAGAAACAGTCCCAGGTTTCAAATTAGTGTAAATTTAATATGCGAAGGAATATTTTGCTGAAATTTTGAACAGTGATACATAAACTCAAAAAGTTTTTGTAGCAATAATTAAAATCACAAACACTGCGCGCCATCTGTAACACGGGAATTATCGAGGCGGTAATCTAGCTCCAACCACACGTTGTGAAGCATATCCAGTGTGATGGAGTTGACAGGATCATTGATGCGTTCTTGGAGATCGTTCGGAGTTGCGGGTAGTGGAGGTGCATACAATTTGTCCTTCACAAATCTCCACAGGAAGAAGTCACAAACAGTGAGGTCAGGTGATCTTGGAAGCCACTTTCAAAGAACTTGATCATTGACTCCAGAGTAGGGGTGTTCGATAAGGCTGAGGACCTATCGAACTTCGGGACTGAAAATTTATCGAGTTGTCATCGGTTACTCGAAATCTTTCGAGTATTTGAAATTATCGAAGTTTCGGGTATTATCGAAATTTCGAGTATTATCGAAGTTTCGGGTATTATCGAAATTTCGAGTATTATCGAAGTTTCGGGAATTATCGAAATTTCGAGTATTATCGAAGTTTCGGGTATTATCGGAATTTCGAGTATTATCGAAGTTTCGGGTATTATCGACATTTCGAGTATTATCGAAGTTTCGGGTATTATCGACATTTCGAGTATTATCGAAGTTTCGGGTATTATCGAAATTTCGAGTATTATGGAAGTTTCGGGTATATCAAAAGTAGTGATGGACAGTTCGGTTCCTTCACCTCACCAATGATTCCATCTTGCAGCCAAACTAGTCAAACAACTTTTTTTATCTGATAAGTTATTGCAAAGTTGTACTTGTGAGGAGAAAGGAAAACGTGCACAAAGGGATTGCTTTTTCGTCCCCTCCCCCCCACACAGAAAGCGTTCATTTTTCCCTGAATTTTATCTCTTGTTTGTTATTTGCTAACAGCTAGTGTATTAGTGTTGCCAGAGATACGGTCTTAACGTACAAATAGGGTAATTTGCTCTTCATACGATATAGTATACGCCCAACACCTCAACCATATTAATCACGCACGGTGTTGCTAAAATGTTATAGCAAAATTTTATTTTTAAGCCAAATGTATTATCTTCTGTCGTGTTTGCTTTCTCTTAATGGCCACTAGTTCACACATTGCCGCAGTCAGATATGATGATTGTTTGGGCGCAAACTCCCCCTTTAGCCTTTCAGTAAAATAAATGTTAGTCAAATCAGTGGTGATTTCAGGGGTTGTTTAGGAGGAATATTTCCCCACAAACATATCTCTGATCATGTTCACCGTGGTTTACCAGTATTCTTGCTACTTTCACCCTCCGTGTATTCAAAATCTCCCGGGGTAGGATTACCATAATTTCTGGATATTTTTAAGAATGGTGTGTGTGTTCATTGAGAAGTTAAGAAAAGTCTAATCTTAACTTCCTAAAATGCTTATGCTCATTTTCTATACTTAAAAAAATATTTTTTATATTATTGTCTTAATTATTTTCCTGAGTAAAGTATTCTTGCGAAGAACACCTTATCGTTATTGTTTTTTTCATAAATATTAGCACAAGACAGAATTGCAAGCCAAGCACTTGACCAAACACAGCGAAATTTCCCAGTCTTCCATTTCCCCTAAAATTTCGGGCATTAGTTAATCCCAGACAATTTTCCGGATCGGGCTTGAATCTAGGACGTGGCCTATGATAAGACTACGCGGGGGAAATCTTGAAATCATCACTAAGTTTAATGAAGGTGAAAAACGGAAATAAATCTATTTCCTCGACAGTGAATATACAGTGTAGCATATGTTCTATACAGTTGGTTTGTACATTATGATGAATCCACACACTAGCGGATCCAGAAGCGTCGTTTGGTGGAGGCTGATTGCTTCCTGGACGAATAATGTAGGTTTTAAAAACGTAAGAGTTTTGCATCAATTTAGAATAACGTGGTGCATTATTTTATATAGAGTGTTTCCAAACAACACCGCCAACGTTTGGGTTGCCACATTACCTAATTTTAGCGGATACCACCAGATTTTCAGGTCTTATATTCGTCCCCCGCTTAATCATATCTTAATCACGAAAAACCACCCGCTTTTTCGGATTGGAGAAAAATCTAAGACGATTTTGTTGATAAAGTGTTGTTATATTCAACGTAAACCGCTACATTTCTGTGTCAATCTCAATCGCGAATGGACAGATGACAGAAACAAGATGAACGCAAAAACTGTCAAATTATTACTACTGGTTTTGTACAATATGAAAGACGTATCATGCGTAGAATTTTATGATAAGATTTTATGCCATCGAGATTTTTTAAAGGAAGTTGAAGGGAATGAAAAATATAAAAAAAATTTGGCATAATCATACACATTTTGGTTCAACCCATGAATACTAATGTATGATCTCATGGGTGCGTATTTCTTTGATAATATTCTGTCCAGTTCAACTGAACATGTCTATGTTGTTACGCAGTCTATATGTTCAAGTAGTCTTTATATATTCAGAAATGATTGCAAATTGAACCTACGGATCCTTAGCATATTGTTTAGATTAGATTCATTATTAGTATTTTTTCTTTTAAAATGTTTATACTGTATTTCATATATTGTCAAACTGTGGTATTTTCATATGTTAGTATGATTTCAAGTAGAAATCTTTGAAAATGATCAGAAATTTTATAAGAGATGGACCAAGACCCCTAAATATGTTTTAGCTTTCTTACGATAAAAGTTTAGAAATTATTTTGTATTTCTTAGAGAGAAAACCGTATGAACATCTGCCATATGTCGCTTTTTTTTTTTTGAAAACTTGTCTTAGAGAAATCCTTATTAGAGATATTTTACTGTTATATTTATTTAATAATTACTTTACAATTCGAGACTCACATTTGTTGAACTTAATAAAACATTGAATGCAAAAACTAAATTTTATTTACTTTAGTTTTGTTAGAAAAGTACATTGGAAGTGTCACTTAAAGAAATCACTAAAAAAAATGGTCAGAAGGATCGTCAGTATTTCTAATACACAAATTCACATCAGTACTTACGGCTTAGAATCCCCCGCTTTTCTAATTTCAAAATATGGCAACCCTATCCTGAGACCAAGATAAAACAAAAAGTATAGACCAACCTGGGTGCACAAATGCTTCCTTTTGGAGTTAAAGGCTGCCGAAAACATGAATAAATGAACTTTATAGGTCCATAGCTCCAATACTATATGATCTACCGTAGTCCGATCAAGATTTTATTTAGGAACTAGTATGTGCCCTATCCAAATATCCAAGTTTCAGAATGATCCAAATATCCCATATGATCTTTTCGCTGACATTTTCACTTTAGTAACTTGAACACACTTTGCAGTACCGTTTCAGCTTGAATTAGCAGTATAACCTTGTTTCCCATAGAAAAATCTGATTACAATCGAAGTGCAATGTAATCGTAATCATTTTTAAAGACATTGGTTTCTTGTTTCTTAAAAGAAAGAAACAATGATAAGTAGTCTATTGTATGCAGGACACAACAGGAGAGATAGGGTCTAATATTTCTTTCAACAACTGCAAAGCAAGTAACTGCACCACCATCTTTCTTTGAAAGTCTGTTTGCAACAATATACGAAGCAGCTGAGAGAACTCTTGAGGAAATAATGTTTTCTATTTTTCCTTAAGAAGTGATCGGAAGTTATTTTAATTTGATATGGAAATTGAATCAGAGCCATTGAAATATAAGTCAAGTAGACCTGTCGCTATAAGTCGCAGACAATAGATTTTATTGCCCTCTTAATTGCTTTATTACCTAACGACTTTCGATGTCAATATGGCCGTGTCGGCCTTGGGGAGGTTTTAGGGGGAGGTGGTTTTATTACCCTGTTTGTTAGGTGGTTAGACGGGTTCCTGGAAAAGGTTGAGTGTTCGGAGGGATGGAGTAGTTTCTAGAAGAGAGGTTGAAGGACATGTATCATGTGATTTTGATAGGGTTGTTTCTAACAGCTATGCTATGATCAAATTAATTATTCTTTTATTTGTATTTTTTAATAAATTAGTTGGAACAATTGTACTGGTTCGCTTGCTGAGCAAGCTCCTTATTTATTAGATCGTTTGCTAAAGCATACTCTGCTTATTTATTGGATCGTTTGCTGTGCAAACTCGTTGTTAAATTTGATTGTGATTATATTAATTAATTCGCTTCATTAGAAGCTCATTCTCCTAATAAAATTAATTGGAACAATTTCTATTGGATTGCTTGCTAAGCAAGCTCCTTATTTTTTTTCCCAAATCGTATGCTAAAGCATACACATTGTTAAATTTGATTGTGATTATATTAATTAATTTGACCATTTGCATAGCAACTTGTATTTTGATGAATCGTTTTTATTCTTTCGCTTCATTAGAAGCTCTTTCTTATTTGTATTTTCCTAATAAATTGGAGGGAATAAACTTTATTCATGCGGGACTTTTTAATTTGACGGATCGTATCTTTATTTTCTCGAACACTGTGTGAGCATACTAGAAATTTCGTGTATAGAATATGTATAGTGCGGTATGATAAGCATTGCTGGTACATATACAGAGCGTGGTTCTTGTACGTCTTTCGCTGCTGAACTTAAGACACGAACTGAACTTTTCGCGCGCTTTTTGGAAACTCGTTGGGCAATAGGGAAAGATGGCGTTGTTGGGTAACAGGTGCGTGTTAAAACATGAAGACAAATACAAAGGAAAACCGACGACACGTTTAGTATACATCACAGAGTGCCGACAGAGTAATAAAAACAAGTTTGGCGCCAGGGTAGGTGAATACAAGACATTGTCGGCGAAGAATACAAAGAGGATTGAGGTCGTGACAGGTAAACATGTTGAATCATGCCCCTTTGCTAATTGGTAATAGAAAAGAAGTTTTACGCGTCGAATGATGAACACGTGATTACCTTGTGGCTATGAAAATACTTTAAATACGAGTCATAGCGGAAAATATATATAGAGACACCATGCATCTCTTTGAGAAAGAAGAACACTACGAGGTTAACACTGAAGCAATATCCGATGCTGAAACAGAAATATACGAATCATCGTCAGATGAAGAATATGATTTTGATGATATAGAATCACCAGTGCTAACAACAGTTTCACCAACACCGCCGTCATCACCAGCAGTATTATCAAGAACATCACGATTTTGGGGTTTAGATTGTTGTTGTAATAGTCAAAAGGTGGACCGTGAATGTATAAAGAAGGCTATTGAAAAATGGGATTTCAACGATACATTAATTTGCGATGGCTGTAGAGAAGGATCCCCTCATGATTTTGCGCATGATTGTATGAATGTACACCCAGAGTCATTGGAAACCCGTGCATGGAGTATTATTGCAAGTCCTAGTGTTGAAGAAGATGTGTTTTACTTGTATGCAAACACCCATATTATTGGAATATTAACAAGAGAAAAATTCTATGAAACGTATGTGGAATTATTAAGTGATACAGACTATCTTCCGGAATTACTGGACATTTTCATAAGAAAAGACAAACGGAAAGCGAATATTTCAGATTGAGAAAATGTATTCGAATAGAGTTAGTGTTTCATGTGTGTTATGCAGTGATGAAAACATTAATGTGAATTGTGTATTAAAAACTATAAAAGTATACTTACGTAACACCAATCCAATTAAATGCATGGAATGCAAGTTAAATCTTCCTCATGATTGTACTCATCTTCATAATACTGGAACGTTTGCAACGAAGTACTTATCTCTTGATAAAACTCTTAGTGAACTTTTTGAAGTTTTTGAACAAGAACATAGTGAAATCTCATTTATATGGTTTATGCGTAAAATTTGTGATCTTTTAAAAAATACAGAATTTGTTGGACAGATTATTCCGTTTTTCATTTATCACACAAATGAAATTTCACCATGTGTAAATCAATATATTATCGATATTCAAGGTTTTAAAATGTCTGATAATGAATTTATCATTCGTGAGTTTTGTTTAACTGCATGCGATGATACAGTAAATTTCCATTGCTTGGTAAAATGACCAATAGATTATAATTTATTATCATTAGGATGTCAAAAACAAATTGATTGGTTAACTTTAAATTTACACGGTTTGAAATGGAATAGCAAAACTGGATATACTGTATCATGCATACGAAACCTTGTATATCAATTATGTTCAAAGAATTCATCCTTTTATTGTAAAGGTTTAGAGAAATCTCTTTGGATTAAAAGAATATTTGCATTAGATAATGTCATTGATTTAGAAACAAAACATTGTCCACCATTAAGTGAATTATGTGGAAACACATTTAATGATTATTGTAATTTTCATACAAATATTGTAAAGAAATCAGGATGTGCATATCGTAATGCACAACAGTTGAATTATTGGTGGAAATATGAAAGATCAACAGCATTAACTAATGCATTATCAAGATTGTAATGTTTTTCTTAGGAATTGTAAATAAAATGCATGGATGTAAGTTTTAAAAAATTTATTTAAAATTTAAGAAAAAAAATGTATATATGATAAAAAAATAAAAAATTGTAAACATATAATAAGAAAAAAATAAAAAAATAAAAAAAATATTTCTGTTTTCTTTTTTTAAAAAATTTGTTCACATGTTTATAAACGATATCATCATTCTTTTTCAAATTTTTCTTGTTAAACATTTTTAAACACTTTTGAAATGATTGAGTGCGGATAATATGATGCAAAAAGAACAACACAAAATACCCGCACAACACAGAATTATCATGTTGATATTGATGATTATTCGTAAAGTACATTTTAGTATTTTTCGACAAAAAGTTTTTTATTTCTTTGGGAATGTCCATAGCAAGACTGTCAAAGTAGTACCCATGTTTTTTCTTATTGATGTACACTGCGACCCAGTGGGAACCAGCAGAATCAGATGTATCAAGATTAATCACAAGTGCAGCAGGAGGTTCTACCGTTACAGGAAGTCTGTCAATAGGGTAAATTCCAGTAACACTTGCACCAGTCACTTTATCACTTAGTAACACTTTTAACAATTCGTCACTATACATGATGAAGATTATTATTTTTAATTGTAGTAGGTATGTAACTATCACTGCTATTCACATGTAAGACATAGTCATACACTTTTACATATTCACTATACAGTAATGCTTCATGAACACTGCACCTATATTGTCCGAAACGATGCTTATTATGTGCACACCGATGAACGTGAAAACTTAATGCAGTATACTTTGGACAGTTTATTTCTTCTAAATTTGTAACTTCTCTTTGAAGAATTTCTTGAAGAAAACACTTTGTATTTATTCCGTAGGTGTATATTGTTGTAGTATTTGAACAATATGATTGAAGTATTTCCTTAAGATGGGAATATTCTACATCGCCTTCGTGCCAGGTAATGCCATACACATTCTCACCTAGATATTTGTTTGTACTTACGATCGGCTCAGCTAACTTATTTAAAGGAAATGGTGGTTTAAAAATCCAATTTTGAAAAAAGGGAACGTCAGGATTTACAATGGCTAATTCTTTTACAATAAAGTCATCTTCGTTATCATGATACGCCGAGAAGTGTACAACAACCCTCATCGTACTCAACTGAATAAATTAGAAGGTGTTATCAGTATAAATATTTCTATCTTTGTCTACTTGTGCTAAAGAATCGAATTGCGCGTACACAATGCATGTAACAGGTTCAGTTAAAGTTTCTGAAAATGATACTTTTAAATTTACAGGGGAATCTCGTACCACATCCCACGTGTTATCGTCTGAAGTTCCTGTTGGAGATAGAATAAAAGCATACAGAGCATATCCGTTTGGATACTCATTAAGAGTAACAGTATGTGAATAATTTTGATAATATATACCAGTACCTGAAATCAAAGTATAGTAACTTAGAAGATATAAATTGTTATTAAAATCAGGAGTGAGGGGGTTGGGAGGAAATGATTTTGAGCCGACTTGTAATTGCAGTTTGTTAACGTTAAAGTTTCGAAATTCAAAGAGATTAAGATGTGATTTCCCATTGAAGGCTGTGTTGGAGATGAAACCAATAACCAGGCCTTTAGGAACATTACCCAGGAAAAGATTATCAATGTTGTAAGACTTTACTTGTGCAGGTATAGTATAAGATCTTGTCTCCACTCTCGTCAGAGGTAACTTGGCCGTTTCCGAACCCATTCGTGTATTTAATTGCATAGCTAAATCTGCAGCTACATCAATACGTCGTACATGAAGAATAACTTCCTCAAGTGCAACTTTATAACTTGTATTTTCAGGAGACATTAAGCAAAAATTATCTTTACTACGATGTAGTTTTACACGTAAACTTACTTTGTTAGGAAGCATACGATCTAAACTTACAATATCAGTATGAAGACGTCCATACATTTCAAAAGATTTACTATTTTTCACCTTATTAGCACGTTTTTGAAAACCAGCATTTGTATTATCTAATTTATTAAAATTTTTTGCAGTATCTTTATGCCACAATCCACATGCTAAATGTGTTTGAGAAGCATCATAAGAATAATTTAATAATGTTTCAATGTATGCACGATAAGGATAAGATCCTGATGAAGAACTAATTAATTTATCATTTAATGAAATATCAATTTGACTAAATAATGAATGTAAGAAATTATTTACTGGTGCAACAGTATCATCATTAGCTAAAGTTGCACCATCAGCTTTAGTAATTTTACAACGTACATAAAGATATAGATATGCAGGATGAATAAATTCCCCTGTTTCTCCTGGAATAACAAATTCAATAGGTCGTTCTGAGGTTAATGTGGAAATAGGACGATATTCAGCATTTGTAGTTGCTTCAATAGCTGTTTGTGTCATTGGTATAGAAAAGAAATCAAATTCATTGGTACAACATTCAAAACTACTTGAATTTAGGAGCGCCATTATGAAAAGATGTCGTGTATATGTTTACGTTTTGTTGGTGGTCCAAACTTTACAATTGCAGGAGCTTTCCTCTTGCGTGACCGTCTCTTGCCGTTACCAGTTAGCAACTGCCCAACTTTATTAATTGCTTTTGTCTTTAAACTATTACCAGCTTCTTTTACACGCGCACGAACAGATTCTTTAAATGGTCGATTTTCTAATACATCACCCGCAACTTGCATACCGGTTTGTAATGCTTGACGCCCTACAGTTTTTGCACCTTGTTTAAAAAATGGTAAAGCAAAACGAAATAATCCTTTAAAGAAACTACCTATACCATGTCCCCTTTGATATACAGGTCCTGAAAAATATGGTATTCCACGTCCACGGTGATAAGTAACACGTCTTGCTCTCATCTTTTTCCTATAATTATTATTTAGCAGATGCAGGAGAGCGTTTAAAATGTAGTGTTACGGTCAGTGTCCCAGAACGAAATGGCAAATTTCGCCCTGCATGATCTTTTAATAGTATTTCAATTGTGTTAAAACAAAATTTTGCAAGTGGCATATAATGAATATCTTCAAAGGTAATTGTTTGAACTTTTCCGTATTTAATATCAGAGATTGTTGCTATACGTAATAATGGTGCTTTTGTATCACCTAAAAATTGATATTGTATAATATCTGTATAAATAAAAATTTGATGTGGATATCCGATATCTACATATGGTTGTTTGAATCCACGATATTCTTTAACAAGATCTGATTTTTCAGAAAAACCTAATTGTAAAGCTAATGTAGGCGACAATGTAACTGATTCTACACGTTCATCACATTCAACATGCACAACATTTGAAAAACTAAATTTTATAAAACTTGATATTGCGTTTAATTCCTCTAGTAAATGATGAATGGATGGATAATATCCAACAAGAATTTTACTTTTCATAGGTTCTGCATTTTTAAATTTGTACCATATAACATTTTCACCTTCAGTAACATTATAACATGTTAATGGAATATGTACTTCACTTAATCCTACATACCAATCGGATTCTGATAAACGAATATTATTTTTTAATTGATTAATAAAATGTGTTGGACTATTTGTAGGATATACATCTGCACTAGCATTTGAAACTAGTGTAATGTAAAAACTATCATCAATACTTTCAGAAATCATTTTCGTTTAAAGTGAAGCGTTAGGTTTGAAGTCCCAAAACGAAATGGTAATTTTAACCCGTGTTCATCTTTTAAGTTTACTTCTATCGTATCAAAATATTTCTTTTCAACTTTAACATAATGTGGTGAGTGAAACACAAAAGATTTTACATGACCGTGTTGTACATTATATACACTAAGTTTTCGAACTAATGGTCCTATATTTTGTTGTTGTTTTACAATATCAATGCAAACATTAATTGTATTGGGAATATTATAATCTAAATCACATGGAAATTTTCCACGTGCTAATATTAAATCAACATTTCTAACTTTTGTGTATATAACTTTTTTAACATCATACGTATTTTCATTAATAAATCCAAAAATGTGTTGTAATCCTGGTGTAACACCAATCATACATTGATCTTCTAATTTCAAAGAATGTTTAATAACAATTTGATTTTTATTTTTTAAATAGTGTAACATACGAGCATTTTCAGGAATTAATTGTAGAATAGATTCAATTGATGAATAATATCCAGGTGTAATTGGAACATGGTGGCGTTCAACTTTACCATCGATAACACTAGTAATTATAATTTCTTCATTTTCACCAACATTGTAAAAACTCCACGGAATATTAATTTGTGTTAATGCAACACCCCATTTCCCATCACGTAAATCAATAGGTTGTGCCAATTTAACTCGAAATGATGATGTTGTATTATTATCAAAAAGATTGCTACTTGCAGTTGAAGGAAGAGTAACGTAAAAGTCGTGTGTAAAGTTCGAATTCATTTTGCAGACTGAATAGAATCTGATCTAATCCACGAATTCATACTTGATGGATATCCTAACCATTTTACATACATCCACCCATTTTTACGTTTCAATACTTTTTCAATAAGATATGTTTTCTTTGAATTTATAATTACTTTTTGTAATTCTTCTGCATAAAATATTCCTTTAATTTCTTCACCGTTCCAATCTTTTAATTTGTAAGTGACAGGATCTGACTTTATACATTTGTCAACAATAAATATTTCTTGTGACCATTTAGGTAAATATCCTTTTTCTAATTTATGTTTATACTTACTAACACGAACATAATCACCCGAACTAAATTTACAAGTTATATTTTTCTTATTCTTTTTATTTCCGTATAATGTTTCCCACACTTGATTCACATTGGAATCATTTACTTGTGCAGGTGCCATTTTAATACTTGAATGGTATGAATGATTATAATTTTTTACAATTTGATCTAATATATTAATATAACGATAAGTATTCTTTGCAGTAAAATAACGATACAATCTTTCTTTTAATGTACGTATAAAGCGTTCTGCTAACGCACACTTAATTTCGGAATGAACACTATAATGATTAATTTCATATTCTTTAAACAATTGTTTTACATGTCGATTATAAAATTCACCACCTAAATCTGTTTGTACGTTAAACACAGGTAACTTGAAATTTTTAAAAATTTTTGTTATTGCTTTTACCATTTCAGGACCTTTCTTTGTTTTTAACGGAACACAATATGCATAACGTGAAAAAATGTCAATACAACATAATATATATTTATAATTATTATTATACTTTGCAATATTTTGCATATCTGCTAAATCCATTTGTAATGTTTCATTTGGTGCACTAACATAATACTTTTTACGTTCAAAAACTTTACGAGCTGGTGCATGTAATGTATAAACATCTTGAGAAGCTAACCATTTTTTAATTTTCTTTTTAGATAACTTTGTTTTGCGTTGTAATGTTTGTATACTTGATAAAGAATCAGGATTTGAATAATCATAACATATTTTTGATAATTTTGTCATTTTACATACTATATTCTTTCCAATGTTTAAATAAATTAGCTACTACTGCAGGACTAGGAGATTTTCTTACTTTACGAATACGTTGTCTACTACTACTACTACTACTACTACTTCTTTTCACTTTTGATGCTGGCGTGCTAATAGGTGTACCAATAAATTCTTTAGGAACATTAAGATCTTCTAATAAATTTTTAAATTCATGAATACCTATAGGATTTCTTGAATATTTTCTTGTACGAACAACATCATTTACTAAATCTATAATATTTGAACCTGGTATTGTTTTTTCATGAATACGTACTGTACCAGACTTATCCCACTGAATTTTATTACAACTTGTCAACTGTTTTAATAATAGATCTGTTTTCCTACGAAGTGTTTTCGGTACTGATTGTAAAATGTCTGATACAAATGGTAAAATAGAAGTATTGCTATCTTGTTTGGAAGTTGATGATGATGATGATTTTTCTTCTTCTTCTTCTTGAATGATAGGTAAAGTAATAGGTTTATGTGAAGAAGATGTATACTGTATATAACGATGCAAAGCTTGTTGATATAATTTCCACTTTTGTTGTACACTAAGATCACGACGTTTTAAGATGTTATTCATTTCTTCATCTAAACGTGACTGATGTGAATCTATGGATTTAAGATTCGATTGAATTTCATGTACAGCATTTTCAGGAACTAAAATCATTTTACGTAATTCTGACATATTTAACGACTAAAAATACTGCTTCCCACTGCTGCAAGAAGTGGTCCCAAGATTAACGGTAAAAGAGCACCACCTTTCTGTAGTAACAACTTTTTCTTTTTATTCAATGCAGTACGTTGCTGAGATAGAGCACGTAAGATCTTTTTATGTCTACGTAAACGTTGCTTCTGACGAGAATTTAAAGGGATGTTTCCTTTTATTGTGTTCTTAGCTACTTGAGATATTGTTCTTATTAAATCCCCTGAAGCATTTTGTAAAATTTGTTTTCGTTTGGTATTCTTGCATTTGCACAGAGCACGGAGCGTGCTGTAGTGTTGTTTCACCTTCAACATCTTGATGCAGACTAAACAAAAATTTCTGTATGCATGTCTTTTACGTTAGCGTACACATACATGATTTCATTCGGAAAAATATTTGTACGTATTCGCAACGCATCGTTTGTTTTTTGTGTCAAGTCAAATAATAAATAAGTGTGAGGCTCTCGTGTTACTTCTTCGAACACACTCACGACTTCTTTACTATACCGAGGCACAATTTGCCTTGCTAAATATTGTATTTGTAATTTATCACGTGGATTTTTAAATACTATAATATAATGTGCATTTAAACTAATATCACGTGCATGTTTTCCTTTTGGAAATAAATTTTGAATAATAAATATTACAGTTAACTTTTTGTGATGTGCATACTTTGTAAATAAATTAGCAACATCGCCATTAGTTTCTGACATTAAATCATCAAGTATTAATAATGAATTTTCTTTGATTTCAAAATTATTCATGTCAGGTATTCCCTCTACAAAACGTATTTTTGCATTTGCATCTAATTTTGGTATTACTGCACCATAACACCAAACAATATCATTAAACTTTATACTAAACATTTGATCATGTTATTAAGTAAACGATTTACAAAACAAGTTTTACCAGCCCTTGAAGGACCAGCAATTAAAATAGTAGAGGGATGTTGAAACTTTAACATCTTGTAATCAAATGAATGCATACAATAGAGACTCTGCTTTATATACACACTCACACTCACACATTGAATATCAAGTTTCCAAGGGAATTTTAATATTTTCACAATCGTTGATTGTTCGGAGTATACATAGTAATGAAATGGATAAAAAATCACTGGGATATAAGATTAAAGCTGAAGTGACTAGTTTATACATTGTTTGCACAGCAAACGAAAATATAAAAAGAATAAAATAAATTAAGAATAAATTAAATAAATTAGGAATAAATTAAATAAATTAGGAATAAATTAAGAATAAATTAAAAA
Source organism: Thermobia domestica (assembly GCF_964235325.1). NCBI lineage: Eukaryota > Metazoa > Arthropoda > Insecta > Zygentoma > Lepismatidae > Thermobia > Thermobia domestica. The sequence continues at coordinate 35,224,397 of NC_137459.1, read as the reverse complement.
TAAATATTTTTACAATCGATGATGGTTCGGGGTTTCATTACACGAAAGAGACATTCATACAAGTCACATTCACTCATTCGTGGGCCTATAACTGTAAGGTACACTTGCACGTTTTCGTATTGGTTCATCGTCGTTTATGTCAGGTTCGTCAATCCGTTTTCGTTTTTTGTTGACCTCACGGTGTGTCTTTGTCTCTCTACAGCTAAAGATACGGAACCCCGGTCTACGAACGATGCTATTTGGGTTTTCTATTACTGTGGACTCTAATTGTCCAGACACTAATTTATAGAAACTCTCAAAGTTAATTTTCTGAGAGGTCCTATCATTTAGTGTTATCCCCCTAATTTTGTATATATGCCGAACATCCCCTTGGGCGTTTGTTAGCCGCATTGCATAATTTTTACAGCCAAGACCAATAAAGGTTGTAAACTCCCAACCTTCAGGAATTTCATTCGTCAGATCACCCAAATAGTTTCCGAGCGGTAACAAGGGTTCCTCATCTTTTTTCTGTAAGTACATGATACTGTCAGTGTCACAGTAGATTACTCTGTCAGGTCCTACAGTCGTCAGTAGTTCGTAAAGTCTAAGTCTAGCCCACGAAGTAATAAATGCGGCTAGTATCACATTGGAAAACTCCAACGGAACGTTTTCATTTTCAATGTCTCTGTACGTGAGAATGAGATGGTCATCATCAATTGGCACCACACTTTGAATTTCATACCTTGCCGTAGTTAAATACCTAAGAAAGGTAACCTCATCACTAACGATTATACTCTGCGACATGTCTGTGCGTTGCCCCCACTTTCCATACAATGAATTGAGGTATAGCTTTGCACATTGCCTCAATCCCGGGTTCATCCTAATATTGTCATAATTTAATCGTATGCCTTCATGGGCATAATATTCATCGATATATTTTTGTTTGTCTTCTTCAGTGGTACAGTAAGCAGGAAAAACAGAGGCTTCCTGCTTCATCTGAAGGAAGGAATTCACGTAGGTCCCGAACAGCCCTCCTGAATTCCCCTCTTCAGGATCTAAGAGTTCAAATTCCCATATCTCATGTATATCGATTATTTTGTAACCTTTTTTAAGAGCAAGGTGTAACTCTGGTGTGCAAAATGTTCCTGTGAGAGCACACTCAGCATCGCTATGGGTACATTCGTTAGTGTTTTCTTCTTCCATGCATGTGCGGCAAAGGCCGAAAAGTAATCGACCTCCCGCAACGTATGGTAAGATCGGAAAGTAGAGGTCCTTTGGAGGGACGATTGTGCATTTGACTACACCGTGAATACTTTCCACATCTGGAAAGTCCGGTCCCGTGTGAATCTTAGGTGATTTAACCGGCATAGGTTTACGTGCCATCACCCAAGGGTATAACGATGTTACATCGGCGTAGGAAATTCGCTCATCACTCGCACAATTGATGTAGGAACGAAAGACCTCCGTGCGACCACCGTTGTAACAGTTCTTAGGAATAAGAAAATCAGGTAGATTAGTACAACGTTCTTGAACAAACTTTTGCACTTCCTTATCCGTCTTTACCTTATTGTCCCAAGAACATTCCCATATTTCGTATAGGTTTACACCTATACTTTTCAGGTACCTACGGCGGCGCATGGTTTGCTCATATCGTTTCTCCATCGTATTGTACGAGTCCTGGGCATCGTGCAAAACCGCGTCACGGTTAAAGGGGAAGCAAAGGCGGCAGGCATGGAAATAACACCCGTAAAAGTCGAAGGCAGCGTTGAGTCCTTCGTGCCATCCATCGACCTTGTACCTACCAATATACTTTTCCCCACCTCTCCTAGCATGCTGGATTTCTATCCCTAATTGGTCTTCCATATACATAAGCCATTGCATAGCTTTTGTACTATACTTGGTCTTATGATGAAATCCCAACGCGGGAATGATAGGAATAGTATTCTCCGGTAAGTGCAAGGTACGATATGTCCGCATTGCAAGACTTGCAATGGTAGATGATGTTATGAAACATTGCAAACCCTCCGTTTTCTCTTCGATGATATCGCTAAACTTAATGACCGCTTCTGTTAGAATTCTAACATCATTCTCACAATAAGCCAGCATATCCCTCTGCAGGTTAAACTCCTCGCCACTTTCCGCACGTTGTTGGTGCCAGGCTTCCAGTTGTTTTCTTTCTTCTGTGCTTCGGCCTTCAGGGTCATAGTACTCAATCGGAGGGTAGGGACCAACATAATTTTGATTTTCTTCAGTATTGAATAAATATGGGAAATCTCCCTTCTTTAAATTTTGACTAAGGCCTAACGTTTTTGGTAATTTGGATAATTTGACGCCAATATAAAGGAAAGAGTCGCGGAAAAAGATACGATTACCTATGCTGATATTAAAAATCTTTTGACCCTGGATGAGGACACTAGGTACAATATGCTGGTCTTCTATTAGAGTTCTAAGACAGAAAAGGCCATCGTAGCGACTACCATTATGGGCGATTGCCACGATTTTCTGAAAGACAGGACGCTCTACTAACACATGGTTAATAAAAGCCGTCATTGTCTTAAAAGAAAACGAACGATTTCCAACATTGTCACCGCACGTTTTACAAGGCTCATCGATACCTTTTCTTATACAGGCATGACAAACATGACGACAGCACACCAGCACAACTTCGTGCTCCCTTTCACCGCGATCATTCGGTGCCTTCAACATCGTCTCTACATCATAGGTGATGTACATAAACCTTTTCGTATGAGCAGGTCGCTGTCTCTGAACAAAACATGTGTGGTTTGTATCAACATATGCGCGGCACGTTGAACAGAAATGTTCACCACACATGTGATCAGATTTTCGCCCTCTCTTATCAAAGATGACGCCGCAATTGATGCAGAGCTTTACATTATCACATACAGATCTAGCCGATTTATTACGTGTCAGATGATTATTAAAGCATTCACCTTCAGCAAACTCTCTATTGCATGCATTGCATTTAATTCTGTTTGCAGTATAGTCCCGTTCGTGAGCATGTTCGCAATAAGTACAACGAGTTTTACACTTGTGTGCACGTGACCTTTCATCATAAGCTTCCAAACAATAATAACAATACTTTCGTGCCTTGAGGAAAGTTCTAATGTTACGAATGGGTTCGAAATGACCAATAGTGTTACCTCTTCGATAAAGGATAAAAATCTTATTTTCTGCCGGTTCTCCCGGGTAACGTACTATATATTCCCGGTTATTCTTTTCATGCTCCTCATAAACTACGATTTGATATTCCCCTTTCAAATATGTTTGAAAGAGGTCCAGATCGGAAAAGTCACAACCTTGCTTACTTTCAACGTTAACCCCTGCCATCTCGCAGAGAATTTCTGCTTTAAGAAGCCATGTATCTTGGCTTCTTGTTCTTAAATTATACAAATCATGTTTTGTACCGTGGAGCTTTACTTGGCCCCATACAATGGCCATAGGGAGACAGTACATATTTCTATTTTCAATACGAATTAATCGTTTTTCTAAGTAATCTTGGTATTTTGCATATTTGTCAACGGCGCTCGATGTTGTATTTCTTCCCTGGCCGTGCATACTCTCAGCGATATTGAATCGAAACAATAGTTCTTGCCCCAAAAGGAACACTTCATTCGAATTTAATACACGTTCGATTGAAGTGAGGACTGTCCTAGCAGAGAAATTGCCCTTTCTTCTAAATGGAACGTACACTGGTTTGTTGTTGGTACTATTACTACTCTCTATGTATAAGCCAATGTAGTCCGAGGGGCGTGCATTGGAGATCACATGTTCCAACGCAAAATTAATTAAACTTTCGATATAAGCCTCTGGGTTATTAATGTTCCTTTCATCACCCACAGGTCTGACGGCAATTTCATGTCCCGTAAGATGGAACTTACGAAACCTTTGTCTGCTTTCTCTTACAACTTCGAAATTACTATTTCTTTGATTATCCCCGCCATTATTATTATCACTACCACTACCACCTGTACTACCACTATTAGAACTACTAGTAGTACCAGTTGTACTATTGTTGTTTATGTTGCCATGTCCAACCATTGGTGGAACATTGGCATATGACGGGTCAGGGTGAGGAGTAAAAATCATTTGGTCCTCATAGTCATGATTATCCTGTACACAGTATTCAGGTGGATTGTATACAGGATTTTCTCCCTGGACTTGTTGCGTGGGTATAACCACAGCATTGTCCTCGTTTTGAACCAAACTCCTCATTTCTTCAGCTGGTATTTCATCGGAATTTTGAGTGCCAATCCCATTTACTTCATCCAAAAAAGCTAAATCTTCATTTGTTAATTGATATAAATTATTAGGTCTCAAGTTATGATTTTCTTGAGGGGGCATGACTATGGTATTATTTGCGGATGGGATTAAGCACGGTTCCGAAACAAACCGCTTGCCAAAATCAAAAAAGTCCGATAACTCTGTATCTTTTATCCTATCCACCTGACCTTCCCCACATGATAATAAATAAAAGAGTTTTGACTGTGCCGATTCGTAAGTATCACATGTACGGAAAAATCCATACAAAAATAAATCTAATATATCAGCACTGCTTACGCAGTGCTGGAGAAGTAATGTATCATTACCTTCGAAGGCACGAAGGGCGCGTAGGAGTGCGTCGCATCTCCCCGACCCCCGATATCCCAGCCTGTTCAATTCCATGATGGCTTTCCAGGTACTGAAGACCCTCGGGTAGTCGTTGAAACCGCGCACCAATTCCTGGAGATAAATTTCATCAACCATATTCAATTCTTCGGACGGGCAGAAGAAATCCATCTGAAAGAAATAAAACAAAGAAAAAACTATTTTGAGTTATCAAGTTGACGTTAATATATCACTTGAATATAAAAGAGAGAGAGAGCACATTCAATTACTTTCAACCTATAGTTATATTTTAATAATATGTACATAAAAAAAAGCATTCACTTATTTTCAATCTATAGTGAAATAATGATATGTAAATAAAAAGCATTCACTTATTTTCAATCTATAGTCAAATAATGATATGTAAATAAAAAGCATTCACTTATTTTCAATCTATAGTCAAATAATGATATGTAAATAGAAAGCAAATTGTTCAATTTATGAAAAAAAATCAGTAATCTATTCTTTTAAAATATCCAGACACAATAAGTCTCTCTGTTCATTAATATTGATTAAATACAGCTCAAATATGTATAATTTCTTTCTTTTTCTTAAAAAAATCACAATAAGTGAAGAAATACACACCTTTCAAGCCTCAGTTGTTCGTTCACAAAACCAGAAAAAGAAGAAAAAATGTCGACTCTGCGTCGTTGTAAGTCTAAACAAGAATATGTCTGGGTGTTCTATTTGTGCTGCTACCACCACTCAAGGTTCGGCAAAGCTTCAATGTCTGGAATACAATAGGCTTGAATCAATTTCTTTATACTTTATTTAATAGTATTAAAACTATATAGTTAATTAATTAAGATGCGCTAAAGCTTGTCCTTGATCTTACACGTACGCTGCCGTGAAAGGAAATGATACCCCCACACGCCAAATGCATGTTATATCATGTCCTATTATGTATTGCACAACCACTACTACTAGTGACATCTAGCGGCAAAAGTCATAATTAAAGATTAGTTGTGCGTTGAAAGTCCCATAGTGCTGACGCGTGTGCGACAAAGTTCCGTATATTTCTCAGGTGAGTATAGTATATATGTTTTCAATGTGTAATAAACCATAGCACATGCTTGTATATTCTGTTGGTCTTAATATTCTATAAAAGTATTGAAGATCAAGCAAGTATAAGTAAAAACTATTGGGTTAAATAAGGAATATAAACCCAAGTCTTTCAGTGACAGAGCAAATATTTATTTAAGTGGTGCGGTACCACATCATTTCTGGGGTATGAACCCCAGTCTTTCAGTGAGGGATCACTACCTCCTCATTTCAGGGGGATGACCCCTCTACTAGTACTGCTGCATACATTTACATTGAAATCCTAGTGCCAAAAATCCTAGTGCCTCACTGCGAAATCCATATATAAAACAAGTAACGTTCAGTAATTGAAAAGTTGTGAGGGGGAAATTCAGTGCGGGTATAGTCCCTCTTCTCTACGCAAAAGAGTGCATTCACACTGCGTTGGATTCTCTTTCTGCACTCCCCCCCCTAACAAGATATTTCGTATTTCATTTCATTTTTACAAAACCAATATTTATTTTTCTCACTCATTACCATGCTTAATATAGAGTTAGTATGTACAAAAAGCATGTGACTACCATATGATTAAGATTCTGAATACTGCAACACATGTTAAAAATACACAAGTTCATATTCCCAAGACTTATTCAGAAATAAAGAACATCTACCTTAAATTTCTCTCACTCAATTACATTCTTTCATTTGTCATGTCTTGGAAAAGAAAAACATTTGAGTATTCACTACGTTTCGTGATGAACAAGCTATTCTAACACGAATTCAAAGGGGGAAGTCCATTGCTATGATCCAAAATAAATCAATGAACGTAGTTCTTTTCTTTCGAGTCTAACTGTGGGAAAGAAAAGTCTACACATTTACGTAAAAATTGCAATATTCACATGTATCTTGGAAAATTGCATCCACTACAACTAAGAACTCTTTATATAAGTACATTTTTCAGTATGAAAACACTTTTTTCGCGGTTCTGAACACTTTTTGTTCAGTTCTGAACACTTTGTGAATACATCTGTACACTTAATACTGACTGATTTTTTAAATATTAGGGATACAAGCAAACAAATGTCTATCTTTTCTCTTGAACTTAATTATTTTACACTAAACAATATATTTTGAACATTATCTGTAGTAAATATTGAATATGTATCTGTTCTAAAAGTGTTCTTTATGTGTAAATTGCTTATTTTCCGAAAAGACTTCCCAATATGAATACAGATTCATGACAAATCATTCAGACACAATGTATTTATATAAAATCTACCATCAAAAATATTGGACAGTACGCAATTCTGTTTAATCACAATTTCAGTTATAAAGATTCAAAGAAATTGCACACTTGATTTTTACCGTAAAGTCCATCAGTGGCGGGTCTTAAGGCACATTGCCAAACGTTTCTAAAACTATAAAGTATCTCATTGACGGCTCTTAAGGGACGTCACCACGCATTTCTAAAAACTATAAAGTATCTCATTGACGGCTCTTAAGGGACGTCACCACGCATTTCTAAAAACTATAAAGTATCTCATTGACGGCTCTTAAGGGACGTCACCACGCATTTCTAAAAACTATAAAGTATCTCATTGACGGCTCTTAAGGGACGTCACCACGCATTTCTAAAAACTATAAAGTATCTCATTGACGGCTCTTAAGGGACGTCACCACACGTTTCTAAAACGCCAGAAAATTCTGCAGTAAACTATAAGTCCATCTGTCATTGGCGATTCTTAAGGGTTGTCACCACGCATTTCTAAAACTATAAGTCCGTCCGTCATTGGCGATTCTTAAGGGATGTCACCACGCATTTCTAAAACTATAAGTCCGTCCGTCATTGGCGATTCTTAAGGGTTGTCACCACGCATTTTTCTCTAAAAAGATTAACACTGCCAAGATATTTTTTGTGTCCCCACATATTCTTAACTATAATAATAATGTTAGTTCCATTCTTCACTCTTTCCTGTGGTCAACTTGTCCAAAAAAACGCAACCGAAACGGAATCAAAACTCAAACATAGTATTCAAACAATTAAAAAAAAAAGCAAATATTCGTTCCTTCGTGGTGACCGTTCAGGAAGCTAGCTTTTCCGGTGTTGGGCGTTATGCCCCCGCATGTATGGATTCCCTTGTTTGGCAAACACGGAAGGCAATATAAGTCATGGGAGGTTCCCCTGTTTCGGGCACTATGCCCCACCATGTATGGTTCCCCCGGTTTTCGGTAAACACGGACGGCGATATAAATCAGACGCGGTTCCCTCAGGTTTGGGGACTATCCCCCATGTATGGTTCCCCCGGTTTTGGCAAACACGGAAGGTAATATAAGTCATGGGAGGTTCCCCTGTTTGGGGCACTATGCCCCCACCATGTATGGTTCCCCCGGTTTTCGGTAAAGACGGAAGGTAATATAAGTCATGGGAGGTTCCCTCAGGTTTGGGGGGCTATGCTCCCCCACAAGTTAAAACATATTGGCAAACTCTTAGTTCGTTTCTATACTGTGTTAATTATTTTCATAAGAAAAACAATATGTGTTAATTTTCTAGGGGAAGTCCCACCATTCGATACTTATGCAAATATATCTAATCAATTATAATGATATAAAACTTACTTGAATATAATATCTTCTTCTTTGAACAAGACACAGAAAAAAAATCCAGAAAAACACTTTAAAGAAGCAATGCAGAAGCCTTCGCGAACAAGATTGTCAATACAGGAATGTGTACTCCATTTATATAATATATTTTTTATTTATTCATTAACATAAGGGGAATGGAATAGGTGGAGAAAAAAAATAAAGTAAATGAATTTGCCTTGTAATACAGAATTGCATCACTCTGCAAAGAAGCAGAAAAGAATTCCTTTGTCGGTCTCTTGCCGAATCGAAGGAAATATTTTTCTTTCTTTTTCTATAGAGGTAATACCAGGGAATTTTCACACAATGCCTAAAGTTTGAAAAACATCGCCAGCATGTCTGAATTCGTACCTCAAAGACGCCAAATTGTCGTATTTTTCACAGCAAATAGTTGTTTACCAAGCAATAAAATTCGTTAGCTGGGTTCAGGCGACTATGTTCCTAGATTTTAAATTCCGACTTTATTCAGTAAACTATATAGCTATCATTTTCAACATCTGTTTCAATAACTTGTATTTTGCCGAAAAGAACAGGACAATTATTGTATGCGGCAATACACAGAAACCATTCTACAGGTTCTTTTTTGTGTGTTGTTTTGCAAACTCAATATGAGGCTATCGCCATTAAATCCAAGGACAGTCTGGTACCATCACCCTGTTTGTTTGTCTGAATGGGCGGGGAAAAGGTTGTTGTCCGCAAGACCAACCATCAGAAGTGGTTTGTACAAGAAATGCATGTCAGTTGTCGCGGGTGGGGAGAAGGTAAAATCCTGTTTACACAAGCTGAAGCCAAAGAGAGGCGGTGAAGGGTGGGGAGAAGAAATGTATGTCAGTTGTCCAGGGTGGGAAGAGAGGGTATAAGCATGTTCACACAAGATGAAACCAAAGAGAGGCGGGGGAAATGTGGGTTCTCCCGCTCTGTCAAACTAGAGGAAATGATTGGCAGGTAACTATCTCCCATGGTTAAACATTGGAGGTGGAGCAAACTGGTTTTTCCTGGCCAATCATATCGCAAGGTTGTTTGCATAGGGTGTGAGAAACTGAACTTCATTCTTCTACCACTCAGTATTGCAATGAATGTTGTAGAGAACACAGGACTTTGCGTATCTTCAGTTCTGTAGCGCTGAAAAATGGCAAAGTTAAGTTTGTCATTTAAGAGCCAAGCAAGCTAAACGAAAGAAGTGCAGTTCGCAACAAAAAAATAAATGAAAATAAATAAATATTTCTTCCTTTCCTTCCTTTTTCCTATCTTAATACTTTACTCCGTAAAACAAAGCACCATTAAAAATCATTGCTAAACATATGAGCTTAAAGGGTGTAATCATATTCATTATTCATAATTTTCTAGTTTAAATAAGAGTGTTCAATTAGTTACGAGCTTTACAAGTCAGATCATAATTAAATTAATGGGGAAAAACCCTGTGGGAGCTAGGGACCGCGTTTTAAGCCATATACTGAAGTTCTAATTATCTAAATCATAGTTTTAATTCTAATTTAATTATAATTTCGATTCAAGAAACGTATAGGTTCATGTTTAAAGCTAGGAACACCGTTCAAATCCGTATCCTCAATCAAAAATCGTGTTGGATCGCGTTTGAAGCTAGGGATTGCGTTCAATGACGTATGCCATTGCTCTAATTATCTAAATCGTAGTTTTAATTCTAATTTGATTATAATTTCGATTCAATAAACGTATTAAATCATGTTTGAAGCTAGGAACAGCGTTCAAAGACGTATCCTCAATCAAATATCGTGCTGGATCGCGTTCAATGACGTATACCATTGCTCTAATTATCTAAATCATGGTTTTAATTCTAATTTGATTAAAATTTCGATTCAAGAATCGTATAGGAGCGTGTTTCAACAAGAAAGAAGGTCATTCCACTTTTCCAAACAACCTCTATTGCACAACTAATAAAACCACTTCCTCCAAAAACCTCCCCCAAGGACGGGGCCGGCCTCTCCAAGGCCGACACGGCCATATTGACATCGAAAGTCGTTAGGTAATAAAGCAATTAAGAGGGCAATAAAATCTATTGTCTGCGACTTATAGCGACAGGTCTACTAAGTCAGAGGCTGTGTGTTTTTCTTCCCTTTCCCCTTCATCCCTTTTGTCACTCCCTGGTTCGATCCCCGACCAAGTAATTTTGTGGTGGATAACATCGTGTCCGTGGGTTTTCTCGGCGTACTCCCGTTTCCTTCCACATTCCCATTCCATCATCATTCACTTGCCTTAATCATACTTCTCCCTTAGCCTAACAGACATAATAGTAGGTCATTAAACTGGAAGATTTCACTTCATTTCATTTTCCTTTAGTCTTCGTTCTGTCATATGTAAAGTTCTCCCTTGTGCATAGCATCATGCCATGAGGGCATATAGGGAGTGTGCCCTCAGTCGTAGATGAATGTGGTATTGTTGGCACCACGCTTCGGCCGCATCCCCCCCCCCTCCTCCCAGGTACGCATTGAATCTGAGGTTGGTAATGCCCAGAGCCGCACGGCATCTTATGCAGAAAATCAAATATCGTAAAGTAACCAAGAGCAACAGATACCTTACATATACATTTAGACCAATCCTCTTTAAAATCGGACAATCCGTTCGAAAGTTATCGTCGGATGCCACATGCAAACAGACAGACAGGACGGCCTGTAATAGGGAGCTTCGCACCCAAAATTCTAAAGGTTTGTTTCACGACAATCTCAAATACTCCAAGGCATTCTAGCGCCGGAGAGCAAATTTTCGAAACGGAAGTTTGATAAGTCTTCAGCCTTATCGACTTTCCTTACCTCTACCTATATCAGTAGCTATCTCTATACAGAACTTTAAATTAAACCCTCGAAATCATATTAAAATTATTTTTCTGCCTGCCCCGTTATTGGCGCAATCGGCAAAGTGACTATTAGTAGACTAATGGTGTCTTGGATCCCAATTCCATTCGGGTGATGCATGTTTTCTCTTCCTCTTTCTCTCTTCTGACAAGACTGTTTAAACCTTATACAGATCTGTGGGGGAAAAACTTTTCCTTCACTTCATTGCTAAGGAGAGAAGTTTTAAAATAAACACTCTGCATATATGTAATCTATATATATAAAAGAGAACGTACAAAATTTTGTCCGCTCATCACGCTAATACGGCTGAACCAATTTCTTTCATTTTTGGGGGGTTATTAGGATTTGGACCCTAGATGGTTTTTATCATATCACTTTAATTTTTAATTACCAGTGTCTTGAGATAATTGACCATTCAAGTGTCCATAACGTACAAATCCTTTGTTATTAGTTCATCATAGGTAAAAATAAACGTATTTATATGCAACCCGCATGACCGTGTCACTCGGCGGGTTAACATAAATGACAGGCGATATACAGCGGAAAATAGCTTGAATCTTCTGTTTAAAATTTTTTAATTGATTTGCTTATTTTTACAGACACTTTTACAATATGCCAGCACCGGGATGACCGCAGCGAAGCGGGGCGGGTTAACATAAATGACAGGCGATATAATGTTAAGATTTACTGCAATCTTCTATGGTTTTTATCATATCACTTGAAAGCGAAAAAGTAAAAATTATCTAAGTAACAAAGTTTATTGCGTTCCGGGGTGACCGCAGCGAAGCGGGGTGAACGCTGCTAGTATATATTATATACAACTATGATAATCTCAAATTCATTGTTTCTTCCGAACACTACGATAATCCCGAACTTTTCAAAATATTCAAGCGACTCGTCAAATGCGATCATATTGATATATTTCTGTATTTGCTGCTTTCAAACAATTCGAGACTCTCGAAGAGTTCGAGTGTCTCGAAGTTGTCTAATGTTTCTTACATTTCGAGTGCCTCGAACACTTCGAGAGTCTCGAACATTTCGGGAGTCCCGAACATTTCAGGAGTCTCGAACATTTCAGGAGTCTCGAACATTTCGGGAGTCTCGATCATTTCGGGAGTCTCGATCATTTCGGGAGTCTTGATCATTTCGGGAGTCTCGATCATTTCGAGAGTCTCGAACATTTCGGGAGTCTCGAAAGTTCGATAATTCGATAGAATTAAAATTCTTTATCGATGAAACGGTTTTGAAATTTTATCGAATTGTTATCGATTACTCGATTATCGGAACAGCCCTACTCCAGAGCACCCCATCCATCGGTTTGGGAGGTTCTCGTTTAGAAACCTGCGTACAGCACGATGCCAATGTGGCGGCGCTCCATCTTGTTGTAGAACGAAGTGGAGGTCCCGCTTGCCCGGATCAGAAGTGGGACCACTTACATGCTATGATTTAAACAATTGATAAGATTTAAACCATAAAGATAAATTGTTGATTACATTGTTTCTGAAAAATAAATAAATAAATAAATAAATTATAAGAAAATAAAAGCATTGGTAGTAATATTTTGTATTCAGGGGTAAAAGTGGATCTCCAAAGGTAGGGGAACGCTTGGCGTCATGCCGTTTCCCGTGCCTATCTTTCCCCATTGTATTTTTTTTTTTTTTTTAGAAAGCGGAGGGACGCCACATATATTTTCCGGAAGTTGGGGGAAGAAGTCCCCCCCGCCGCGTTCCCCCGCACTTTTACCTCTGTTTGTATTGAATACATACATATACACATAAAATGATTTCGTTAGGGAAATGTTTATTCAAATTCACCTATTGTTATTTTCTTGTTGAGTAGTTCGTGTCTTGTATTGTGCGTTTTGTATCCTCTCCGTCTGTCTGTACCAGGCGCGTTACTTTGTTCTTGTCCTATGTCCAACTTAAAAATATGAATATAAAAATAAATAAATGAATGAATGAAAAAAATGTCCAATTCTGATAGCATAGTACGGTTGAAGTACCGGCCTGAAGGCGAATCTGAGCCAAAATGTATGATAAAAAAGAAAATGTCCGCTCCTTATTGATGGCGATGTGTTGAATCGGAAATAAAACGCCGAGATCTGACAAATACGCCATTTTGTATGTCACTATTTCAAAAGTGCACATTATACAAAAACACACTTTAAAAAATCTCCGTTTGAATTTTGCTATGTGTGCCAAGGGCCCTTTTGTGCCTGGATACCCAGTAGCGATTTCTTAAAAATGCACTGGGCTCTACTATTGAGGTTTAAAAGCCTTAACGCAGCAGTTGCGCCAATAGTCGTTTAAAGATAACTTACATTTTCTTACACTCGCATATATTAATGTTCAAAACATTGGTTTTGTAGAAGTTCATAATCTCTTTGGGATAAGAGTCATATTTGCGTTATCAGCTCCACACAATTAAACAATCGGTTCTGGAAAAGTTTATCGCCCATTGTTGTTGGCTATATTTTTCTATATAAATAAAGCACTTAGTTCATCAAACTGATACCAGATGGCTGGTTGATCCAAGCGACAAGAGAATTGTATAGTGGCAGATATGAGAACTTCCAAATGCAAATGGGTGCGATTCAGCAGCTGCACTCAAATTAGTCGAACTACGAAGATAATTACGAAATGATTAAGTGCCTACTAAGTTAATTAAATACGAAGAATAAATAATGTGATTTATTCGGGACGAAAACGAGATGTTCACAAAGTAGGTTGCAGGCATCATTTTTTTTTTCCTTTTTAATTTCGAGTGCCGATAAGAGAGAAGAAAGTATGGTGATTGTGAAAAAAAAATCGAAAACGATGTTTCAACGAATTTACACGTTTCATGCCGAAAATTAATTTTTCAGTGTCTGTGCATCCGCTCGTCCCGATGTAAATTTATCGCTTGGAGACCGTACTGTTAAACACTAAATTTTAAACTTAAGGTTTTTATATGAATCTCTATGGGAGTTCCGAATTTTCTTCATATCACTAAAATTAAGGGTAGTTTACTGAAGGATAAAAATGAAAAGTTACTATTTTCTCGAAAACGGTTCGAACGATTTTGTTTATATTGAATATATTAATATTTCACTAAATACCCCATACTGTGATATAAGTCAATTATTTTTTGGGGAGAATATACGGGGGGTAGTTAATTCTTAAAGGCTGAGTAATTTTGCACGACTTTCTCATAAACGACTAAGGCAATTTTTGTTAATATTCATTAGAAGCCTGACACTATGGCATAAAGCACTTGTCCGGAAAAGATCTACGAGGGGAAATGAACTACTTTTTTTTTCGGACGACAATCTCAAAAACGACTCATTAAATTTTCTTCACATTTCATAAGTAAATATTTCGTTAAGCAGCTGACTATAAGGCTTAACTTGTTTGTCCTCAAAAAAATATAGGAGGTAGTTTACACTTGGGAGTGAGTACTTTCGACTTTCTAAAAAATGACAGGCGTTTTTATTATTATTATTATTATTATTATTATTATTATTATTATTATTATTATTATTATTATTATTTTACATGAATGAAGGTTTCATTAAAAATACCACAATACAACATAAGTCATTTATCTCGAAAAAAAAAATGCACAAGCGGCAGTTTAGTACTGGGTGATTCTTTTTCGGACGATTTTCTCAAAAACAACTCAGTCGATTTTATTCGTATGTCATAAATAAGTATTTCATTAAAAATCCACTAATTTTGCGTAATTTACTTCCATGAAAATATCCACAAGGGGCAGTTTACTCTTGGAGTTTTTTTTTTTTTCATTATATTTTTGACAACTTTCTTAAACACGGATCATCTGATTTTTTTCTTATTTTCTAAACAAATTTTTGATTCATAACCTTTTCATATGACATAAGTCATTTCTTATGAAAAAATCCACCAGGGGAAAGGGTACTTTTCCGAATCACTTTTCTTCAGGGCGAAGTTATCCAAAAACGTCTAATAATTTATTTCATATTTCACAAGAAAATGTCTTCTTAATGACTGAAGCATAGCATGATTTAGTTTGAGGAACCCGAGTGAGAGAGTTTAGTGCAACAGTCTGTACCTTTTACATTTTTCAACGTAATAGAATATATGATGGCTAAGTGAACAGTGATACACTAATCATTTAAGATACCAGGGATCCCTGATTCGATTCATGCAATGTGTTTTTGTAGTAAACCGCATCGTGTCAGTGAGTTTGTTGGAATTTTCCCGTTTCTTTCCACATTCTCTTTCCGCCATCTTTTCTTTTCCATACCTTAGCAACGCATTTGATAGGATAATGACTGGCATGGTTGGGAGTTAACAACTACAAACATTATATATGAAAAAATAAATGTATGGTCACAAGGCAAAGCTTGGGGAAAACTTGATGGCGTGCGATCTAAGCGAATGAAATGAAGGCTGTGGCGCGACTTTGCCATGTCGTAAAGGGGTGTGGCTAAGCAGACGAACTACAGCGAGAATAGGCGAGCAGATGGCAAATAGGCTGACGTGAATGTGAAAAAAGAGGCGGCAACACCGCAGCCCTTTCATTTGCTAACAGGGTTTAAAAGAAACTCAAAGTGCCGCCTTCAAACATCATCAAATTTGTCTCACGCTTTAGTTAAAGTGTAAATAGGTCACCTAACAATTTTCAGTTATTTACCCAACAGTTTCGACGTCACAGTCCCAGTCCAGCTGTAATTTTGCTTCTTTCGTAGCAAATACGTTGGCAATTGAGCTGCTTGACAAATGCTTTGCAATGCGACTAATTACAGCGTACGCCCGGTGGCGTATGCAAGGGTGGTTTGGGGATTTAAATCCCCGTTGGGCAAGATATGGAAAAATAAAACTACTGTACTAAGAATATATATTTACTCACGAGATTAAGTACTTGAATCCCCCTCAATGAAATTCTGTGTACGCCACTGATACGGCCAATAAGTAGAGTTCGTTACCTACCGTTTCCCGCTGTTGGACATACTGTCTATGTTGCTAGGGTAAAGACACATAACTGTTGGACGTAAAAGTCAAAAATAAATTAATAAATCTCTACTCCTTGGTATGAACATTTGTATGAGATTCATATTCTTAGTAGAGGAGCATATACGTAATTTGGACCCCACGTTATTTTCTATATAGTCTGCACAGTGCTGTATGCAGAATGTCATCAAGGAGAGTCCAAGCAGTCAGTATCATACCCTTTCAAGACACGCGTGATTTTATATAATTTTTCCATAGTATCTTGCTCAAAACGAGGAGACTAAGAAGAAAATAAGATATCCCACAGAAGTAAAAAAAAAAAAAAAAAAAAAAAAAAAAAAAACCTCAGGGACACAACGTTACTCACTATAAACTTGCATAATACGGAATCGAAACTGAACCTCTTCTCACCTTTAAAAAATAAATAAATAAATAAATCTTTAATTTAAATTCTTAAGGGTTAGAGCAAGGAAATGGAATTAAAGGATCATAACTGCTGGTTTAAGTTTGTCAGCTATTCAGACAATAAAGAAATCGAGTAGGAAGTAGATTGAAACATTTCATTCTTTGGGACGTCTGTTCACAAGTGGTTGTTCGTTAAGTGGTCCTGTTGTGAAAAATGACAGCGGAATATCTTTCTCGTACCCATCTGGTGGAACTGATGACGACGGAACATCTGGAATAGTTGACCCCCACGACCATTCAATGTGGTTGCAATTCCAAAACCGGAAATCTACGTATCTTCCTGTATCCCCTATGTATTATTTTAGTGGAACAGATAGTCACACGCCTTGTCTTATAAATTACCTCAGAACTTCTTTCTTTGCTAGAATCAGAACATTTCGTAATTCAGATGAATAAAAGTAGCAAAGCTAAATGTCTAGAACAGTGCTTTCCAATCTGTGGTCCACAGACCTCCGGGGACAGCGAGAGATTGACTGGAGGGTCCGCGGGACATTTTATTTTCATTAAACTTTATCTCATTGTGTTACACCTAGGATATTTGTAATATAGTGCATCACCTAGTTTCGACCAACTGAAATGAAATGAGATCTTTCAGTTTAAAATCCCACGTTTATGCTTGTTTGTTTAAGGAAGACGATTCATTTCACTTTGAAATTGTCCAAGAATTATTGGGTTCATCTCAAATTGGAATTTACACAATATGCATGCTCACGGGCGGCGATTAGGAGGCAAGAGGGAACGGTTGTCCCACGCGTTTTTGAAGTGACCCCTTAATGTGTATTGTTTCCTTTGGAAATGTAAAGTTTTTGTATGTATTACTGGTTCATAGAAAAAATGGTGCCATATAATATTTGCCGCTGCGTGAGTACGTATTGGTTATTTGTCTTCCCCTGGAATTAAGAAAACTACAGGAATTGTGTTTTAATTGCAGTTCAAAGCAATTAATATTGTAATTGCATATTTCTTTAACCTTTACAGGACGAACAGCTCAAGGGTTGAGGCAGCAGTTTAAACCACCATCGCTTCGCTCCTAATTAATCTAGAGAGACGATTTAGGTGACTATCTCTTTACAAAGGATGAAATTTTCCAGTGGTGTGCATTTCGTCCACATCAGGGGTCCATCAGCGGAAAAGTAGGGGGGAAATTGAATGTTTTTAGTTCCCCCCCTCAAAATTTCGGGGAGGGAAACTCTCCCCCAAAGGAGCTACAACCATAAAAAGTGGTATCAATGAAGATAAATAAACGTCTTAACTAACGATACCTTGTATATGCCCATTCTTTTGCACGACAAATAAGAGTGTTGTCAATTTCGTTGTTCAAATATGTATTTTTTATTTCATTTTTTAATTTTTTTCCTTCTTCTTTTACGGGTTGGACACCGGGGGCACAAAAGTTATCTCGTTGGTATCTATGTCTCACAAACTTTCTAACGAGCTATGGCTTATATCTCTGTGACGATTAGGGGCGTCAGGGTGGACCAAAATATTTCGAAAAATATATGCAGGGTGATTGTCGTAGAAAACACGTTTGGAATTCTTTCTCACTTGGTATTGAACTTTAGCCCTTCAATTTTTTTTTTTTTTTTTTTTACATAATCATATTATTCATTGCCTGACGTACACGTGAAAATATTTTTTCCAGCATACGACAAATAACAGTGTTGCCATAGTCCCACAGGCTTCGAAAAACATTTTTTTTTTTTATTTGTTCTTCTCTTTTATGGGTTGGGCACGGGGGCACAAAAGTTACCTCGCTGGAGTTTGTGTCACATAAGCTTTCTAAGCAGGTATGGATTATATCTCTGTACTAATTAGGGGCGTTAGTGTAGACCAAAATGTTTCGAGAAATATATATAGGGTGATTCTCGTAGGAAAGAAGTTTGGATTTTTTCTAACTTTGTATTGAACTTTTGCCCCTCATTTTTTTACATTGTCTGGCGTATACGTGAAAATACTTTTTTACAGCGTACAACAAACAACAGTGTTGCCATAGTCCCACAAGCTTCGAGAAAAGTATTTTACTTTCAAATTTTTAAAATTTCTTTTTCTTCTTCTTCTTCTTACTTTACGAGTTAAGCACGGGAGGCACAAAATTTACTTCGCTGGAGTCTTTGTTTCATAAGCATTCCAACGAGGCAAGGCTTATACCTCTGTGCCAATTAGGGGCGTCAGGATACACCAAAATATTTCGAAAAATGTGTAAAGGGTGATTCTCGTACGAAACACCTTCGAATTTTTTTCTCACTTGCTATTGAACTTTCACCCTTCACCTTTTTACATGATTGTACCCAATGTCTGGAGTACACGCGAAAATATTTTTCCTGTGTATGACAAGTAAGTGTTGCTAACTTCTCAGAAATTTTCAAAAACAAAAAAAAATCATTTTTTACAAAAAAAATCGTCTTCTTCTTCTTCTAAATTTTTGGCATGGGCGACACATAGGTTAGCTTGTTGGAATCTATGTTTTATAACCTTTACAACGAGGTATAGTTCATGTTTCTGTGACAATTAGAAGGGGTACTAGGGCCACCAACGTAAAGGTCTACGATTTTCTTGAGATCAATATTCGTCCTGTAAAGGTTGAATGTCGTAGCATGTGCTCGTAGTATTTACTGTCTTTCATTTTCTAAGAGTAATATAGCATTCATTTAATGACATGTGTGGAATTAAAAATATAAATCGTTCATTAACCCCCAGGTTCGATATAAGTTCTACAAAACAAGCTTCATTATTCATTATTATGATTAATATTATCCTTTCTATTTTTTGTTGTGCAAATTTGTTATTTAATAATCTGATCACTCAATTTTCCAGACAGAATTTTAAGCTGTTCATGAGCAAGGAATCCAAAGCTCTTCTTACACTTTACTTGTTTAAGAGTACAAAGGGCTACCTACTTGCGTTGCTCTTGTCAACTTACGTAATAAAGTATGAAATACAGTATATGGTATTTTAACTGAAAAAGATAGTATCCTCTTAGGTATAGAACCTTCGTCAAACAAAGTGTTAGAAACAACCATGAAAACTAACATTCACATACAAATATTCAGATCATGTCTTGCCAACCAGTTTTAATG
The DNA here is from genome assembly GCF_964235325.1 of Thermobia domestica. NCBI lineage: Eukaryota > Metazoa > Arthropoda > Insecta > Zygentoma > Lepismatidae > Thermobia > Thermobia domestica. The sequence goes on along the minus strand of NC_137459.1, from coordinate 35,204,753 downwards.
TCCAATCGCCACCAGTGTGCATGCTAATAATAAACTAAAAACATTACAGTTTGTGCGTCACGCTAATCCTAATAAGGGATAAAAACAGCCACGCAGTAGATGTCGCTACCAGCACTATTGTTTGCCTGTACACTCCTTGCCCCATAAACTTGAGTGTAACTAAGTTCTTAAACAATTATAAGAGTCATATTAAATATATAAGAGTTTACGACGGTTGATATGCAAACTAAAAAATAAATGTTAAATGTGACCAATTAGTTTTTAATTAAAACAATTTTAACCTACAGTGTAAAGCGAGCCGAAGGCTTTGGTGTAGTAAAGCCACCATCAAAACACATTCCTACAGTGAATGAACCAAAATTCTGTTTTACATTCGAAAAAAATATAAATTTCGAAGCTACTGTTGGAATGTAAAATTGAAGTAAATAAATCTATGTGAAGAGGGAAGTAGCATCTTGTTGTTCAGAAGGCGTCACATATGGACGGTCGTAGGAGCAACAAAAAGAAAACACGGGGCTGACGATCAGCCTAGGCTTTTATAATGAGACTCCGTTTCATTTGAGGTTGTCTCCCTTTTCATCAAAGACAGTTCAGGATCCGGCGAAAGAGCTTGTAACGAGTTCTCCCCTTTCTTTTGAAATTGAAATTACGTCTCGCTGTTAGGAAAGCAGACAGGGAGAATAAAGTGGGAAAAGGAGGGTTGATCGATCTTCTGCATGTGTTTGTATGGTGTGTGCATGTGTATATTGTGTGTGTGAGTGTGTGTGTTTGTGTCAGAGAGAGAGAGAGAGAAAAAGAGAAGAGTCTTTCTACCTGTAAAGAATCTTCGCCCACCCCACAACCGGCGCAATGATTCTTATTCTTTTTCTTGACGCCGTCACTCATTTGTACACATGTATACCGTACATATGATTCCATGGGGGGTAATAACAATGAAAGTGCATTGAAAAAGGCTGTCTCTTCCGTGATTCACTGTTTGTGTTGGCTGCAAGCTTTTTGGGGATGCCGTCCGGGAATTCTCTCTCTCTCTCCTAATGGTGGTGAGGAGGCGCGGGGGCGGGCTCCATAGAGAGGCGACTTTGGCTGAATGCTGTCGCCCGTACTGTTAACATTTCCGTGTAAGCAGCTCTCACGCACGGAACAGCTTGTGAGGAAGCGAGAATCACACATCCATAGAGAGAGAGAAAGACAGGACCCGCTCTCTACTCGAAACGATTGAACCGCCGACTTATAACATCCTGGGTATACCACGAGAAAAACAACGGAGGCGTCATAACACGCCCCGCTACCAGAAACACTCCTCTTCACACATTCGGGAATTACATCATTGTTTAGTCGAGTACTTAGTTGTGACGATTGGTAAAAATAATTTACGAAATCCACCGGCTGCTCGCGCCGCGAAAATTCAACGTTTTGTTAAAGCTGTAGTGAAAGTGTCGCGGCGTTATCACGCGCTGGAGAACATAGCTCGTCGTGAAGGGACAGTGACCTCACCGAGTACCATTTCCAGTAGAAATGGTACCATCAAAAAAGAAGCAGATATGGACCATCATCATTATACCAAAGAAGGCGATCAAAAGACGGAGTTGGACAACAAAAAGACGAATTCAATTCAACTGAAAGAACTGGAAGAGAAGGTTTTGACACAAGAGCGAGAAATTCGATGTCTCAACGAAGTAATTCAAGATTTACGAAAATCTCTCCAACAGACCAGTGTTCAAAATTTAGCGTTGCAAGTGATGTTGAAAAAGATGAACTGTATACATCAGCATGAAGAAGAATCGAGCTCAGGTAAAGAAGCAAGTGGTTGTAAAGATGGTGAGCATTGTCCCGATCATGACCAGACCGTTTGTTCCAATTTAAGGTTCAATCCTGAATTCAGTCTAGAGGACGAGCTGCAACAAACATTCGAAGCTTTACGGAAAGCCCAAAGAGATTTTCAGCTTACTCAACGAAAACTTCGACAAACGATTCTGAAATTGAAAAGCAACGAACGGGAACTGAGAAAAAGCCAAGAATCCTTGCACGAAGCCCATGATGCTTTGGAAAGGTTTCACATTGAAACTCATCTCCTTCAGTGCGAACTAGAAGACACTCATGTGACCCTCGAAGGCACTCGCTCCGAGCTCCAATGCAAATCGGAACAACTAGAGGCAACCCAACTACAACTAAAAGCCAAGGAACATCAGCTACTCTCCTCGGAACAACAGCTGCTAGCACTCAAACAAAACAGGTAAGAATTTTTAATTTTTACTTTTAAAAGTTTTAATTTTAATACTAATATTCTATCTAATGATAATTTGTTGTTTCGATAGTTGTTTTGGTGTTATTTGGAACATTCTTTTCGAGCACGAGGTCATGCGAGACGTAAACCTAAAAGTGTCCACATCAGTTCTATCTCGAGTTTTTTCAGAGTCTAGGAGAAAGGTGTGGTTCTGTAATCCAGTTCTCATGCTCATATGGGGAACGATGTATACTATAAGCAGTGGCGTATTTAGAATTTTGTTTCGGGGGACTATGCACAACATTAGGAAGCAGAGGACAATTGCCCACCTAAGTTTGAGAATTAAATATATATTTTAATTTATGCATAATTTAAAGTTTTAATCAGTAGCAGCTTTAGTGGTTAGGCCGGCTAGGCACGGGCCTACCCAAAAATTTTGAAAAATATATAAATTCTAAAATAGAGTAAATAGATTTTCCACTATTTATATTAATGGTAGATAATTATTTAACAAATAGCATCAGCCACTACTGTAAAAGTAATTTCCTTCTGTCATTAATCAATAAGTATCCATAATGTGTATAAGAACCCATAAGCGAGGGAGCAGGCCTACCCAAAATTAAAATCCTAAAGCCGCCTCTGGTGAATCTTATGTGATATGATACACACAGAAATGAAATGAAATCTTTCAGTTTTACATCCCACGGTTATTCCAGTTAGGAGACGGTGATGATGAGAAATGAATGAAATGGTGGAATGAAGAAAGTGGGAGGAAACGGAAGAACCCCGAGAAAATCCATGAGCAAGGTGTTTGTCCACCATAAAGTCCACTTTGCGCAAGCTGGGATCGAACCAGGGACCCCAAGCACCTGAGGTGAACGCTCTACCACTGAGCCACCGCGCCCCCTTACACACACAGAAATTTAGCAGTGAATCTAACATTTTATTCTATTCATAGAAGAGAAAAAGAAACATCCTCTTGGCCTACCTAATTCCCGAGCTACTTATTCCCCCCCTTCCTTTTGGTTTTCCTTAATTCAAACATTTACCTTTATTTATAACTAAACGATGTATATATTTCTTCGCTGTAATAACTAAATTCCTGTTATATTGATATCCGTGTAAGTTGGTGACCAACACCAGTTTCCCATATCAGCTCCTCTTAGTTTTGGTGGTGTTACTGACGACGGCCAACTTGAATTTAAACTAACAACGGTCGAAAGTATGATAGGAGAAACGAAAGAAAGTAACAACTAAGAAAAAGAAACAGGAGAGTGGAATGTACGAAAGAAAGAAAAAATAACGCAGTTCTTACATGGAAAGAAATTTGACAAAGAGTATTAAAAAATGGAAAGTCAATGAAATTTTTAGAAATGGTAAGAAGGATTATTGCTGTACGTGGAAATCGAAAAACTAAAAATTTATTTCGGGGTGGAGCCTTGAGCCCGATAGGTCCTTCCTAAATACGCCACTGGCTATAAGGTTTGGTCTTGAATTATGGTCTGTGTGTACCTGCAAACTGCTCCAGATTCAAGCTTACCAGTCGTGGCGCGAAGCCTACGTTAGAAGTAGGTCTTGTTTTTTGATCAAAAGATCCAGCATATTTCAGGCAAAAATTCTCTTGTAGGCCTTATATCTAGAGAACCACATATAGCATACCCAAACCCAAAGTAGGGGCACGGTGGCTCAGTGATAGAGCGTTCACCTCCAGCGCTTGGGATCCCTGGTTCGATCCCAGCTCGCGCAAAGTTAACTTTGTGGTGGACAAACACGGTGCTCGTGGGTTTTCTGGGGGTTCTCCCGTTTCTTCTCACTTCCTTCATTTATCTCATCACTGTCTCCTTTAGCCTAACCGGCATAACTGCGGGACGTAAAACAAAGATTTCATTTTTTTCCAAACCCAAACTATCACTGAACTCAGTTTAACGTGATTATTCCGAAAAAGAAAACAACTTACGGGCCGTTCAAAAATTTTATGGCCCCTTATCCAAAAACTAATTCTTGGTCAAGATCGCAATCCTTTGATCCATTTTTTAATCATTCCAAAAATTCTTGTTTATTCACTTGCTAGTATTTTCTAAATAGGAAGTAATTACGTAGAGAAATATTAGTTAAAAATTAGGAAGTCACTAATGATCAATACTTCTGGTAGGAATCAGACCTATCTCCTATACCAAAGGATTGAATGTTAATCATTTAACTACGAGAGAGATATCTATCAATTTGTTTTATGTCGTGCTATTTTATGATATATATTTATTTTATTTATTATTATTATTATTATTATTATTATTATTATTATTATTATTATTATTATTATTATTATTATTATTATTGTAAGGAGCAAATTATAAAATGAGCTGCTTCTAGCATTCATCATTCATTTCTGTCTGTATTAAGAAATTTGGAGTGGAGAAAATGTTAAAAGACTCACCGATGAGTATACTATTATCACGTGCATGCTATTCTAGTATTATGTGCATTATTATACGTACGAATTAATGTCTTGCACTTTCGATTATTGGAAATTTTGACTGTCTTGCGGTTTTTAAATCTATTCTTTCTATTTTTACCATGGCATGGAGAGTTGCTAAGTTGTCAACGATTCTATGAATGATAGAGGATGGGCCGGAAAAAAAATGAAAATTGTCTTTTCAAGTTGTAATACCGTGGAAAAGTTGCAAATTGGGGGACTAGAAAGGAGCAAAAAATAAAATAAAATAGGTTTATATTTTCCGGTCACGCATGTGCTATAAAGTTTGCCAAAATTTTTAAAAAATCACATTTTTAGGATAATTTGTAACATTTTGAAATATTACGACTTGAAAAAAAATTTCAATTTTCTCGGCTCACCCTAATATATATAATTCAGTATACAATTCGCTCTTTCGATAGTGGCACGTTCAGCTTGTTTTCTGATATGTACAATTTAACCAAAATCACGGTAGCATAGTCGTTAAGGTATCTATCTACCAAGTGGGTGAGTTTGGTGTTCGAGTCCCGGTGAACGGAACTATATCGTTTCATTCCAACGCTGCAGCTTCGGGGTTCACACTGTCTCTGTAAAATGGTAAGGTGGCTGGAATGATATTTTAACATCACTCCCTTTGTGTATCGTGGAAGACCCGGGTTCGATTCCCGGCGGGAGCTCATGTGGTTCGGATTCCACGTTAATCAGTAGGTCCACGTCTCATATAGCCTCGCTGCTGAACGGGACACTAAACTAAAATCCACTCCCTTTGTGTATCTAATCCTAAAAAGGTGGAACCTTGGAGAAATGCCCATCCTTCCTCAAGTCCAAGTGTTTAGGTGGAATCCCCCAAAATTTTCCTTTTCACCCATCCTCCACCAAAGAAGTGATAAACGAGACACGAGTTGGATGTGACAAAAACTAAGATAACTTGCTTTGTTGATTAAATTTTATTCAATTTCGATACTTTTCCGTTCTTAAAAGCATCATTATGTTATAACTAAAGTTTGATTTTGATAATTTCTAATGACAATTTATGTCCCCCAAAAAACCTCATGCGTGCAACCTGGGCCTAATACTCACATGTGGGCACCCTTGGAGCATTACCTCCACTAATCTTTTGAGCCTTCTATGATCTGCCCCGAATATGAGGCGCCCTTCAGAGATGGCGTGGGTCAATGGAAACTTGACCCATGGCCCACTGGCCCACCGTGAACAACGACCCACCGTGATCCTCTCTGACCCATGATCCACACTCCCCTCGACACTGACTAAAGAGTTTACATTGTAATGAAACAAGACTGTGAAATTATAACTAATCGGAGTTTGTGCCGCGGTGTTTCAGTGGTAGAGCGTTCACCTAAGGTGTATGGGGTCCTTGGTTCGATCCCAGCTCGCACCAAGTGAGCTTTGCGGTGGACAAACACCGTGTGCCTGGATTCTCTCGTTTCAATCATCGTCTCCTTTAGCGTAGCCAACATATGCGTGGTACGTAAAACTTCAAGATTTAATTTCATTTTTAATCAGAGTTTGAATTTCTACTTTCAATCGCTCAAGCACTGCTGGGTTACAATACCGACTGGAACTGACCGATAAAGTGTTTGTCGTGAGCCATATTACAATGAATTTCAATTTAATTATCATATATAATTATCTCTGTTGAATTACAGATGCTTTTCAGTGGAAAATAGGATGAAATTTGAAAGTCTCAAATCATGGTAAAGTAGACCAACGTAAAGCAAAAAAAAAAAAAAAAAAAAAAAAAAAACAATGTAAAATTCGAAAAAACGAAATGAAATCTTTGAGTTTTACGTCCCACGATTATGCCGGTTAGGCTAAAGGAGACGGTGATGATGAATAATGAATGAAATGGTGGAATGAAGAAAGTGGGAGGAAACGGGAGAATACCGAGAAAACCCACGCACACGGTGTTTGTCCACCACAAAGTTCACTTGGCGGGGGAATGTAAAATTCGACTGTGTCTCGTAAGCCAAGTAGTAAGTCCTATTGCTATTATTACAATTACAAATATCAATATCCAAAAGTACTTGAAGTTCTTTTTTCACTTAGATATACTCATATCAGGTAAGTAAGTAGAAACAAATGAAAAGGAAAAAAATGGGGCCTTGAAAGTAACACGTAGACAGATTCACCAGTGTTCAGAAAATGCTGTCCACAATGCAATAAGTAGAGTGGATCGGGGCGTCAAAGTGAGTCACGGTGGGTGATACTGGGTGAAAATGCAAATCGAAAGTATTTGTTACCTAAATTACAAGTAGCATGAGCGTCACTGTTAGGATTATCAATGTCACTGTTCTGACTACATGTACCGCCGTTAGGAGTAATCAAACAACAATAAATACAATCTGCTAAAAAATGTATGTTTTTCGTATCCACTACATCAACAAATAAATAATCTCCTGTATCAGAATAAAATGTATTAACTCCGGTGGAAACCAATGACATATCATTAACGGTATTTAAAAAAAAAATGTTTTTCTCGGTTTTCTCAAAAATTAGACATCAGAATTTACCTGTCAGCAATAGGAATGGATTTTGTCGAAAACTACGCATGACAGAATTTCCTTCGATTCTCCGGAGTCTGGGTCTCACTTCTTAGGACCGGTCTGATCCGGTGACCTGGGCAGACGTTATTCAACATGATAGACTATTGAACGAAAGAATAACTCTCAACATCTCTAATGGCGGATGACTAAGGCAACTGAACGATGATGCAACAATTAGTGGAATGAGAATCTGGGAGTAAAAAGGAGAGAGGAATGAGAAAAACCCACGGACACGATGTTATCCAATGCAAACTTATTTGACCACAGTTCAAACCAAGGACCCCACGGACCAGAACTAAGCGCTCTACCACTGAGCCACCGTGCTCCTATGTTTATTGGAACTCAAAAATTCAGTAAATAAGAATGTAAGTTTGAAATCCAATCGTGGTTTTAAAATAATTAAAGGCACACTTGTTTGTATCAGTGTCTTCTATGTACTCGAAAAAAAATAATGTTGTGCTTCAACTCACAGACATTCAGCATCTCACCTTGCATTAGCAGATGCAATAAAGTAACTCAATAAAAGAACAGAATTATTGGATATTTACCACTGTATTGCATACTTTACTGCATAGTTGTCGTTTTACTGCAAATTTTTAAGGATTTTTAGTGCATAGTTGCTTGCATATTTTGACGTTTCTTCTAGTTCATGTCTATCCCAAATCTACTGATAACTAAGGAGAAAAAACGCTCTTTATAAATACTTAAAACCGTTGTAAGAATTCTGCCGTCTGCCAAGTAAATTTCTTGCAAACCAAAAACTTTCCATACACCATTCTCCACAGCTAATATCTTCATCTTAACATAATGACTATTAAATAAGATCTTTTCTTATTATCATATTCTTTTAGTAACCACATCTTTCACTGCAATCCTCCGAATACAATTTCTTCTTTACAAGCTGTCCTCACTAAAGCCTGTGACACGCATCTTGGCATTTTAGCTAAACGAATAAAATGCAAGCGCTGACGCGACGTTGCCAAGTGGTAAATGGGTGTGGCTATGGCTAAGCAGACAAACTACAGCGCGATCAGGTGACAGAGGATAGACGTGGAAGTGTACAAAATAAACGTGGCAATACTGCTGGCCTCTCATTTGCTAGCAGCATTTAAAGGGAACTTGGAGCCTCGCCTTCAAATGCAAAGAAGTTAGTCATGCCGTTTAGTTTATTTTTCTCTTTCTAATCTTGAGGGTATGCTGTAGTTTATGCACTCCCTGATAACCTGTTAGTTAGCACGTGTCCCTTTTGTAATGTAGTTTCGAGTCCCGTTCCCCAATGAAGGAGCATTTGGAATTTTAACCATCCTCAATATTTCCGTGTTTGTTCCATATCGCTATCGTGTCCGATAGACCTGAACAGTTGCAAAACAGAGCCAGGAATTTTGTTTTCAAAACAAGTAGTTCAATCTGATTTGATTTCTAGTTTAGCGTCCCTTTCAACAGCAAGGCTATATAAGACGTGGACGACCTACAGCTTAACTTGGAATCCCAACGACTTGAGCTCCCGCCGGAAATCGAACCCGGGTCTTCCACTCAAATGCGCGTACGATAAACACTTAGCCACGCGGGAGTTTATAAAAAAAAGTAGTAAAGTGCTCACCTCTGGTGCGCAGAATCTCTGGTTCGATCCCAGCTCGTGCCAAGTGGACTTTTGTGAGGACAACTAGTCGATCGTCATTTGTTCTCCTTTCTACTCTTCTACTTCTAGGGGGGCACGGTGGCTTAGTGGTAGAGCGCTTACCTCTGTTGCGGGGGGGGGGGTCCCTGGCTCGATCTCTAGCCAAGTGAGTTTATGGTGGACAGCATATCGTGTTCGTGGGTTTTCTCGGGGTACTCCGTTTCCTCCCACTTTCTCATTCCACTAGTTCTTCCACCATCATTCACTTAGATAATGTCAATCCAATGCCAAAACCGTGAATGTACTAAATTTGACTTTGAGTTATAAGCATTTTAATATTCAACTTACCCCGACAAATCAGAGTATAGACTTAGGTATACGTTTCAGGAATTAACGATAAGTTCTAATATACTCATATATCACAAATAGAACTTTGATATTGGTGTCTGTGTGCCCGAAGTAATATGAAATTGCATTTAGGTGAAAATAGCAAAATTTGCACATTCGCGGTTTTGGCATTGGATTCGAGTCGTTTATCCTGAAGGTCACAAACGTGGTACGTTAAGTATTTTATTTATTATTATTATGTTTTAGAACATCAAGTACTACAGTGAAATTACTAGGAAATACCAATATTAATAGTTTCGTTTCAGAAAAATGCAATGCTCCTTCTCAAAACGCAACGATAAGTCTTAATTTGAATTAGAAAAAAAAATATTGAGGGGTATTTCCCTGCAAGTAACAAGTTTTCTTGCTTATTAAATATGCCAGAAGACAAAAAAAAAAAAAAAAAAAGTAAGCAGACAATAGGAAAATAACAGAAGCGGAGGCAAGTAGGAAAATTATTTGGTGACATTCTTTAAGTAATTCATTATATCATCCGAAACCTGACGGAAACAGCTTATCCAATACGATGACGCTCTCATCGGAAGTGGTTTTCCACGTCTGCCATTACGACATCAACAAATCTTCACAATCCATGTTCTTTGTATTCAGAATCCCTTTCCACATTTTTTATGAACCCAATGCCTTGAATTGAGGATCAAGGTCAGAGGCTGGCGTAGGAATAATCTGGGGAAATGAGTTAGATGAATACGCTTGTGTCAACGGGTAACTCCTAAATCAACAGGTTTTTATCCGTTTGGTTGCTTTACTGTGGATGTTATGGATGGAATTACAATGCAAGAAACCAGAGCCTACTTCTAATATGAATTGTTTGTGGTAGTGAAAACCTTGGAACAGATGCCAACTGAGGTATATTTTACATTTCTTTTACAGGCAACGTCAAGATAGAACGGTTGCCTCATATAGTTTTGAAATGTTCACCCAAAAGGAAACAATCTTTTCAGCAGGCTAGAAATGTTTAAGTATTTTCCTTTCAATAACAATAATAATAAATGTACAGTGACTAAGACTCTAAAACCGTGCAGTGAAATCAAATCTGTACAGTTCATTATTTTTATACAATTTCTTTCTTGTACAGTATTAGGATTCTTATTTTGGTATAATAGAATTTGTATAATTTTGATTTTGGAAAACATGTATGTATACCGTATCCAATTACACAAACTCAGAGTGCACATTGTTGACTGTAATTAGTTTGAAAGATCCAAGTGGAAGTATAAAGGTAGCCAAGAAAGTTCTGTCACTTTTTGAGGTCTGTGTTCAATTGGCCTTCACACCGTGAGTTGAATGCAAATGGCGAAGGTCAGTTGTTGGTGTGGGTGAATCCAACATACTACCTGGTTGGGGCAGTTCAGTTACACCGTGAACTTACGTAAGGACAGAGTAAACATAGGACCTCCACAGAGCGTCATAAGGTGGTGTAAGCTGTACGAGTTCAAACTGGGGTCAAACGTCGCTGAAGCGGGGCGGAAGATATGTCATGCCTTTTGTGAGGGTGTCGTGACTACCCGGACAGTGCAGCGGGGTTTAACAAGTTCAAGGACAATGACGAAACACTCAAAGACGCACCATATACCAGAAGACCAACACATGTACAAAATGCAGATCTTCAGGCAGCAATTAAGGCACCGTCCGATTATCACCTGTTCTATTCCTTGGACAATCACTTTAGAGGACGCAATTCAAATCCGTAGTAGAGGTGCAAAATGCACTTGATACATTTTTCGCTTTACAGCCCACCCAGTTCTACCGCGATAGAATGCATGGTCTTCCAGAACGTTTGCAGAACGTCGTCGATGCTGATGGGAACTATTTTTGAAAATTCCAGACACGTCTTAGGTGATATATCGCTGTTCGAAGTATTAGGTGAAAAGCGACAGAATTTTCTTGGTTACCTTTATACATAAAATTTGAACTCCAGTTAGGCCTTCGTTTCAGAATAGCTTTGGTGTAAAAAGGGACACTGAACTCGGGGGGAAATATGTATTTACAGAAGAATTTAAATTTGCATATAATATTCTACGATCTCACCTAAAGAGAATGTTATTTTATTTTAGTTTATTTATGTATTTATTTATTTATTTATTTTTGACATTGGGAAGAATTCGATGTTCTTAAATTTGAAGGAAATCTATTTAAGCAAACTTAATGTATGTGTATATATATTACAGCTTCTACAGAGACTTGAACACCAGCATCCCACACCAAAAGTTCGTACGTTAATTATGTAGTCACGAGGTGATCTTACTGGAAGAAAGTTCAAACGCTAACATTATCTGATTTAACAGTTCTCTGGACTTGTAAATTTTATTGAAGTGTTAAAAAAATATTTGTTTTAAAGGTTTTCTGGATTTGGGACTCACTTTAGACAGACTTTTTAATACATCAGTAAATTTTGGATCATTAGTTTTGATACTGGTCACATAAATATATGCATTTTAAATCTTCACCTTTCTTCTCCCAAATTTTGCACATTTTCTCGCACCTTTTCAAATCAAGTTTTCACCTTTTTAACCAAAAATTTGCACCTAAAATTCCTAGCTTTAATTACCATCATCACTGTCTTCTTTTGCTTCGGAGAATAATCGTAAGAGTTAAACTAGAAATAATAATAATAATAATAATAATAATAATAATAATAATAATAATAATAATAATAATAATAATAATAATAATAATAATAATTCTGAGTTAAGCCTTTAGAAAATTTATATTCCTGCGTTGTTTAGGTAAATTATAGACTTTCAATGAAGCAACCGTTCAAACAGTATCATTCACAATTCCGTATCATGTCCCTGGAGAATTTTGAAGAAGTCGGGATTTTTCTCTGATTTTTTTTTAATTTTGAGCCCCCTCTGAAACTCCCTGTGTTAACCCAGAGATCTCAAAATCAACTGTAAAATAGTATAGGGAATACTAAATATGTGTGTACAAAATTTCAAGCTTCTATCTTGATTAGTAATGCGGGGAAAATATTTACCAATAATCCCCACAATGCCCCCAGATTACCACAAAAGACCCTGATATCAGGTAAAGAAATTCCTGAGACATCTCTATATTTTCTAGAGTTATGTTTTGTACCTCATTCTCTTCAGAATAGAACTGCCTTTCAAACGGTATCATTCATATGACTCCATCATGCATCTGAGGTAGGAAAATTGCGAAAAGGGGAATTTTTGGTTAAAATACCCCCTTTCTTTACCTTTTTAACCCTCTGTTCCCCCCTGTGTTAACGCAGAGATCTGAAAAAAAAATCTGGTAAATACTACGGTACTTGAGAAACTGAATGTTTGTGAAAAATTTAAATCTTCTAGGTACAAAAGTAAAACCGCCATAACAATAAATCTAGGCCTAACCAAAAATAATAAATAAATAAATAAATAAATAAATAATAATAATAATAATAATAATAATAATAATAATAATAATAATAATAATAATAATAATAATAATAATAATAATAATAAGTTATGACGTTATTACCTCCTATGTCTCGACGCAGAAAGGCGTGAAGCCATACGTAACGTGTTCTGCAATGCCTCTATACTTGCAAAAACAAAAAAGCCGAAGTGAAAAGCATTATTAGCTCTTTTTAAAGCGAATAATGAAGATATAGCTTCTTTAGAACGTAAAAATAGATACTAGAACTCCAAAGTTAAAACAGGATTTAAAAGCTCCAAGTAGCCTACTTTGTAGGGATGCGCAGCGCACGAGACAAGATTTGTGGCTGTCTAGTCTTGAAAATGTGCTGTAAAAATGATGTCTCGACTCGAAAAAAATGTATATTTTTCTATTGGAAGAGCCGTGTCTCGACTCAAATTTTGTCAGGAAAATCCTGTCTCGACTCATCTCGTGCGCATCCCTGCTAATTTGCGACACGACTGACAACGTGTATGGAAATATTAAGGAAAAACCTTCAGCTTACAATATTATCTCTTTGGGCGCACTCTATCATCAAAAGCTTGAAAGAAAGTAACGAGAAACACCCTGTGTATTCGAAGGTAAGAAATTCTTCATTAAAAAAAAAAAGGATTTAAGAACTATATTATGATGAAAAGACAACACAGAGATTGTTAGTCTATGTCATTATTTAGCTTTAGCTCGACGAAAACAAACAAAGAAGATAATAAAAAGTCAGAGTTTAGCTGGCGTCTTAATGACTAAAACAGACCTCATATCTTCTGCTTTGCGTAATGGATTCACCTGACTACATCCATGCGTGGGTAGATTCATATTAGAAACTTTCAATGGGAAACTTCAGTGCATACAAAAACTAACCAAGATGAATACTTCTTTCGCCAGTAACCAAGGATGAAAAACACTAAATTCCTTTAGAGAAAAAAAAATACTCCTCCACCCACATGACTTCCAGAGGTTGCAAGATCATTGTAGCAAAGCGTTTCTCAGAGAAAGTGTTATTAGGTGACTGGCTGGAGCCATCACTTTTTAGGTTAACCGTGAGGATCAGAATAAAGGGATGATGACGTCACAATACCCCACCCATTTCCTTTCCAGTGTAATTTGGCAGAAAATCCTATGTTGATTTGCTGTACCATGAAACACAGGGAAGCGAATAATGGCGCCAATAGAGGAAACTTTGGATAAAAATAGAAATAATACACATATTCAATACTTGTACCCAGTGGTCGAATTGAGACGGTATGCGGTGGTATGCCATACCGCCTCTGGTTTTTCAGTGTTCAAGACATACCGTCACGGGAGAATAGATGCTAAATATCTTTAATAAATCCATTTTTATACACAGTAATTGACAAATGGATTTGCACGTAAAAGATTTTATTTCTTATGAAGAATTAATTTCTAAATTGACAATACCGATACTTTTATCATCTTTTTCCTACCTTTAGTTTTTAAAATGAGGTGTCAAGAAAATTCATCTAGTTTATATTTTGATGTGCCATATTGAATTGTGTGTATGTCTTCTTGATTTAATTGAAATAAATATTGTGTTTTGAGTATGAGCGGATCTAGGGTTGTCTGCTCTGGGGGCGATTATTCCAGGGGTTTGCAATACCTTTCAGTTGATTGTGAGGTCCAGGATTTTCCAGCAAGAAATTCTTAACATAAAAACTTGGTTTTTGAGAATTTTTGTGTATAACTTTCTATAATATAGCATAAGGGGATATTTAATTTATTTATTTTTCTTAGAAAGTTGTTGGCGAGGGAGCAAAGTCTCTCCATGCTCCCCTGTATGTAACTAAAGAAAAGCTCTCCCTTGGTTTTGAGTAATTATATGAATAGAAATGCAATTTTTTAAGCAACATACCCTCACTGTATTTCAACATTTAGATAGCCGGTATGTCAGGTCAAAATTGCAATAAAGCATACCGCCTCTGCTTTTTTTTTTTCCACTTCGAACATTGATTGTACGAGTGTTTATATTTAGGTTTGTAGTGTTGCCACAAGACGAAACGAGACGAGATTTCAGGCTGACTCGTCTCGTCTCGTGCAAAGCATGTCTCGTCTCGAAAAAATGTGCTCGTCCCGTCTCGTGTCTCGTCTCGAGAGCTTCTGTCCCGTCTCGTCACGTCTCTTCTCGTTTTGTCTCGTCTTGTCTCGTAAAAATATAGCAGCATACCATGGGAATGAAGGTAAAATGTAGCAGGCTGCACTATGCTAATCAAGATACAACTAAGTTACAAGTATTACCCAGAACACACAAGACAAGAAATGTCACGGTAGCTACACCGTGAAGCCTTCACCTCTGGTGTATGTGGTAGTCGGTTCGATCTCGGTTAGTGCCATGTGAGCTTTGTGGTAGACAAACATTGAAAGTGTGTGGGAACTGCGGTGGCTCAGTGGTAGAGCGTTCACCTCTGGTGCTTGGGGTCTCGGGTTCGATCCCAGCCCTGCCAAGTGAACTTTGTCGTGGACAAACACCGTGTGCGTGGGTTTTCTCGGGGTTCTCCCGTTTCCTTCCACTTCCTTCATTCAACCATTTCATTCATTACTCACCATCACTGTTTCTTTTAGCCTAACCGGCATAATCGTGGGACGTAAAACTCAAAGATTTCATTTCCTTTCATTTCATTTTTCGAATGTGTGTGTTTTCTTGAAGATGTCCGTGAACCTGGCCTCACCCATATTGGCACTAATTTTAAAACATATGTCAAAAATTAGTGCCCAATTAGTCCTGACGATCTGTAGTGTTAAAAAAATGTGCCGTTACACAGACTTCAAAAAACAAAAAAGATTCTGGGTGGGGCTAGGTTCACGCTAGCCCCACCCACTCAACCGAACGAGATGAAACCTATACCCAAAGTTAGTGTTAAATTAGTGCTGTTGATACCGCATAAAAAGAAAATTAGTGTTATTATCAGAAGGCCAAAATATATTCGAAAATGTTTAATGTCGGCATCATCAAAGAAAACAAAAGATCCCTCATTTTTATGGTAAGATATATATAGCACTAACCTTCTTTCTATGCAGTATCGTCAGCACTAATTTAGCACTAATTTTTGGCACAGTTTACAAAATTAGTGCTGTTACACTAGTGCTGTTACACAAACGTCAAAAAACCAAGAATATGTTGGTGGGGCTAGCGTGAACCTAGCCCCACCCACTCAACCGATCGAGATGAAACCTATGCACAATGTTAGTGTTAAATTAGTGCTGTCGATACCGCATAAAAAGAAAATTAGTCCCATTATCAGTAGGCCAAATATATTCGAAAATCTAATATGGCGGCATCATCAAAGAAAACAATCGATCCTCATTTTTATCATTCTATACATAGCACTAATTTTCTTTCTATGCGGTATCGTCAGCACTAATTCAGCACTAATTTTTGGTATAGTTTTCAAAATTAGTGCTGTTACACAAACGACAAAACGGCACTAATATTTTCATTATTTCTGCCAAGTTAACGCTGTTTTCAAAGATTTTGTATTTACTTGTAGCACCTACATTAATAAAGCAGGAACGGTAGGTTGTGGTGCATTAAGAAGCACTAGCGATGCACTAATAGTTGCGCTAGAAGGGATCATCAGCGCTTTTGATTTTGGTGGAAATTTGTCGCAATGAAAACTTCCGCATGAATTTCCTATGGAGTTTCGTGACATGTAATTAGCCATATCTACATCAATAGTTAAGGATTTACGAAACTATGTGTGCTTTCTAGAAGCACAAACGATGCATTAACGAATGATACTTACTTTCCGTTAGTGCTTAAAATGGGAGCCAAATTCACGCAGGCCCCATATGTTTTTCTACTTGTTGAGCCTACACTAATGGAGCGCTAACGTTAGTTGTCGGTGCACTAGGAAGCACTAACGAATGACACTAAGTTTTTCATTAGTACTTCAAGTGGCAGTTGCAGCGTGAACTTGGGTCCACAAAAGGTTTTTATTTGTAGCTCCTATAGTAATAAAGCATTAACGATAGGCGTTAATGCACTAAGAATCATTAACGATGCACTAGCGATTGACACTAAATTTATCGTTAGTGCGTTATGTGGAGGTTATGTTCAGAAACATCGTTAGTTCTTCTTAAGTGAAGGTGTTAGAAGGAAAACCCTTTCGTGGGACAATTTCTCGCTGCTACAGATACTTCAACCACTAAAGAAAACATTAGTGCAATTCGTTAGCGCACCGTTAGTGGTGCTTCTTAATGCACCAACACGTAACGTTAGTGCTTCATTAGTATGGGTGCAACAAGTAAAATACTTTGGGAAATAGTATGAAGTTAGGCCCTACTATAAGCACTTAGGAAAAAAATAGTGCGATTCGTTAGTGCATCGTTAGTGCTTCTAGAAAAAGTTTCGTTAGTGTTTATAAGAAATTTATGAGGAATTTCTCAGTATATCAAATTTCCACCACATTTAAAAGCACTCATGACCTCTTCTATTGCAATCGTTAGTGCAGTGTTAGTGCTTGTTAGTGTACCAACCCCTAACGTTAGTGCTTCATTAGTGTAGGTGTTAAAAGTAAAATATCTTTGGAAGTTGGCTTGAACTTCCCCCACTTCAAGCACTAACGAGAAAGTTACTGTCATTCGTTAGTTCTTCTAGAAAACACTAACAGCTTGTATACAATTTGATATTTCTGTAGTTGGTCCCCACCAAAAGCTTTGAACAAATACCAAAATATGGTAGCAATAACGTTAGTGCTTAGTGCGTTTAAGTCCACTAACAATGCACTAACGATTTGTCATTAAGCCCATGTTTCTACGTCAATTTGTATAGATTTGGATATTTCTGAAGTTGCCCTCACCAAAAATCTTGAATAAATCCAAATTTATGGTAGTACTAACGTTATTGCTTAGTGCGTCTAAGGGCACTAACGATGCACTAGTGATTACCGTTGACCCTACGTTTTTACGTCAATTTATATGGAATTTGATATTTCTGAAGTTGCTTTCCCCAAAAATTTTGAATAAATCACAAAACATGATAGCACTAGCGTTAGTGTTTAGTGCGTTTGAGTGATCTACTATCGATGCACTAACGATTGCCGTTAACTACATGTTTCTACGTCAATTTGTATAGATTTGGATATTTCTGAAGTTGCCCCCACCAAAAATCTCCAATAACTCGTAAACGCTGATAGCACTAACGTTAGTGCTTAGTGCGTTTAAGTGCACTTTCCATGCACTAACGATGTGCGACGTTTGGTATAATTTGGGAGAAGTGGGGGGCCAACTTCAAGCACGTGTATACATAGCAATATTTTTCTTTCTATGCGACGTGTTTGTAGTTGCCCTCTCCCTATCTCTACCAAATTACAACAAACGTCGTACATCGTTAGTGCATCGTTAGTGCAATCACAATTTACGAGATATTGAAGATTTTTGGTAGGGGCTAACTTCATATGTAGTTATTCTCCCCACTAAAGATAGATTAGTGATTGCCGTTAACCACATGTTTCTACGTCAATTTGTACGGATTTTGATATTTCTGAAGCAGCCCCACCACCAAAAGTATTCAATAAATCACAAAATATGATGGCACTAACGTTAGTGCTTAGTGCGTTTAAGTGCACTAACGATGCACTAACGACTGCCGTTAACTCCATGTTTCTACATCAATTTGTATGGAATCTGATATTTCTGAAGTTCGCCCCCTCACCAAAAATCTTCAATTATTCGTAAACTCAGATAGCACTACCCTTTGTGCTTAGTGCGTTTAAGTGCACTAACAATGCACTAACGATGTGCGACGTTTGGTGTAATTTGGAAGAGATGGGAGCCAACTACAAGCACGTTTATACATAGTACTAATATTCTTTCTATGCGACGTGTCTGAAGTTTGCCTCCCCCCTTCAAATTACAACAAACGTGGCAATTGTTAGTGCATCATTAGTGCGCGTAAACGCATTAAGCACTAACGTTAGTGGTATCAGAGTTTACGAGTTATTGGAGATTTTTGGTTGGGGGACAAATTCAGAAATATCCATATCTATACAAATTGATGTAAAAACATGGGGTTAACGTCAATCGTTATAGCATTGTTAGTGCATTTAAACGTACTAAGCATTAACGTTAGTGCTAACATATATTGCGATTTATTGAAGATTTTTATTGAGGGGCCAACTTCAGAAACACCAAATTCCATACAAGCTGTTAGTGTTTAATGGAAGCACTATCGATATACTAACGAATATCACTAATTTTTTCGCTAGTGCTTGAAGTCGGGGCAAGTTCAAGCAAACCTCGAAAGATATTTTACTTTTATCACCTACACGAATGAAGCACTAGCGTTAGAAGTACTAAGAAGTACTAATGATGCACTTATGATTGCACTAGAAGAGATCATTAGTGCTTTTGAGTTTGGCGGAAATTTGACGCAATGAAAAATTCAACATACATTTCTTATCTGTGTTTCCTGACATGTAACTGGACATAATTACACTAACAGTGAAGCACTAACGAAATTGTTAGTGTTTCATACAACCACTAAAGATGCACTAAGGAATGGTGCTAATATTTTCGTTAGTACTTGAAGTGGGGGCGCCAAGCTCATGCACGGCCTATACTAACGAAACACTAACATTAGGTGTTGGTGCACAAAAAAGAACTAAAAATGCACTAACGATTCCCTTAGAAGAGATCATTAGTGCATTTGAATGTGGCGGGAATTAATGCAATGAAAAATTCCCCATACATTTCTTATGTGAATTTCGTGACATCTAATTGGCCATAACTAAACTAATAGTCCAACATTATTGAAACTATTAGTTTTTTGAAGCACTAACAATGCACTAACGAATGCCACTCATTTTTTGGTTAGTACTTGAACTGGGAAAACTACCCTCGCCCTAACGTTCAAACCTATTTTATTTGTAGCACCTATATTAATAAAGCATTAACTTCAGTTGTTGGTGCACTACGAAGCACTTACGAATCACTAACAATTGCACTATTAGAGGTAATTAGTGCTTTCGAATGTGATAGGATTTGGCACAATAAAATATCCCCATGTATTTCATATAGGAGTTCCATGACATATAACTCAGCACCTCCACATAAGAAATAAGGGAAACATTAGTGCAGTTTTAGCGGTTTGTGTAATAGCACTAATTTTGTAAACTATGCCAAAAATTACTACTAAATTAGTGCTGACGATACCGCATAGAAAGAAAATTAATGCTATGTATAGTATGATAAAAATGAGGATCGATTGTTTTCTTTGATGATGCCGCCATATTAGATTTTCGAATATATTTGGCCTACTGATAATGGAACTAATTTTCTTTTTATGCGGTATCGACAGCACTAATTTAACACTAACATTGTGCATAGGTTTCATCTCAATCGGTTGAGTGGGTGGGGCTAGGTTCACGCTAGCCCCATCCACATATTCTTGGTTTTTTGACGTTTGTGTAACAGCACTAATTTTGAAAACTATGCCTAAAATTAGTGCTAAATTAGCGCTGACGATACCGCATAGAAAGAAAATTAGTGCTGTCTATAGTTTGATAAAAATGAGGATCGATTGTTTTCTTTGATGATGCCGCCATATTAGATTTTCGAATATATTTGGCCTACTGATAATGTAACTAATTTTCTTTTTATGCGGTATTGACAGCACTAATTTAACACTAACATTGTGCATAGGTTTCATCTCAATCGGTTGAGTGGGTGGGGCCAGGTTCACGCTAGCCTCACCCACATATTATTGTTTTTTTGACGTTTGTGTAACAGTACTAATTTTTTTAACATTATAGGTCGTCAGCACTAATTAGGGACTAACTTTTGTCATGTGTATTAAAATTAGTGCCGATGTGGGTGGGGCCAGGTTCATGTGAAGACAGCCTAACCCACTTTTAATAATGGAACACTAATTTTGTAAACTATGTCAAAAATTAGTGCTAAATTAGTGCTGTCAATACTGCATAGAAAGAAGATTAGTGCTATATATCTTATCATAAAAATGAGGGATCTTTTGTTTTCTTTGATGATGCCGCCATTGAACATTTTCGAATATATTTTGACCTTCCGATAATGGCACTAATTTTCTTTTTATGCGGTATCAACAGCACTAATTTAACACTAACTTTGGGTATAGGTTTCATCTCATTCGGTTGAGTGGGTGGGGCTAGCGTGAACCTAGCCCCACCCAGAATCTTTTTTGTTTTTTAAAGTCTGTGTAACGGCACAAATTTTTTTTAACATTACAGGTCGTCAGCACTAATTGGGCATTAATTTTTGGCATATGTTTTAAAATTAGTGCCGATGTGGGTGGGGCGAGGCTCACGGACATTTCTCGAAGTTGTCTAGTATCCTACCACTTTCTTCATTCCACTAATTTTCCCATCATCATCCATTCGGCTAAAGTTTCCTAAAGGTCTTAAAAATAAATTCAAATAAGCTCACAAGGCAAGGACAAATAGTTTACAAGATAATATATCTTTGCTGTTAGTTGTCGGAGGCTTCTCGACCCTGGCTTCTTCTTCTTCTTCTTTTACATTCTGAAACATTGAAATTTGTTTCACCAGTTTCAATACGCGAATATACAGTAAATTGTTCATAGGTACGTCGAAGATGAAGACACTAATGTCAAATAATGTTTACACAACAAGCAAAGTTCGATGTAAAGGTGTCACCATCCCCGACACTATCGTATACTATCAGCCCACTTGCTTTATAGTGTCTGTATATATATATATATATATATATATATATATATATATATATATATATATATATATATATAGAGAGAGAGAGAGAGAGAGAGAGAGAGAGAGAGAGAGAGAGAGAGAGAGAGAGAAATGGAAAGATATATAGATAAATAGATAGATATGTGTGTTCACTTTGATTTCATATATTCCAGCCTTTAGGTTTCACAGTGTTAACCCATAACAATCCAAAAACTACTTTCCATTTTAACATATTTAGATTTGTTGCAATTATTTTTTTTTTTAAAAAGCTCGGAACCAAATAATTTTATTGAGTAATGGAAAGTATTTGATTGAAATTTTATATGTTACTGCACAGTAAGGTCTACTTAAAGTGCCATAGTAATGGGAGCTGAACGACACATCGGACGAAAGAATGCTTGGGGCCAGTCTTCTCCTCCATGGTTCAAATCTGTTCCCATAACCGCGGGGTGTGTGCTACTATGTGGTGGTTGCCCCGTTTTTGTAACAAATCCATGACAGTACACCCAGATTAGCTAGTGGTCTAAAAAAAAGTTGATTTTTGAGTGGCCATTTTGGATTAAAGTTTCTTATATTGTCGTGATCTATTCGCAATCATACAACGTACATCTTCATACCAAGCCGAGCGGGCTGCGGCGATAGACCATTGAAGGCCCCGGGTTGAGTTCCGGAAGGGTCATGTGTATGGATTTTAACAGCATTTGTTTCTTGGTATTGTGTCAGGGGGGAATCGTACGGGATAAAAGGATTTCAGTCTGAAAAAATTGGAGAGAATATTCTCCCCAGGATACTTTCATGGGAGTAAGGAATTAGTAAAAATATAGGATATACATTTTATAGCAGATTTAAAAATATGGTTTGGGTATTCTATTTCTTTTCTGTTAATTATGTTCTTCAATGTTCGAATTTTGATCATTCTCATAATATTTTCTGCTTTCAACGGAGTTCCATGAATATTATACCAAATGTTCTTTACACTCTGCAAAAAACCATTTCTGAAGATAATTCAGTTTCTAATGAATATTATTCACTAGGAAAGGGAAGTACACCCCTCCTCTCAACATGGAAGTAGAGGGCAATTTCGCACTCTGGTCAGATGAAACATTTCCGCGTAACAAACGAAGGTCCCCCTGTAAAACCTCTTCACCTAAAGTGTTATTTATTAGTATCATAAATTTGCTGAAAGCAAACAATTTGACGGGTTCGTCGATAATATCTTTGCTTTCTTTGTCCTTCGCCCGCCTTCCAAACGAAGAGGTGAATTTTACAACATGACTGCTGTATAATAAGCGAGCGATTGGTAAAATGGTAAAAGTGTGTTTTTAAGTGTATGTGAAAGGGAGAGAGAGAGAGAGAGAGAAAGAAAGAAGACAAAATTTTAGATGCAAGATGACACTTCAATTGCCGTTTTCGGTTCATATAGCAAAAAGAATGCCGCCACCAGAGAATAAAGACAAGTGTAGTCTGATCTGTTCTCTTCCACCATCTCAGCCAGAACTTTCAACTACAGCCTGTAATGAGTGTAGACCTTACCCAGTTTTCAAATTGTATAGATGGTGGTGGTAGTTCGGTTTCTTGACCTTGTAAAAATCTTCCCTGTCTTTGGTTTTGTTTGTCATCATTCCAACCAGAAATGAAAAAAATGAGAGTTCCTCAGTTTACAGCAAGGGGAATTGGGGACAAGACATTAAGGAAGATATTCCTGGAAGTTCATGTATCACGACTGTTTCATTTAATAGACAGAGGACACTTTTCTATGAAGGCTTTTAAACATGTTTTTTCACAAAGGAGATTTTCCTTTTCCAATGTATATGACTACTGGCAATTTCAATCTTGGCCATTCCCCCCAGCGTTTTCATTTTCGAGACGAGACGAGACATTTTATGAGGCGTCCTGTGTCGTCTCGTGTCTCGTCTAAAAGGGTTCTGTCTCGTCTCGTGGCAACACTATAGGTCTGCAACCAACCACAAAATTAAGTGGCCATAAAGAGGTTAAGAGGGACATTTTGTGAAACCATTTGGAAATGATGGGCAAAAAATCATCATACAGGGTGCTCCGCTATTCAGGGTGTAACAACGTTTGAAAACTAGCGATAAGAAGCCAAGAACTTTGCACCAAAAAAAACTGAAGTCGGCTTTATTCCTGAGTTATGAGCTTAGTAATAAGTGAATCCATTTAAAAAAAAATAGTTCCAGAGGAAGTGGTGCGAAATCTTTTATAGAGAGTCATATTTGAACTAGGGCCACGGTGATTCAGTGGTAGAGCTCCAACTCCTAGACCGAGTAACTCAGACCTTGTAAGTTTGTAGCGGGTAACGCGGTTATATATGGGTTATCCCGCTTCCTTCTGCATTCTCATACCACCGATTATTTTTAAATCATTTTCTTTTATTATTCATCCTTTCTTCAGCCTAAAAAGCATAGACTCTAATTGTAAAGCGTTAAAAATTTTGTTTTCATTTTCACAATTAACCTCATAAATTGGAACTCAAAGCCTGAAGGAACTGTTAACGCTTAATGGTTCTTTACTAAGGCAGATCATGTGATTCGGATTACACATTAAGCTGTAGGTCTAAGTCTTATATAGCCTCGCTGCTCAAAGAAACCCTGATCTCTAAAACTCAAATCAAAATCCATCTTTACTAAGGAGATTTTTCAAGATTCTTTACCTTCTAAAAGAAACTTCGTAGTGTGTATGTATACCCACAACCCAGGCCGGTAGCCAACTCAAAAATGTAGGGGGGCCCGGTAGAAGTTAGGGGGGGGGCCGACCCAACCATATCATAGTTCATCACCATATTATAGTTCATTTGCAAGCCTACCATGAAAATTTTAGGGGGCCAGTAAAAATTTAGGGGGAGCCCGGCCCACCCTAGCCTCCCCGTGGATACGGGCATGCCACAACCATAAATTGAGTACTATATGTAATGGGTATTATAAGTTTGTTTCAACATCACCGTTTTTAACAATGCTAATCACTAGCGTCTATAGCCCCTGCCAAGTGTACCTTTGAAGGCTAGAGGATTGTGACGTATCAAGACTATGAATTATTCTTTAACAAAATTGTTGTCTGTGTTACACAAAAAATGCCGTCATAGTAATATGAATATAGAATCAGTGCGTCCAGAACGAATAGCACTAGCACACCGTCAAGAATTTGATATCGTGACACCATCGAGCGGTTGCGAATCATACAGCCGTATCTCGAATACTTGTTTAGGAATTCCGAAGTTTTGTATAGCACAAATATCCATATGTACGTTCTCAAGTTGTCTGGAGTGTTGGAACGTTATTTTTGCAGGCCTGTTCCTTGACAACTTCGTCTGCGACTGTAATGTGCTGAGATCGCCGCGCATCAGATAATGCATGTGATGACATGCTTTTTCCGCAGCGCCATCATGGTGTAATCCATGTCTGGTAGTAACGAGGCGATAGACTAGGCTCGTTCTTCATTTGATATTTCCCCCAAAACTCAAGGACACCATACACTGTACCAGTTCAACCAAACGCATCTGATTAGGATCAAACATGGCATGTTGGTAGATCTCGAACTGGCTATGAAATATTATCTTATGCAGGCTTACGATTCCCGAGTTATGGGTGGTCAAATTTTTTAGTCACATTGACGAAAACAAAAACCTCATGCACCGAACTCATCCGATCTGGATCAAACTTGGCATGGTAGGAGAATATGACCTGCTGTATAGGCGTGTAAAACATTATGTTGTATATGCTTTTCTTTCCCGAATGACGAACAGTCAAATTTTGAATTATATTTTCGAAAAAAAAAATCAACGGAGCTCATACCATCCGAATCTATAGTCATGACCTGCTATACAAGCGTGCGAAATATTTTGTTGTGTTGGTTTCTGGTTCCTAAGCTATGCACAATCGAAGTTCTAAATAAATTCATTGGACATAATGAAAATGTGATAAATACTATTTTAGTGGGAACTAAGTGCACGGCCGCTCAATGCGTTCACAACGCATTTTTATGGTTAATGCGTACGCTTGGAATACGCTGACCATGTATTTAAATGTGGATGGCTATAATTACAAAATACACTGCAAACGCGAAAGCAATAAAAACGCACAGAATACGTCGGCTCGAGCGTATTTGGTGCGTTTCGGAACAATAGACCGCCTGCTGTTTCGGAATCAGTAAAAGATGTCTAAAGGAAGGGGGTAAAAAAGAAGGAAAGACGTGTTGCCAGGCAAGGGCATTTTAGAAAGAAACAGCTGCTTGGAAGATGCTTTGTGCAGAGTATTGGAACGCTGCTATTATAAAGTATGTGCGTGTGTAACAAAAGAAAATCCCCCAAAACACAAGAAAATTCTTTAAAATCTATGTAAAATCTATATAACAGGGTTATTTCTCGTGATTCGCATGAATGAGAATGAGGGTGTGGCAGTAACCCTGGCTGGCTCACACTATGACTTATATCTCTGGTGAAAGTAAAATTACAGAATAGCCACCCAGGTCGCGTTCGCTGCGGGGAGTAACGCATCGGAAATGCATCCTCGAATAGCCATAGTCTAAAGGTCAGTTTTAGACAGAAGGAAAAACAAAAATTAAAAGAAGGGCGAGTTTGCGACTATTCGTATGTTTCTTGCTTGATGTTGCAATTTTAATTGCTGGCAGCGTATTTCGATTTATTTGCTTACAAGTATGATATTGCACAGAGAAGAATAAACATATGTGGCGTACGTGAAAATGTAGGTTACATAATTAAATTTGTGGACTTAACGTATGGCTGTATGTAACAACCATCAGCAGACGTATAACTGAAAACATGTGTTTTATAATACTTTCCGTATAAGTGTTCCATCTATACGTACTTTCCGTATGAAAGAAAGAACTGTATATAGGCGGTAAGGATCTCACGTACAGATGGACGTATACAACATATAGCTGACGTATGTGACATACGCATACTTGTGTAATATACTGAAGATTGTTAGATGTCAGACATCCTGGAACGACATGATCTAACATCTAAGCGGGTAAAAGGCAATACCTGTGTAGTATATGGATAACGTATGCTCCGGAGAGATTTTCGTAGTAAACATAAGGATACCGTATATTTGTACAATATACCGCTGCCCGAAAACGTTTCTGCAATTAGTAAATAATAATAATAATAATAATAATAATAATAATAATAATAATAATAATAATAATAATAATAATAATAATAATAGGTTCAGGCACTAAAACAATATCGTTCAGAATTCAGCTTAAGTAAGAACCTTTACACTTGTAAGAAAAATGTCTTGCCAATTTCATAAATAAATCTTTCATGGGAGGAATGCGGCCGTTTTCGGAATTCATCTTTCATACAAGTTCTCTGTTCATCGTCTATTTGCTCTTGGAGCTCTATTTTTGGATCATCTGAGGTCAAAATTCTCAGCCGGAATTTTTAAAAACGAGAGTTTCGTTTTGTAAACAAAGTGCTGTCTCACGCATACGAGAGAAAAAAAGTGGCATACTTAGGCTACTATTAGTTTTATATATATACACACGACAAATTGTACAATTTTACACACACGCTCGCAAACAGACACATTTGAAAATCAATCAAGAATTTGTTAATGAAATGAAGGCATTTTTCTTTCTACTCTTTACACTTACGTCACTAAAATTCTGTTTGTTTTCCAAAAGTCTTATATAAACTCATAGCTAAAATTTTTCTATTGTTAAGATTTACTCATAATAACCTGTGTCAGAATTCCGAGAAATACAGTGTGATTCGAAATGATAGACCCAACATTCTACGTTAATATTTCCTGAGTTATACATCGCATGTAAATCAGCTACAGATATTTAAAAGAAGATATTCTAAAGTTTCAAATACGACCGCTAGAGCGTTTGCTTAGTACACATACTTATTGTTAAGGATTTGATAATCACAGATAAGATTTTTGTGCACTTAAAATTCGTTAAATATGCATGCAATTATGCGGTTAAATGTCTTAAAATGTGCTCTTAATATGCACCAACAATGCAATAAAAAGGTAATTTTCAAACATGCAGCAAAGTTGCGACAAAGTCCTGTAGGTGAAATATAACCCTCTACCGGCCATTGTGTGTTTGAAGTCACAAACTACTTCATAACACTTGACGTGATTTTAGTGGTGGATTTGCTGCGATCCTTTGTGAATTCTTGAAAGTACGGACTTCCTTTCAAGAGTCAGCACTTCTGCATTCAGTTTTTCCAAAGTGATTATTTTTTTTAGTTTCTAGGGACAAAATTATATTGTATAAACACAAAAAAGGATTTTTTTGGATCTTGTTAAATAGCTAATTCGGCCGGTAAACGGATAACTTGAAATTGTACTTTATCTTTCAGGGACTTCTCTTCAGAATTGATTTTCATGACAGTTACAGCTTATATACTCCTAACTTTTTAAACACACACAATTTATGAGATTAAGACACAGTGATATGAGAACACGATTTCTAGTTTTTCTTCGCATTTGTATTTTAGAGTATAGTTATTTTAAATGAAATAATAGAGTCTTACTTTTCTAAACGTTTCCAGTCTAAAAACAAAAAACAAAAAAAAAAAAAAAAGAAAGAAAAAAGAAAGAAAGAAAGAAAGAAAAGGAAAAGTTTTCGTTTTCAAGGTTTTACTCCTTGGGGTAATTAACCTTACAGTAGGGCTATATCACAAGATGCTTCTCTATAGTTTTTGGTGTCAGTTTCTGACTTTTGTAGCGAGAAAATGACCTGTTAACGTTAATAAAAGCTACTGGACAATATTTATAAACAGGAGCAAATTTAGTGTCTATATTTTCTAGCAATTTGAAATTTAACCCCTGAAGGTATTTTTCAATAGTTTCAATTGTTTTATAGGGGGAGCTACGGCAACAACATCCGTCAATTTCTTTTCCACAGAGCGCCCAAATTTACTAGGAACTGACTGGAGCTCTTGCCGAACTTCAACCAGAACTAAACATTCAGTGAACAGCAATCTTTGCATCTGTTGTTTCTGAATTGATGTCGACACAATATTACCATGTATTTAACATTATGAGACTTCTCTTAACGTCTTTGCAATTGTAAACGTCTTTGCTCTTCTAATCGGTTATAACATTCTCCATAAACTAGGCATTTTTCCGTCCTCCCATGCTAAAAGCCTTCCTGTTGCATATACATGTAAATGCATTGAAAATACAAATTAAAACAGGATTTCTTCCCTTGCTATAAGCAAATATCTGATATAAAAACGTAAATAATGTTCTGAATATGCTCTTAAGCACAAATATATACTCTAACCTTTGAAATATGCATTTATATGCACTATAAAAATTTCAACTTCGAGCTGTATTATTGTTGTTACAAACCCTTACCTAGTTTAACAGAGATGCATATAACCAAACAAAATATGCATTTGCATATGTCTATTTATAATATAGAGGATACACTCACAGCTATCTTTATTCCAGTATCCCGCTCAATCCGAAAAACAACCTAGAATCGCAAAACCTGCTTGGCTCTGTTTTCTGCTATTAATGTTCGGTCAAACATTAGATTCTCCGTTGTGAATATGTGGTGTTTTGTGCATTTAACTTTATTTATACTCTTGCTTTATGTTCAAAATGGTTATGTGTGCAGCTTACGGATGTACAAATAAACGTAAAAAGAAATTGCCAGAAATAACATTTCACGGATAAGAGAATCACTAGCTATAGGACACACATTCTATAGTAGTATTAAATGCCCTTTTTTTTAATATTATTTTTTCAAGGTTTCAGTGCCAGTGATTTAAATAAAATTGAATTTATAATTCCAATTATAAGTGGCACCTCATAGATACGTACATAAATAATGAATGTAACTTCAAATTCAAGATTCCAATCCTTGGACGTCCCTATCGATGCCTGGCCTTCTGTGTCCCTAAAATGGATATTTAGTAGATTGCTACAAAATCTAATTATTCAACAGTATCTCTCTTGGGCATTCAAATATTAACGGGGATGAAACTGTTAAACTGTATATTATATCGTTTGTTTGCAGTGATAATTTCAAACTGTGGCCCGGGGGAGAGTTACAAAATTACTCGGGAACATATTTCCAATTGTACTCAACGTGTAGTGCCAGTATTTTCAGCACTACTTTCATCTCGTGTATTGGAAATCCCCTAGGGAAGATCACCACTATTTGTACGGATGTCGAACAGGCGGTTTTATGTCGTTTAAGAAAAACCTAGCTCAATGCAACGAAATGCTATAGCAAATACGGTGTTGCGCATAAACGATACTTAACTGTTAGATGTATTCAAGATATATGTACAAAGATTGCAACACTATTGGTTGTCCTTACAGTGGCACATTAGAACACACTTCACGCATCGGGTGACTCAGCCACTTGCATAAAGAGTGTTGCCTGTTTTGTAATAAATTTGCGTCGGTAAAAGCAGCAGGGTACACATGTAACAGTTACACACAATAATGTATGTAAATGTGTTCCGCTGGAAGATGTCGAAAACCAGAAGAGCTCTCGTCAAGAGCAGCATGTAAATAAACACATGCTGACCTTTGAGGGGGGCCACTCCTACTCACCAGCGATGCCTTTTATAGCGTGTAATGATTTATTAAGTAGGGGGGGATCTTCCAATGAAGGAAACAGGTTGATGGGTCAGGAGGAGTAAGAGATTGGTTGCCAACATGGATGTAATTTCAATATTTATTTTATGTATAACCTGCACTATTCTCAAGGCTAAATTTGAATTAATTCATTTTTAAATAGCAGTAAAACATGCATTTATGTATCGTACTTGTTAGTTTTTGTGGTTTTGGGTTCAATTCTAGGAACAGAATTTTGTGTGTTGCTTCAGCATTTTCAGTAATTTTGACCGCGAAACTAGAAGTAACTTTTTCTTGTCTCGTCTCAAACATGTTTCGTCTCGTGTGGCCCCCCGTACCGTAGTAACTAACGCTCTCACCTTAGGTACAAGCGGTCCCGGGTTAGATTCCCAGTGGGGACACTCGGCCGTAAAGTTGTAACAGCTTTTTCATGCCAGCCATCCTGAGTGAGGTTATTCCTGGATTTTGCTCACTTACACCGGGCAAATGCCGGGATGATACCTAACTTTGTGTCGCTTAAATATAAAAACAATTATATATGACTTTTTCTCTAAAATATATATAGTAGATAATATATGAGATATATATACTTTCAAGTGAAAATTTCCAATCTTGCTTCGCTCTTTCCCGGTCTCATACGGGAAGAGAATTAAATACCTAGCGGCTTCCTTAAGTAGAGCTACACAAGAAACAGAAAGATATTCGGGAAGCATTTTTATATTTGTGAAAATTAAACGTAAAAAATATTTGTCCTTGGTACTAATTCTTTAATTAGTCCTTTTAAGTAATTTACACCTTTTATACAATTTTTATACAAAATTAATATACTTGAACGTATTAAATTATATTCTTTATCCTACTTTTATTAGACCGTCAGTTCCTTCAGCCGAGCGGTCAATATCTATTCCGGAAGAGAACTCACTCGATCCCCGACCAGGGGCGGATCCTGGGGGGGCGGTGGGTTGTCATACTGCCACTTTTAAGGGCTCCAAACTTTGAGATGGGTTTTATTTATATATATAAAATAAGAAAGTTTCCTCTTCTGGGGGGGGCGATCGCTCCGATCGCCCCCCCCCCCCGGATCCGCCCTGTCCCCGACTGAAGTAACCTAATATTCTATCTTTGTCACCAAATTACTCGTCTAGACGACTTTTTTTTAAAAAATTGCACCCAAAAGAGGGCTTACTCGATCCTCTTCCGGTTAAAAACGCAAATTCTCTTCCTGCTTTAATTCGGCTGTTCCTACCTAAGCTTCTTTAAATAATAAAAATCCACAGCTATGCATAACTTAAACAGCTAGGTAGAAAAAAAAATCATACCAAATGCCCCCTCATTCATGAGACAATAAAAATGCATATCTAAATGCGGTGTCTTTCCGTTCTGCCTAAAAGCCCTCCAGTACTTTATAGAAAGTATTTCAAATTATCTTTAGGCGTAACGGGAATTCCCGTTCTGCCTAATCTTTCGAGATGGGGATTTCTGTGCAGGGGGATTTTCTCTAGGGAATTTTTTTTTAGTAATTCTAACAGATTCTATAAGAAGAATAACTAAATCTTCAAGTTCCATCATAAATTTTAGATGTTATTCTAATTCTTTCTGTTACTAGCAGCGTTATTCACATCTATTTTAGTAAAGATGGATGTATTTTTTTTTAATACCTGCAGGGAAATGGAAAATTCATTGACACATTTACAAGAAAGTTGTTTGACATTGTAACTGAAACAAACATAAAATAAACTTACTTCGGTCTAATATCAAGTCATTTCACAACAAAAGTTTATTCAGATTTTCAGTAGTTTATCTCCAGCAGTACTTAAAACGTGCCACAGTACACATTCTCAGGATATGTTTGGCCATATATTAAACAAAAAATGCAAGAGGGTGCATAAGGCGGCCTCTCTTTCCCAAAAAGAAAGAGCCTTTGTATCTACATCATAACTCCTTTTTCTCGCATCACCTTATCAGGTGATTTGTCTTCTATACATGATTCCATATTAGATGCAATATGTCATATATACTTATATTGTCAATGTAAGTACTAGCAATACTAAATGCCACATATCGTCAATATAGCTAATACAATTTTAAAAAAAGATTTCATCATCACTGTTCTAAATGTAAACTGTTTGTAACCGCATCTACGTAAGCCACCAATTCCAGTAATTCCAGCCTTCTTCTCAATGATTTGATTTTCTGTTCAACTCGCTTTGGTTCCTTCGGCTTCTTTCCTACTTCCAACATTAACATAGAAGCTTCATGTTCTGAGTGCTGGTTGGCTACTGGTGAGCCCAGTAGGCAATCACCTTCAAAAGTAGCAAACTGAAACATTTTATAAATCCCTTTTCCACCCAATTATCTGACATTTTGATTTGATTGAAACTCCACAAAAACACAAGGATTTCAATATGTGATATTGATATTTTATATTGCGGCTATTTACAGAAGACAAAACAGCTGATATGGTGATGCCGAAAAAGGAGTTGTGATGTAAAAGACGATGAATATTTCTTAAGGGTCGCCTTATGCACCCATTTTGCATTGTTTGCTTGATATATGACGAAAGATATCTTGAGGATGTTTACTGTAGTACCTTTTAAATACTGCGAGCCAGAGTTGGCGTGGATCAATGAAAACTTGACCCACCACCCACCGTGACCCACTCTGACCCACGATCCACCATGACCCACCACCCAACGTGACCCACTGTGACCCACCATGACCCACCAACCACCGTGACCCACTCTGAACCACCATGACCCACCATCCACCATGAACCACTCCCATCCACTCTAACCTATTCTGACTCACCAAAATCCATCGTCATCAACTCTGAACACGATACACGGCCTCTTCTCTACTGACTAAACAGTTTACACTTGTAATAAAACAAGACTGTGAAATTGTCACTAATCGGAGTTTGAATTTCTAGTCTATCGCTCAAGTACCACTCTGTTACAATAACGGTGGATCTGACCTTCACTATATAAAATGGTAAAGTGTTTGTCAGTGAGGAAATCGAAACAGTTCGAGGTGGGGGGAAATTAGTGTGTGCCTAAGATATACTTGTACTAAGAGAGTATTCTTGCGAGTGTTAATTTCTAAACGCATTCCAAAAGAAACTTCTATTCGCAGGAAAATACCCCTGTACAATATGGAAAAGGTTATGGTTTCTCAGTTCACAGTTTTCTCACAGAAAACTTGAAAAATCAGTTTTTCATAGTTTATAAAGGTGCTCTGGTACCTTATGTGAGAGCATCTCCATAAAGTATGCTTATAATTGTAATTTGTGTAATCACTAAAACACCACGTTAAATTTAAATTACAAATATGCATAATTGCAATTATTATGAATATTTATTCAAAGTAGTTTACCTAAAGCATAGAAGAGACTTACTAAAAAATAGGTACAAAGTTGAATAACACAAATAAGCTATTACTAATACAAGTATACATCCACCTTAAAACAAACCTAAAATCGGGTTTATTTCCTGTTGGTAACTTTTTAGTGGTAAATCATCCGCAGCGGAATGATATCCATCATTCAGCCAAGAGATAACTAGCTCGTGTACTTTGAGCTTGTCTAGCGGTGGGCCATTAACATTGATGAACAACAAGTTAGACAATGTTTGAGCACTTAGTCTATTTCTAATATCAGTCATCTGTAAATTCATAAGAGGAAATCCCCGTTCGCACTCTGTCATGGAAATTGATAATACTTCTACCCGATTTCTGCAACTCCTCATCGACAATCTGCTTGTTAGACTTAAAACAACGATTTTTCTTAGTCAGTTTTGAAATACTCAGCAAGAAGTACGTATAATCTCTCTATCACCATACAACATCTTTTCCATATCGACCATGTCAGTTGGCAATGTCGACTCATGGAGAACAGAAACTTCATTTACCACGCCTTCGATAGGGAGTCTTGTGAATAAATTATCAATTGAAGCCTGATAAACTGATGATTTCTTATTTGTTTATAAATTTAATTTTTGTGATTACACATGAAGGTTTGATGTTATTACCAAGTTTCCTACCCCGTCTAGAAAGCGAAAGGGAACGAGGTTCCTGGAAAGTGTTCAGAGGTGAATGGGAATTTCCCTCCTTCTTCCGTTTCAATTACGTCACTGCTGTTTGCCATGTGCCAAATTACGATGAATTTAAATTAAATTATCATAGTATAATTATTTCCTTGTTGAATTATCAATACTTTTCAGTGGAAAAAAGGATGAAATTTGAAAGTTCCAAATCAAGGTAAGTAGACCAACGTAAAGAGAAAAAAGTGTAAAATTTTCCATATAATTATGCGTACAATCCAAACTTAAAATTTCCGTGTAATTAAGCTTACAGTACAAATTTTATGCCTATTTTAGTCACAAGTTTTTGGATTGATTGCCCTGTGCTGTAAGCGTTCCATATAATAAACATAAGCTTCAGCAATTATTATAGTAGAAAATAATGTATATGGTAGTTTGGGGCAACTCCGACAGTTGGAGAACTTCGACATTTGGTAGTTAGCAACACTGTAACTCAGAATGGTACAAAAATAAAGAGCACTCCCTAATCGTGTTGAGATTGTGGTAGTGTGCAGAAGTGGACGTAGTGATTTTGACCTGGTTGCTTGGAGGAAAAGGACAGAACAAAGTAAAATTGACATAGAGGTGGGTGTGAATACATTAAAATACAGTAGAGATGTAAGATTATATGTTTCATGATTAAGACCTCAGCACAAGGGTACATAAAACTTTACAATAATACATGGCATATGGTGGTCGGGTGTCATTAGTCTGCATGCACATGTGTCTAGGGATCGTGCACAGTGTTGTCATATGTAGATAAAAGGTGATAAATGAAACTGTACAGTGTTGGGTAACTCCGACACCGAAAAGTTGAGGAACTTCGACATGAACTGACTGTCAGTTTTATTTTATCGATTCAATATACTACACAACACCTCTAGTAAAGAGACTTATGAGAATTTATCCTGTAATTTTCAGATTAAATTTGGTGCCCAATTACGTCCGAAAAAGCTTAAAATGTAGCTGGATTGTAGAAACTATGAGCGCAGCTGTGGACGCTGTAAAAGCTGCAATGGCCTTTCGGACGTGCTGACAGGGGACGTGTTTTTAAAATACCTTGATCATCTCGCAACATACAAACCCAAAGGTCCAATTCTTGATGGACACTCGTCACATTCTAAGGATCTAAAAGTTTTGGAACACGCTTTTAAAATTAGGTATTAACATGTTGTGCTTACCACCCCATTCTACACATGTGTTACAATCTTTTGACATTTCATTTTTCAAACCGCTAAAACAATATTACAATGAAGCTTGCAGGTTGTTTCTATGAGCAAATCCTGGGAAAACATTATCGAAGGCACAATTTGGTCATATCTTTAATCAAGCATGGATGAAAGCTGCATCTGCATCTACAGATATCAGTGGATTTCGGTCAACAGGAATATTTCCGTTTGATCCATCCAAAATTACAGATCACGCAATCCTACCATTCTCAATTCATTCATCCAGTGCCAGTATGTAATCTGAAGAAAAGAGGATGATCATTCAAACTCAAATTTACATACACAAGATCAGTCAACTTGCAACCGTTTCATCAATTCGCAGAGAGTTGAAAGTACTCGGACAGAAGCCACATCTACGCCTCGGCCGCTCTATGTACAAATCATGTTACTGTCCTATTTGCAAACGCAAATATAATGACAGTCCTGATTATGGAGATTGGGTACAGTTCACCCAATGAAAAACTTGGTACCACGAACTGTGTGTGGATGGTGGTACTGAACCTTTCTTTGTGTGTTCTGTTTGTTCTGATACTGATTAAGACTTTCAGATATTTAGAATCATTAATCAATAGAGATATCTTTGTCCAATATTATTTTTGTGTTTTGTTGTAATGTTACTATATAGCATTTCGCTGTGGTTTTCGAGTAATTGACAATGTATTGCAGTGTTATTGCCATTTCCTTATATTATTAGTGTAAATCTATCATATGTTACTACAGACGCTAACGTACTGTCCGCTAAAAGTGTTTTAGATTACATTAAATGGATTAACTGGGTATTATATTTCTTGTCGGAGTTCCCCAAGTAAATGTCGACGTTCCCCAAATAAATGGGGAAACTTCGACATTTCGTGTGTTTGTCATCAAACGCAGAATTCATGTACTTATGAATGTTGAATTTGGATGAGTGTGTTGTATTAGTTCTTCATTAAACTAACTTCAAAATATATATTTTGAATTTTACATTAGCTGCTTCATTATGCATTTATTTTGTGAAATATCCTTAGCCTGTCGGAATTGCCCCAAACCACCTTATATAACGCCAAGCACTGTATTTTTTGTTTCTGATTTTTTTTTTTCTTAAATAATATCGATCGTTTTCGATCATTTTTACAAACCAACTCACTACCAATTTTCCATATATAGAAAGTCCCCACCCCCTCCACACACACACACATAAAGGAGAATTTTTAAAAATGCTAGGACACATTCTGTTTATTTTCAATAAAGAGTTAATACACTGAATTTCAGCTCCGTAAGTTTAACGGTTTGCGAGATACTCATTTTTTTTTCTAAAAAATTCGGATCCTCACTACCTCCTTAGGATATTATGCATTATAATGAAAGCAATATAACATCCCAGTTTAGATTAAGGCCTAACTATATACCAAAAGTAATTTCATTTTGACTTTGCAATTTGACCGTGATGATCAGGCACACATAGTTACATTCAATTTTTTATATAATAATTTATATATTACAGTGATTCAAAAATGTATTTTTTTCCAGTAGTTAGCTCCTCTAAAAACTCACAGATCTCGAAAGCCAAGTAGTAGTATAAGTTCTATTGCTATTATTACAATTAAAAATATCAATATCCAAAAGTGCCTGAAGTTCTTTTTTCACTTGGTTAGATATACTCACCTCAGGAAAGTAGACAGAAACAAATGGAAAAGGAAGGGTCGCATTGGGTCATGGTGGGTGGTGGGTCGCATTGGGTCACGATGGGTGGTGGGTCGCAGTGGGTCACGATGGGTGGTGGGTCGCAGTGGGTCATGGTGTGTGGTGGGTCGCAGTGGGTCACGGTGGGTGGTGGGTCACAGTGGGTCACATGCTGTTGACCCACGACCCACTGACCCACTCAGAAAACCTGACCCACTTGACCCACTGACCCACCGATCCACTGACCCACTCCATCTCTGCTGCGAGCCTTAGCATGCTGGAAATAAATTACTGGAAATCTGAATAAACTTTTGTTGTGAAATGACTCGATATTAGACCGAAGCAAGTTTGTTTTGCGTTCGTTTGACTTATAATATCAAACGGTTTTCTTACAACAGAGTCAATCAATTTTCCATTTCCTTGCAGGCATTTAAAGCAAGTCACATTCATCTTTACTAAAGTAGATGCGAATAACACTGCTAATAACAGAACTGTATCCTAGTCATTTTTCCAAGAAGAGCAAGTTGAATAACATCTAAAATTTATTACGAAACTTAAAGACATAGTTATTCATCTCAGAGAATCTGTTAGAATTCCTAAACAGATTATTAGGAATACAGGACAAAATCCAAGGGAAATTCTGACAAAACGGACCAAATTCAAGGCACAGAATCATAACCGCAGCCTAATAAAAGGATGATTTTTTTTCTTCAACTCTCATGCATCTAAAATATTATCTGTAATTCTTCACTTTATTGAAATAACATTTTATTAAAATACTGAAAACCCAACAAAACACGTAAGACTGTTATAGTAAGTATATATTTCACATTTTGATATTTGCTAAAAAAAAAAAGAATTGATCAGTATTTCAGAATTAAAATAAATAGATTTATATACAACAATCAAAATAAAAGACTGCTATATGCTACCTCATAAGGATGAAAATGAAAAAAAAAAAATCAAATAAATCAGACTTACTTTTCGTAATCAAAATGGATGGTCTTACAGTAATATGCTGAAGGTATTATAAATAGGAGCACCCAATATTGTGTGTGTGTGTGTGTAACTAATTAAAGCCAGTCTACTCTTTCACTCTAACATTTTTACATTTTATTGGGTTTGCAGTATTTCAAAAAGAAAAAAAATCAGTACATTAAAAATTACAGATAACATTATAGAAGATATGACAATTGAAGGAAAAAATAATCATATAGGGGATGCACTGGCACATCCAATATATATTTATATGATTCTATCCCTTGGATTTTGTCCGCCTCGTCAGAATTTTCGTGGATTTAGACCGCTTAGATCTTGTCCTCGCCCTTGTTATTACAGCCATTATATACATGAGTTCCGATCTGCATAAAAACACGCTATGAGTCAAGCATTTCGGTGCTGCATTTTCCTAAAAGATTCCTCTCCGCATAAAATTTCCTGTCTCCAAAGATTAGGCAGAATGGGAATTCCCATTCTGCTTAAAGATAAGGTAATTGAAAATATTTGATATGAAATGAAATCTCTGAGTTTTACGTCCCACGTTTATGCCGGTGAGGCTAAGGGAGACGGTGATGATGAGTACTGGATGAAATGGTGGAATGAAGAAAGTGGGAAGAAACGGGAGAACCCCGAGAAAACCCACGCACACGGTGTTTGTCCACCACAAAGTTCACTTGGCGGGGGCTGGGATCAAACCCGGGAACCCAAGCACCAGAGGTGAACGCTCTACCACTGAGCCACCGCGGCCCCGAAAATATTTTATACAAAGCGCTTTAGGGACTTTAGGCAGAACGGGAATGAACCCTAAATTCCCCTTCATTCAAGAAACAATCAAAAGTAATTATTCAAGTGCCCACTCACTCAAGAGGCAATACAAAAAAACATAGTGAACGCCTCCTCATTCAAGAGACAACAAAAAGATTCAAAAGATCTCCGCAGTCAACATCATTTAGTTGACTGGGTATTAAAACAAAAAGGAACAGCGCTTCTTCATCCCGAAAGCGGTCAAAAAAAAAATCTTTATCTGGTTCGTTGTATTACGACCACCATCACGTACAATAAAAAAAATAGCTAAAATTTCTCTCTATCAAACTCTCTTCCAGACTCACTTATCCTGAAAGAAGAGTTATCATTATTACATTAAAAGAAACAGTCTCTATCATTCAAGAGAGCTGCTCTATAAAGTTTAACACAAAAATTAATAAAAGAGTTCAATTCAAATAAAAAGTAGACTCCCTTATAACAGAAATCTACAAAAAAAATCATTCATATAATCCTATCTAAAAATGTCTTAATTTTTCAAGATTAAAAAAAAAAAAAGTCGATAGGATATGTCTCAGAGCCGGCTACTCATCAAGTCCGGATAAAAGGTAAAACTTCATCCCTGTGTCACTTCATTATAAGAGGCGCAAAAGGATAAGCATCTTTGGAAGATGTGTAGAAGTCAGTGGTCAAGAAGAGAGTGATCTTCTCCCAAAACATGGACCGTATTTACACGCTCGGTCTCTTAACTCGCCAAGCAGCCACATGTTCCACAGAATAATAATAATATAAAAAAAATCTTATACCTCTTCAGATTTAAAAATAATTTTTGGCTACTTCTTCTAAGGAGAAAAACCACTAAAGCAAGAATTACTACATGCAAAGAAGGTAATAGAAAATACAAAAAAATAAATCAACATTTCTTGACATTTAATAAAACCTATATAACAATATTACTTATGTAAATTATACAGAAAATTAATGTGTTGATTTTTTAACTAACACAATATATTCCAGGCTGTTTCCTTCCTTCCTTTTCCTCGGATAGTGTGACCACCGAGGGACGTTATCCCTCATACGTGACGAGCTGACATGGTTATAGATACTGAAAGCAAAAAAATCTAATCCTAATCCTAATTTTACGTCTCGTCTCGTAAATGTATGTATTTGACTTTTGGAAGCACTGTACACCGTAGTCATAATAGAATCAGGGCCTAAAATTCAACGAAATCACAGCTCCACACTGGTAAAAATTTTATATAGTATAGAAAAACTAATTTAGTCAGCATTTGTTTTGACATATAATCAGTGTTCTGTCCAGTACATCATGTTTGCCTGAGACCAAAATTATTATTATTATTATTATTATTATTATTATTATTATTATTATTATTATTATTATTATTATTATTATTATTATGTAGGAAATTTTTGGCATCCACAGCAAACAAAATTAAAGGCACATTAGGATACATATTTAATTGTATTGTATTAAACCATAAAATACAGGAAACAAACCGGTAAGAAAAAAATAGTCACACTGGAAGAAAAAAATCATTTTCCTTACATAAGAATTTCACTGTCATTTTTCCATGATCATCACGCTGTCTGTTTTCTGCCGAGGCAAATACACCGTTATACCAGGGCTGTTCCTTTGACTTCCTACCAACTTCAAAACGCCTTTCCTTTCTGGCCAGCCATTTCATAACAGCAGGGGTTGGGCTAAAACTCTTCCAACGGACTCATATTTTTATTAACGTGAATTTAATTTTTCACAGTAGTGGGAGCCAAAGAGAGTCTGTTATCTGTTTTCAGTATGTTGTAGTCACTTATAAGTCTTTCAACATTTGAAGAAGATGATTTCGAAGCAACAACTCGGACTAGACTTGTTGACAGAGCATGAAGTGACTGATTTCCACATATTTTGATGAGAAGGATTTTAGCGTCTAGACATTTCAACATACTGCACGATGATGCCTCTCTATATTGCATTGCGAACTGCAAAAGATCTGTATCAGGACAAATAATTTTGTGGCATTCTCTCAAGGCATCATCAGTTACATCCTCTTTTTAAACACGCAAAGGCTCCAAAGCAAGAATACTGTCTTCATACAGCAAACGCTGACTAACAAAGTTAATAATGGAATCCAGGACTTCGTAGTGTACTACAGTAAAATCTCTTTTCTCACTGACATATTTGTTATGGGATTTATTGCGACGTGTGTTATGATGAAGTTGAATACCATGTAATGAGTACTGTATTTCTCCGTTGACGTTCTCTTGCACACGTTCGTTTAAAAACGTTTCTTCCCACTCGCCTAACAGAGGTTTATCTTTCATACTCTCCAATTGTGCTACAGTTCTATTTTTATTTGTTATTATGTCCAAAAGAAACATTTCATCACTCTCAAACGTCTGCTGGCAGTTCTTGAAAACATATAGAGCGTCTGTCACAAGACACAGAAGATGAAGGCGATCTACTTCTATCCATTTACGCAGATGACCATTGGCTTCATTACATCCATGGCTTTCCGTTTGCAAGTAAATGCAGCTTGGATACCAATTTTTTAGGAGAGTAGTGAATGAAAATTCTGTCCACCTGACGTCAAAATATTCTAGATAGTGCAAAACTTCTGAAGCTACCATCGTTAAACCTTTCGTTCGTTGCCCTGAAGAGTGATAGAAAGCACAATCCAGATGCTGCTTATATGAGAGATTAAAATTCTTGGACATTCTTGGTGACATCTTTCCATGCTAAACTAATGCGATGGGCAGCACACCAAATTTTCAACAGAGGCAACGTTTCACCTGAAGCAACTCTTTCATCAGTTAACAATTTCCACATTCCTTTGTGTTCTCCTGTATTCATGTTTTCACCATCAGTAACTATCGAAGTCACTCTGGGAAACTGTTCTTTCCATGGTTTCTACTGATTTTCGTAACGCTGTAACATGCGCTTCGGAGCCTCTTCCTTCTAGTTCTTCAAAGCCCAGGAACAATAACTTGTTCTTACCCTTTTCGTCAACAATATTGGCCACTACGTGATGATTGTGTAACTGCATTCTGTCGACACTACCATCGCTTCTCAGTGATATAGCTATTGCGTTTTTTCGTACATTTTCTATATCTGCCTTAACAATGCAATCTAACAGTTTGGCGTGAGATGGTGGATTAAGATACAAGTCGTCTGAGCACTTGGGTTCAAACACTGTGTGTCATATATTAACATCACTGCTACATGAATCTGCGTACATCTGACCTTTCAGGAAAGCCATCTGTCTGGAAGGCCATGACCATGCACTTAATGTTCTACGTTTAGCGTAATTAAACACTGTGTTCGTGTATGCACCAATCTTCGCTTTTTCTACATTTTGAGCTGAGAACTTCTTTAGTAGTTGGGATACTTTGCCTTTCTTTTCAAATGTCATCGATGAAAATGTTTTAGCCTTTCTTCGTGATGCTGAGACGACATATGACTGTCGATGATTGCCTGTCTGTATTCTGCTCCAGTTTCTGTACAAATAGGAGGTATCTGTTTGGTAGTTCTAAAGCACTTGACACTATGCAAATACTCCATACAGACTATACACCTAATTCGCTTTCTTCCTTCACCGAATTTCTGCAAACATTCTGGTTCTTTCACTTTATGTTTTTGAGAGTTTGGTAGCTGGGAACTATGCACTGATGGAAAGATTGCTGCAGCAGCAGCAGAGCCGTCATTTTTCACTATTTCATCATCTACAACGGAAAGGTTAGAAACAGTAGCTGGTAGACCTGGCTCAGCACCTTCAGGTTCAGTTGAAACTTCATCAACGGCATTTGAAACAGAGGCGCTTCTGTTTTCTCCTTTGGGTCTGTCATCTTTTGTGAGCCAGGATAGAAGACTCCTTTGAGTACCAGTATCCTAAATTAGAAACAGAAATGTACCCTAAATACTAATCCCGATTTGCACTGCGTAAAGTCGTGCCGCAATTTTGCGACATAAATACTCAATAATGCTGGGGCTAGCGAAGAAATTGAGTTTACATTCAATTTTAAGAAAATAAGCGTCTTTCTGTCAGTGCTAACAGATTAAATGCAATCATGAATTATTTACGAAAGAACGTGTTTTTGTGATGTTACGAGGCTCTTGCCAAAGTTACGTAATTTTTTCCAAGGAAACAGGGGGACAGAATAAAATCTATCTTCATCCATGTATACCAAATCCATTTTACTATATAGGCTGGTATTGTTAGAATTAAATAAAAACATAATTACATATTTAATTTTACTTAATTCTAGCAATGAGAACTAATAGCAAACTTTATTTGTTATGTATCTCTGAAAGTACTTTTATTCTGCTTATCTGTTTTCTTGCAGCAAAAAGAAAAAAATCGTAACCCGAAGTCTCGGATCATCACCAAAATCACATTCTCTCCCCACCTTGACACACACACAGACAGAAAATATACTCACGATTGCAAATTATCTGTTAGCAGTTACTTTATGTTTATATGTTACATAAAAGTTATTTTCGTCTGCTTAAAGTGCATGTAGCCCCAGCTTTATCGAGTATCAATATCGCAAAATTATCGCTCTTATTTTTGGGATAAACTCAATGAAATAAACAGAATTTAAAGGATTTATTTCCAGACGAGTTTTGGACCTGGAATGACTGCTATTATAACCTTTATATTCTTCTTCACATATAGCAAAATGAATAATCTTCGCATATTTATTCTGAACTAAGATAACTAACAATTTTAAATTGAGACTGATATGGCGGTCTAGTTAAGCTTGAACTGTTGTATATCAGTGCTAGGCATACTCCCGACTGCCGTACATGTGTCATACAGGTTCGAGTAACCCATTGCATAATGAATGTATTGAATCAGTAAGACTTAGTTTAACACACTAAACGCGTTTAAATGCATAATACGAGAAAAGTAAGGAACTCATATTAATACCACTCCACACTTTAAGAATTATGGTTCCACACTCCTTTCCTACCGTTCCACAAAGTGTGGAGTACTCCATTCAATTTTAGGCCCTGAATAGAATACTTCACTCGGTAATAGAAAATAAAGAGTTACTATTAGTTTAAAAAAGGGGGGGCGATACAGTACATCACCCAGGTTCCTTAATCAGTGTTCACACTTGAATAAACATAAAACATGTTTAGAGTAGAAAACTACCAACTGGTACTACAGTACACGGTGATCTTTGGCCTCCTTCACAACATGCTTCCAAGCTCCACGATCCATTTTGTTTCAACCT
The DNA here is from genome assembly GCF_964235325.1 of Thermobia domestica. Taxonomy (NCBI): domain Eukaryota; kingdom Metazoa; phylum Arthropoda; class Insecta; order Zygentoma; family Lepismatidae; genus Thermobia; species Thermobia domestica. The sequence goes on along the minus strand of NC_137459.1, from coordinate 35,160,781 downwards.
CTTGCCTTCATCACATTCAGATCATGCTCTACGTTTATCTTCCATTATTATTTTTCCTATATCGTTTTCTTTCTTTCCTTTTTCTTTTTTATAAACCCATAATCAGGACTTAATAATCCAGCTTCTCAGTTTCATTGATACAACTGTGTGCAGTGGTATACAAAAGGGAGAAGTTTCCGAGTTTTTACCGCCACCCTTTGAACCAGATATTAAAAAAAAAAAACTAGCATTTATCATATTATCGTATATAAATATCTGAAATAATATGAACTTGGGAGGTTGTACCCTCTTGATGAATTTCTGGGTGCACCACTGCCCGTGTAGTTGTTAACCAGAATGAATTGATGCAACTGTGCACGCAATGCGTATTAATTTTCTAACGTATTCTTAGAAATTTAGAAAACGTAGGAAACATACTGGTCAAAAATAACATAAATTTTGTTCCAAAATCAGTAGAAATTTATAGAAATGGTTTGCCCAATGTTACCAACATAAATTAATCTGTAAAAATATTTCTACTAAACCAACAAGTAAGCCCCTTGAATTATTTCTTGGTATTTTCATCTCATTTTTCACAAAGATTAACTCCAGGACAATCGTATCTGCAGTTATATTCAAATTTAAATTTACATCGTTTAAAAAATCCTTATAGGTTTTGAAAGTAAGAGCTACGTATGCAACGCAGAGAATTTTATAGACTCTTTACGTTAGCAGCAAATAAATTTCTCGCTTTGAAGTACTCACTTCTTCGTCTGTTGTACATTAAAAAATAGACCTTGTCTGTAGGACATTCCGCGAGCTTTTTATGAGTGCAGAGATTTTTTCTCTCTTTGTCACCAGGATATTTCTCCCAAGTAAATGTTTTTCGTATGGAGGCAAACGCTGAAAGATAGAAACATTTGGTTCTTTCAACCGACAACTACTACTTAAACTTGTTTCTTCTTACCTAAGTAGGCCTAAGTAAAACCAGTACCATTAAATTAGATTCCATGCAGACACATATATTAAAGCTTAAATTTACAATATCCATTCTTAACTTATCTCGTCCTTACTAATATATAAACAATGTATGTGTTTGTGTGTCTGTCTGTCATCAGGTTTTCACATAGAAAGCAGTTACCTAGGCCCACCAAATTTTGGAAACAGATATTCACCAAATCTAATCGCGTATGAAGCCTTTTTTTTCTATTTTGGACTCCAGAGAGGATTGGAGGTCCCCGATTCTGAAGGTTCAGGAAGTATAGAGTATCTCAGAAGCTCCTCAAGTTGCACAACCCAAACTGCTCTACTATGTTGTGGGTTGCATACTGTTCGGTTCATACCAACAAGCCCTTCTCCTAGTCTACACTTACATAAAATAATATGTGTCTGTGTGTGATCAGCTTTCTCCATAAAAAGAAGTGACCTAGATCCAGAAAGTTTGGAACACATATATATCTTGATCACTTCTAATTCTGTACGAAGACTTCTTTTTGATTTTCGGCTCAGGGGGTTGAATTTGGAGGAGTAAACATATAAGCGAAAACACATGCATGTTTCTTGCAGTTTCAAAGAACGATTGATGTATGCAACCCTCATTGCATCGTGGCTTTTTGCGAGCTTACATACCAGCACAGGGCACATACCGGGGAATGGAGTTAAAACCTTTTTTACCCCTCTCTTTTAATCGATGTTGTGACCTCCTCATGGCTAAGTGATTAGCGTACGAGCCTTCGGCGCGGGAGACCCAGATTTGATACCCGGCAGGAGCTCATATGGTTCGGATCCCACGTTAAGCTATAAGTCCACGCCTCATATAGCCTTGCTGGGGAAAAGGACATTACACTTAAAATCAAATCAAATTCAATCGATGTTCTAAATTAAAAATCGGCAACGATGAGTGTTTATACTTAATATTATATGCCCGTTCTTCGCAAGGGAGAATTAAGGTTTATGCAAAAAGAAATGAGTAAAATAAATGAATAAGCAAGATTTCCAGGCCACTTGGCATGCCCTTCTTGGATAAACTTGAGCTTAAACATTATGGGAACTGTCACCAATCAACTTAGCGACACAGAAAAGAATATGCACTCGACTCTAATATCGACTGTTTTCGATTATTTTTTACATCATCCCTTCCCAACTCCTAGGAAAGCTAATGGGGCTGAAGTTGGACTTAAACGGCATCTAGAATGTTATTATTTATCTCAGAGGGGCCCCGAAAGCTACTGATTCGACAATAATGCAGGTTTTTGTTATTATTTTTACACGTCCTTGTTCCATCCCCTAGGGGCCTCGAAAGCTACTGATTCGACAATAATGCAGGTTTTTGTTATTATTTTTACACGTCCTTGTTCCATCCCCTAGGGATATCTTACTCCCACACTTCTTTTTTCAGATTATAAGTCACATGTGTCACATGTGGAAAAAGTTGATCCATGAGTTCTAGAGTTATACTAGAGCATACATACATACATTTTTTTTTTTTTTTTTTTTTGTATATTCATTGATACCCCTTGATGTCCTAAAACGGGAAATTTTCAGAAACTTCGAAATACAGGTTAGTTTAATTTAAATAAGGAGTTTACGTACCAAGCTTGTTTCATCCTTTTAAGTTGATAGAATCGTGAAATACTCAATTTGAAGGATAAATGTTTGACTTCCATTGTTTCTTCCCTTAGGATACGCATATTAATCAAAACAGCATGACAGAAACCTAAGTAGGACCACTGTACAGTCCTGTATTGAAAATTCATTAAAATCACAGTGGAGCTAACACGCGAAAGAAAAGAGTGTTCAAAACTAAATAACTTTTGGAAAAAGTTGAGCTGGAAATTTAAAAATTGGTACACTCGTTGGCCTCGCCTACAGAGTCAAAAGTTTCGTCGGCAGCGGTTGAGAAAATAAATAACATTTTGGAAAAGCGACTCTTATTTCAAAATAAATATTTTTTTATGTTGTTGTAACGCCTGAAACGTATATTAAAATAAAAAAAATGCCTGCCTATCAAAACTTTTCTTTTTCCGAAAAATAAGTTCATGTGACAAAATTTGAAATACAATTACGTTAGAAGAAAGTTCGGGAAAAATGAAATATCTAAAACTCACGCATTTTTTAAAAAAAGACTTAAAATATTTTTTTCAAAAAATACCTATTTTTAAAAATGATAAAAATTACCCAAAACTACGTTTCTTCAACTTGAGGAGGGTATTCGGGATTTCTATACTAGTTAGTAATGTCTGCATTGCTCCAGTTAAAAAATGACATGCGATTAAAATCCGGGCTCTGATACTATAAACTCTGTTTTGTCAATATTGTTCTAGTTTTCCTTCCGATCTCTGCTATTTTGCTCTCTGTTCATTTCATTACTCCAAATGAGTATGTTAAAACTGGCACTGCAGTTGTATTACGGCCATTCCATGCAAAAGTAAACCTTGTAGTGAAATTTTCATGTTGTTGGTCTTTAACTGAAAATATGCCTTAAGTTAGCGAAGAATGTGCAACATTGAGTGAAAAAAAAAATAAACGCAATTAAAATTTTTTGTCCAATTTTGGCAGTTTGAATTTACTGAACTGCCTGTGCATTGCCGGGATATATTTCAGGCGTTTGTTTGGCAACACTTATTTATCCATGTTACTGACTTTGAGAAAGAAACGCTTGGAGGGAAAAAGTCATTATCTGTTGTGTGTATGATGCAGTGTTCGGCAGTGGATTATCACTTCTGATTCTCCTAGAAATAGCTCAGCATTTAAAAGTGTTTCGGATGTCCCGTCCGTAAGAAAAAAGGTAAAGAAGTTCTTTTTATGTTCTGTAGAAAAATAATAACGTTCTGAAAACACATATGTAAAGGAAGAAATGTCATTTCAATTTAATTTCAAAGTGTGATCAACCAGTGATTCATATTTAGCAAATAAACGAATTAAGAAAATGTGTCCCGTCCGTAAGATGTACTCAATACAGTTACTATTTGTTGTCATCACTGAAAGAGGGGCTACAATCCTCAGCAATGAAACTATACAAAAGGTTCAAGATTTCTACAGCCGTGACGACATAAGTAGGCAAGCTCCTGGAAAGCGCGATATCAAGAGCGTTAAAACTGATAATGGAAAAATTAAAAAAAAAAAAAAAAAAGACACCTTTTAATGACAGTAAAAGAAATATTTGCTTTGTTTCGTACAGAGTATAGTGAAATTAAAAAAAAAAAGTAGTTCTACGAATTTCACTCAAGAGAATGGTGTGGGAAAGGGTTAAATCTCGACAGATAGATGTTTCTACAGCAAGGGAATTTTTCAAATGCTGCACTGAGATTTGTACGCCCGACGGAATTTAGGTATTCTTCGTTGGTGAAGAAATTGTGAGTGAACACAGGGATATTCTCGAGAAAAGGTGGACCCGCGTTTGTTCTATCCCGCGTCTCGACATTATTTTCGCCCTGTTGATGAGCGTCAGATTCTGTTCAATCTGAGACAAGTTGTTACGAAGTGTGGAAGCACGCTGAGCTAGAATCTTCAGATTTAGATCCAAGTGAAGAGATTGAAGACCGTCCGAAAGGAACGCGAGTGAAATTCAGTGATATTTACTCGGATTCCGGATAATAATGTGATAACCCCCAATAAGTAAAGCAGAGTGACATTAAAAGTAGCCAAATTGGGTAAAGTGTTCGCAGGAATTAAACACACACACAAACAATTGTTGTCACTTAAGGTGGTGTTGATAAGAATGATGTTATTGAATTTTTGAACGTGATTCCGAGTTTGCTAAATATTTTAAAATGTAAATTCAACTGTTTACATTCAAGTGAAAAAATCTGTGAAGTTACAAGTCTCATCCAACATCATTGTCTTAATATCGTAGGCCAGACGGAATATTTGTAGTTTTCTAGTTATATTGCAAATTTAAAAGAGTAATATGCTATGTACTTGTTACATGTAGTTGTGTTTATTTTTAAAAGAGTTCAAGTGCATAATTCCTTTCTGTTTCTCGAATCTGTAAACAGTATGTCTAGTTTTAGTTCTTTTGTGGGTAATAACTAAGTTCACACAGTAAAGAGTGTTCCAAGAAGTCCTTTTTAGCAATTATTTTTTTGTCCCGTCCGTAAGATCACTAACTCTTTTTTTATTGAGTGAAATATAAATTTTCTCAGATGAAACGTGGGCAACGTGTAGGTAAATAGTTTAAACCCAACAGAAAAAAAGAATAAGCTTGCTAAAATTTTGCAATTCGCAGGAAATGACGCTCAAGTTGAAGTCTACAACAACATGTGTCCAAAAAATGTCCCGTCCGTAAGTTTAGTTACTGATCATCATAAAGACGGTAAAATCGATTTCTGTTATTAAAAAATAAGGCTAGATAAAAAGAGCCCAGCTACCAATCTTAAGATATATAAACAATCCTGTATATTTTTTAGAATTTTGTTTTTTTGTTACAATCGTGAGCCAAAATGTCCCGTCCGTAAGAATGGAATGGCCGATTAATAGCTTTAATTATGTTCTCATTGTTCATGTTTGTTTTTCAGATATCTTTCAATCTCTGTTGCTATTTTTGGATCGAAAGATCCAATATATTTCAGGCAAAAAATTTCTTCTAGGCCTTATACCTCGAGAACTACATATAGTGTAGCCAAACCAAAACTAACAATTTACTCAGTATAATGTGCTTATTCCGTTAAAAAAAAAAAAAAAAAAAAAAAAAACTCGATTTAAGGACTGTTCAAAAATTTGGTGATCCTTGATCCTCAAAATTCAATATATTTCATATAATCAAACATTTTCTTGTACGCCCCATATCTTGAGAACTACAAATAGAGTAGCCAAACCAAAACTAACAATTTACTCAGTATGGTGTGCTTATTTCTTAAAAACAACGAAAACCCGATTTAGGGATCGTTCCAAAATTTTGTACCCCCCTGAGCCACAAAATTCAATATATTTCATACAATCAAACATTTTCTTCTACGTTCCATATTTTGAGAACTACATATAATGTAGCCAAAACAAACATGACAATTTACTCAGTATGATGTGCTTATTCCGTAAAAAAAAAAAAAAAAAAAAAAAAAAAAAAAAAAAAATACGAAAACTCGATTTAAGGACTGTTCAAAAATGTTGTGGCCACTGATCCACAAAATTCAATATATTTCATACAAACATTTTCTTGTACGCCCCATATTTTGAGAACTACATATAGTGTTGCCAAACCGATACTAACAATTTACTCAGTATTGTGTGCTTATTCCGCAAAAGATATGAAAATTCTATTTAGGGGTCGTTCAAAAATTTTGTGGCCCCTGATCCAAAAACTAATTATTGGCCAAGATCACAATATTTTGATCCATTTTTTTTGATCATTCCTAAAATTCTTGTTGTGTTATTTCTTCTTTGATCCTTGTGTGTTCTATTCTAAATACTTCTTTTGGTTTCAAGGCTTCAATTGTCTCTTCTGTGGCTAATATTCTTTGGTTATTTGTTTTCCTTGATGAACCTCCATTGTTTCGCTTTTGTCTATTTCAAATTTGATTATTACGTGTTGAGAACATTTCGGTAACCTTCAGTAGATTTTTCAGTTGGTTTTGCGTACTTCCGTATAGTATCATATCATCCATATACTTTAGAAAATGAAATGAATGAAATGAAATCTCTGAGCTTTACGTCCCACGATTATGCTGGTTAGGCTAAAGAAGACGGTGATGATGAGTAATGAATGAAATGGTGGAATGAAGAAAGTGGGAGGAAACGGGAGAACCCCGAGAAAACCCACGCACACGGTGTTTGTCCACCACAAAGTTCACTTGCTGGGGGCTGGGATCGAACCCGGGACCCCTAGCACCAGAGGTAAACGCTCTACCACTGAGCCACCGCGGCCCCTGCCATATACATTAGATACGTTGTTTTCAGTTCTGTTTATTATTATTATTTATTGAACGATTTTCACTAAATGTCACACGGATAATAAGTTTGAGACTTCTAAAATTCTTGTAGTACATCGTTTCAATGAGTAATACTCTCGAACTGAAAAGCTGGGAAGCTTTTGGGGACAGGACTTTTGGGTATACTGTGAAAACGTTGGATCTTAAGGAAATTTATAGTTAAAAAAAAAAAAAAAAAACTAGACTGGATTGGCTGGGCGCAGGACAGAGTTGAATGGGAAGGACTTTTCTGCTACAATGAACATCTATAGTAACCGCGACGACTCGTGAAGCCTGGACTGTACTCGAACCGTATAACTGCTTCTCCTTACACGTGATGCATTGGAAGACTCCGGTATGATTCGTGGAGCTGCCTTCTGACTTCATTGAGAAAACGCGAAATAGCAGAAGTGCACCAAAAACGTTGCCAAACTTGGAGGACATGACAAACAAACAAACAAAAAAGACTTAAAGAACTATAACAAAACACTAACAATGCTTCGAATTAAACAGTAAGAAAAATAATAGCAACAAGAATTTCAGGAATGATCAAAAAATGCATCAAAAGTTTTTGATCCTGGAAAATAATTAGTTCTTGGATCAGGGGCCACAAATTTTTTGAACGGCCCCTCAATCAAGTTTTCTTATATTTTACGGAATAAGCACATCATACCGAGTTAAGTGACAGTTTAGGTTTGGCTATACTGTACGTAGTTCTCCAGATATAAGACGTACAAGAAAAATTTTGATTGAAATATATTGGATCTTTTTATTTAGTTTTGGATCAGCGACCACAAATTTTTGAACGGCCCCTAAATCGAATTTCCGTATTTTTTGCGGAATAAGCACATCATACCGAGTTAAGTGATAGTTTGGGTTTGGCTCCACTATATGTAGTTCTCCAGATATAAGGCATAGAAGAAAATTTTTGCCTGAAAAGTATTGGATCTATTGATCCAAATATATAAAATAACGACAACAACAATAACAACAAATCGAAACTTAGCAACAATCTGACAACATTACACCCTCGGGAGATGTCGTCTGTATAACGTGAGAAACGACACTGGCAAAATTTCATGGGTGTGGGTTAATGAACGGGACACACCCTCGCGCTCTATTGGGTGGTGAAATTGGGAGATCTAGGTCAAGCTTCACGACTTCTCGCGATTACTATAGTTGTCTAAGTTATAGAATGAGTGAGTGAGTTATTTAGACACTTTTAATCCATAAACATTCTCTTCTGGCATCTAAATGATTTCCAGTAGCTTTTATATGAATGCAAAATAAGAAATTTCAGATGTCTCCGTTCTCAAAAAGAATTTACTTTGACATACTGTATTAACAGTTTCATGACTTTAAAAGTCGATTTAAGTTTGCGGGAGCTTAAACTCCACGTAATATCACTGTCTTGATCTTAAGAACCCCATGGCCATTACGTTTAATAATGTTGTAAATATCATTTCCACTATCATGATGACCAAGGTTTGCCAACAAAATCCTGTCAGGAGAGTAAACAAACAAATGGATGGATCATAGGTTGTAGATGAGTGACGTGGACCCCTGCCAACAGCTGGCAAACTGAACGGCCTTGATTACAAAGCAACCTCTGTTGTTTATTTTCATGAAGGAATTGGGAACTTCTTTTTCTGTCTAAGGCAGAGGGTGCAGCAGCATTGTAGTAAAAGAGAGAAAAAAATAAAACATCCTTCAACATCCGTTGTACTAAGGCCGACAGAATAAAAACAATTGTAAGAGCAGACAAGTGATTTAAACATGGTAATTACTTCCATGGCTGTCTGAAGGGAAGATTACACCTTAATCATTGCAAATTATTCGAAAATCCGCCAGATAATGATAAAGACTTAGTAAGTGCTCACAGCATACAGGTTTACTTTCATTTTCTTTTGTAGTTTGGTTTTTCTTCACCTAATGTATAGGGTATCTCGAAATTTAAGGCAGCAGACTTTGTTTCTTCGCAGTTAGACCTTTAAAAAAAAAAAGAATAAGCTAAATGAGATGAGTTTATGCAGGGTGTTTCAAAACAACACCGACAATGCTTGAGAGATGATTCCTGACACCAAGATAAGACAAAAAGTGGCCAACCTAGACCAACCTAGGTGCAGAAATCCACCATTTTGGAGTTATATTCTGCCAAAAACATGAAGAAATGAAATTTAAATGCCCATAGCTCCAACACTAGGGGACCTACCGTAGTTGGATCAAGACTTCACTTAGGAACTAGTATGTTCTCTATCCAAATATCCACTTTTCCGAATCCTTCTGTACTTCCGTAAAATTTTTATAGAGGTAGTTGGGGAGTAGTTCAAATTATATGCCCGTAGCCAAACACACCCTGTAAAAATTGTTCCGTGAGTACCTCAGGATTCCAAAACGTGTATTTCTGGATAGCGCACATATTAGTTCCTAAGTGAAATATTGACCCGACCATGGTAGGTCCCTTAGTATTGGAGCTATGGACCTTGAAAGTTCATTTTTCATGTTTTTGACAGCCTATAATTCCGTAAATGACGGATTTCTGCATCCAGGTTCGTCTATACTTTTTGTCTTATCTTCTTGCCAGGAATCACCTCCTAAACGTTGTCGGTGTTCTTTTGTAACACACGGTAGTTTAATACGAAGGAGCGCCAAAACTAGAGGTGGTGTAAAATAATGTAGAGATAGTTTTCTCAACCTGGGGATCTCGAACGGAGGAGAAAAAGATACATGTAATTACGATGTACTGCATTCTGGTGTGGAAGATCCGGGTTCGATTCCCGGTGGGAGCTCATGTGAATCGAATCGCACCTTAAGCTGTAAGTCTACGCCTCATATTGCTTGTTTGCTGAAACGGACGCTCACTAGTTAACAAAGGTTTTGTTACATAAAAGGAAATACCTGTTCTTAAAGGAACCTTTTGCGCTGAATTCGAATATGCACTCGGTTTTTCTCCATCACGTACGATTTTCCCATAACAGAGGGATTTTCGGGAAAATCCCTCAAAAATTTCCCTTTTCGTTTATTTTACACCCCAAGATCTTGTCCCCTTGCATATACTAACATAGAAATTATACCTAAGTATACTTTGATTCATATTTAACAAACCCTCCAAGTTTCGTAATAATCGCTTTATTCTTTCTAGAGAAATAAATATGTTTGTATGTATACTGTGTGTACTGTTTATTGCACCTTATAGTAATGCTTTCAGATCTCTTAAGTTGAGGTAAAACGTTTTGCTTTATTACCACAAACACATATATAAAATATAATACAATATAATTTACAAGTGTAACAATTTACAATAAACAATAATACAAATGTACCAAAAGGTCATGAAAAGACAATCAAAACTATCACAATATATGAAACTTCCATTGGGTTACAAAAACGTACACTACTTCCTTCTTTTGTAAGAAATGTTGCATTCTCTAACAAGACCCCAACAATAGTCCCCCATCATTGAAGGATCTCATCGTCCCTGGTACCTTTTCTCCATTGCCATTATATCTTGGTGGAATCTTTCCCCCTGTTCGTCGCTGAGAGCACCTAGGTTAGCAGGAAAGAAGCTGAGGTGGGAGTGCAAAAAGTGGATTTTTAAAGACATCCTACAACCCAACTCTTTGTATTTCTGTATCATGTCCTGTACGATTTCTGTGTAACTCTCAGCTTTGTTATTGCCCAGAAAGTCGCGCACAACACACTTAAATGCTGTCCAGGCAGCTAGCTCAGCACTGTTTAACTTGCTGTAAAAGCTATCATCAAGCATTAATTTCCTAATTTGGGGACCAATAAACACTCCCGCTGAAATCTTAGCATCACTCAGGTTAGGGAACTTATCTCGCAAATACTTGAAACCTTCACCAGATGTGTCCATGGCTTTGACAAAGTTTTTCATAAGTCCTAACTTGATATGAAGTGGCGGTAGTAATATCTTATTAGGATCTACCAAAGGAGCGTATTTGACGTTGCATTCTCCAGGTACGTAATTCACTCTAGGTTCCCATTCCTTCACTTCATAATGTTTGTCATCAGCTCGGCTATCCCATAAACATAAAAAACATTGGTACTTCGTGTAACCGCACTGCAGTCCTAATAGAATACCAACTACCTTGAGATCACAACATATTTGCCAACAATGGTCCTTGTAATTTATAAGATTTAGCAAAGTTGACATGGTGTCATAGGATTCCTTAATCTTCACTGAGTGCGCAAGTGGTATAGAAGGTTTTTTATTTCCATTATGTAAAAGAACAGCTTTAAGGCTGGCCTTTGACGCGTCGATAAATAACCTCCACTCTTCTGGAACGTAAGGAATTCCTAGCTCCGCCATCAACCCATTTATATCCGTACAAACGCACACATTATCTTGCATTGAGAAATAGCTTGAAAATTGAACATGTTTTTTCCTGTACACTGATATGTTCGTTTCTGCATCCAATAAGTTCCACTGCTGGAGCCTTGATCCCAGAAATTCCGCCTCTTGTTTTGTGAGGTGCAAATCACGGACTAGGTCATTAAGTTCACATTGCCGGATGAAATGTGGCTCGCGAACACAGTCAGGGATGAACGTTGGATCCTTGGATGTACATATTGATGTCGATGGTTCATCAAGGTCATGATCATCATCAGAGTCTTTTGGCCATATCTCTTCCCAGTTGGTAGGGGGCTCGGGAAGTGGAAGTTCATCCCCGTGCGGAATAGGTCTAATTGCGGATTTAACGTTGAGATAACTTATTGTGTATTTGCTTTTTTTAGAATGTCCCTTAACTACTGTGAGACAAAAATAACAATCATCCAGATGGTTGGTGGGTTCTCTCCACACCATTGGTACAGCAAATTTCATGAACCTCCGTTTCCCTTTGGCCCATGCAAGTAAAGTGTCGTAGCACGACGCACAAATTATGTTGGGTGCCCAAGTTTTGTCCTGATCTCCCACACGACATCCGAAATATATATAATATGCTAGTTTCACCGATGGCGTAATGGATCTACACTGTCCTTTAACTACAAACTGGCCACACACATAACAAAAACTATTTGGTGAGTTAACACACGAACGCCGTCCTCTTGACGCCATTGTACTGATCACAAACTAAACTTCTGGTCTTAGTTGGGTATAATGCCATTAAGATCAAACATGAAAGCACTCTTAGCAGCAAAGACAACTTTGAAAGTGAAGTAGTGTTAAACCACACGTCAATATAAAAATGTACAAAACTCCCTCACCAGGTGTCAAGAACACAAGAAAGAAAGAAACGCGCGGGGGGAGGGGGGAAACGATACCGTAGTGGAAAATTCAGACTGCATTAGTTCATTGTTGTCAACAATGAGTCTGTATTCCATTCTTTCTTTCTTTTGCATTCTGTTACATTTGATAACAAACATTGATAACCATTTCATGAACAAAACGAAAAAACTTGGAGAATTGTATATACATGTATTAAGATATACATATACTGTACGTTTAAAAAATATATACGTTGGAAGTACATTCTATTTTTATACACGTTTCTAATTTACAGAGAGCAATACAAGTGTGTTGTTGACTATTGTAAATATTCATTTTTATGTTTGTGTTTGTAGTAATAAAGCAAATCGTTTTTACCCCAACTCAGGAGATCTGAAAGCATTACTATCAGGTGCAATAAACAGTGCACACAGTATACATACAAATATATTTATTTCTCTAGAAAGAACAAAGCGATTTTTACGAAAATTTTAGGGTTTATTAAATATAAATCAAGGTATACTTAGGTATAATTTCTATGTTACTATATGGAAGGGGACAGGAGCTAGGGGAATAAAATATCTGAAAAAGGGAAATTTTTGAGGGAATTTCCCGAAAATCGCTCTGTTATGGGAAAACTGTACGTGATGGAGAGAAACCGAGTGCATATTCGAATTCAGCGCAAAAAGTTCCTTTAAGATCAGGTGATTTTTCTCATGTAACAAACAAAAAGTTTAAATTTGTTAACTAGTGTAATCAAAAATCAAGATTAAGAATTTATTATTTTGATACGCATACGTTTGTTCCAATAACTTACTTTCAAATACAGCAAAGAACATTCAACAAATGAAGAATTGTTGGAGAAAACAATTAGAATAAAAGAGGAAATGGAAGTGGCGAAAAATTCCACATTGAAATACAATAAAAATACAAACGAAACAGAAACTAAACATTGAAGTTGAAATCAAAATGAAGGCTGGTGTGAAACCTGAGCCTGGTGTGACTTTAATAGGCTTCACAAGCAATAAGCAGCAGTAATCAAAAAGCTTATTACAAACCAGTAATTGATTATAGAGCTGGCTGGCAATAGGGTGAGAAATTCTGATAGACTTAGTCTTTTTTTTTTTCTTTTTACCTGGCCACATATTATTTTTAGAAAAGCTATGTATTCTTATTCAGATCGTAAATCGTCTTTGTTTAATGAATGCACATATTCATTTCAGGGCAAAGTATTAAAATTTGTTGCAAACAGTTGTGTTAATGTAGCCTTTTTTAAAAAAAGAGAATTATAATGGTCAGATCTTTTGAAGCAAGACTGTACATTGACAAAATATGCAACAGTAATAAATAAATAAGCAAATTCTGCCTTCAAAGTCTGCAAAATTGACTTGAGTGCATTTGAAGCAATCAATTGCGTAAAAGATACCTAGTGAAGAGAAAAATAATTCAAATTATTTATTAAAACATTTTGAGAGCTCGAACCCAGTAAGCCCATGCCATTAGTAAGAAAGCCCTTTCCCTTTGCCATTTAACTTCATAAAATTTGATAGGTTACTAGTGAATTTTCACGTGTGTTCTACTTTTTTCGCCAGATGTCAGTGTACGAAAGGTAGCCCTACAAACAGAGCAGATGGAAGTTGTACAGCCAGCAACAAAAGTTCTTTCTCTTTGGTAAAATTTATTTTGGGAATAATGGCAGTAGGGCTGAACGTACAGAAAATTACATTCTTTTTTTAATTTACTGAAAACTCTAGGGTCTACTCAAATTGTCCTCCTATTCTGAAGTTATTTAGGAAACAAATTTCATCAAACGGAAAGAACTTTTGTCGCTGATTGTACAAGTAATACAAATCCATTCTTCAATTGACAGTGGAATTTCCAATGATGAACGCTAAAACAGACGATTATTCGATTAAGTAGTTCTAAACCATTCCCAAATACTTTCCAAAATATATGCTTTTTTTGTCTTTATTCATATACCTTTTATGTAGGGTCTACTCTACATTCGAATGCAGTATTGCCAGAACGTTGACACAAAAAGTTGCTAAACGAGATTTAAAATTACTCCAATTGTGGATAAAAAGTCATTAAAAAAGTATTCCTGAAAGTCCATGTCTATCTGCACTGTTTTGTCTCAGAGGAACTAGATAAAACCCAGGAACACCATATTGCCTACTAGAAACTCATAAGGCCTTTGATCAAACTAGGGAACTTTCGCACCAAACATGACTGCTGTACCACTGAGCCAACGTGCCTCTCTCATATCAAATTATCCAACACGGTCGTCTCTGGCGAGGGTGACATGGGGGACGCGTCCTCCCAAATATTTTGAGTACGAGATAAATGGATCAATGCTGAAAGTATTTAGATCTATATGGAAGAAGTAAAAAACATAGGCAGAAGAAATTAAGTTATGCCTTTTCTTAAACATTAGGTTAATGTGATTAGAATGTCCGCCTGCCTGACGTGTGAAACTTTCAAAGTGCAAATTCGTTGTTGTGAAGTAAAATAAAGTAGGATGAATGGCTAATCCAATTAAGGCTCACAAGCTCCCTTCTTTCCTCTAGTTGTGACTCACTGTCTTATCACCCACAGCAGCACTGGTGAAGAATATCGCTATGAGCAGAATGCAAGAAAAGCCAAAATGCACACTTGGTAAAAAGTCCGTAAGTACTCATTGTTGTTTGCTATATCACTGATATTCAAACATGATTATGCTTGTTTTAACTGTCAACTCAAGCAAGAGACTGTTGGCGTTTTGTTTGATCTACATTCCCCAGTCAGTGAACACTCACTCATTGTAAACACTGACTCGGGAATGTAAATTTAAAGGAAGGACAACAGTCTCCTGCATGATTTGACAGTCAAAACAACAATAAACAGAATTGAATATTATTGAAATAACAAGCAGAAAGAGAAATATTACTTACGTACTTTTTTTTTTGCTAAGCATGCATTTTGACCTTTCTCGCCTTTTGCTGATAGCGACATTCTTTACCAGTGCTGCTGTTGGTGATAAGGCAGCAGGGATGAATTCAGGGGGTAGCCCGGGGGGGAATCTCCCCCCGAAGAAAATTCATTCCCCCCCGGAGAAACTAAAAAAAATTCAGTCACAAAATGTAGAAATTACTTCACCCAATTATTTGCTTTACTTTCCGTGCACGTGCAGACGAAATCCGATCTCTCAATATACATATAAATGACGCAGACCCATTCCATATAAATGTTAAACATGTAACATCTAAGATAGAATACCAAATAGTCAATAAAACTTGTATTTTTAACTCTATGACCGAGTTTGGGAGAACATGAAATTGTTAACTGTTGAAGAAAGGTTTGTATTTTAGTAAATACTATACTCTCGCACTATATTATATATTGGTAGGTAGCACTAGCACAGATTGAGATAGGAAAGGAAAGATAGGGAAGATCTTTCGATCATTTCATATGATCTCTGATGTCAGCAGACTTTAGTTCTTGAAAATGTACAGTTCTTGCATTATTTAAAATAGAGCGCCTAAATCCCATTTCTCGCATCGGAAATAACAGACGTAAATGTGTTTTACGATTGTTAAAGTAAACACACCTTTCTTCAATTAAAAATAAGTCAGTTAAAGGGTGAGATTCAGAGGGTGTCATTTAGAGGGATCAGGGAGGAATAGTTATCCCTCCTGGGTTAGTGATTTATATAGAATTTATCAATATAATAGTAGTATATAAGTGAAAGATTGGTATTGAAGGTGATGAAGATCCTGCTCAGTGCCGTGCCATGTGGGAGGGGCAAGTGGGGCTACGGCCCCGGACGCCGAAGTAAGAAGCGCAAAATTCGGGAGGGAAAAAGAAAGGAAAAGTAGGAAAGAAGAAAAGAGGAATGAAACACATGTGCACATGTGGGCATGTGCACATATATAAAATGAAAGGAGAAAATTAATAAAAAATGCTCAAAATGAAGGAAAAACAGGGCTTAGTTTTAAAAATTTTCTCACCTTTCGCGCCTGTTCTGTCTACCTCACTCATATATGCGGGGGTGCCCTCGTATACTCTCACGCCAAGTTCTGATTTTGCACGACACGGCGCTAATAGTACTGAAGATTTCGTAAACTAAACTATTGCAGTGCAGAAACCAAGCCTAATATGCTTCATTTAGAATCAGAAGTGTGAGAAAGAATGATAACTTTCATCTACATGAAATATTCACTTTTTGTTAAGATTTTCCTATGTATGTTTGTTTTAGGACAAAACATATTTGAGTTAATTTAAATCTTTTTAAAAACTTCTACATTAGTCATAATCAGTAACTACTGAGTATAGGAAATAATAACAAAAATAGCTACTGTAAATAGCAGTTAAAGTTTAGTCTAAAATATTTTTGCCAGTCTTTATTTAATGTTTTAGATAAAATTAAATTATTGTTTTTTTAATTATAATCTCACATTGAATATTTATCAGCAATTAGTCTCAATATTAGGTAAGATGTGCATGTGAATGAAATTGTTAAATATGCTGCTTTCTTGCAAAAATACAGAAAAACAACCTTCCCCCCCGAGGAGTTGACATTCCCCCCCGGGTGAAAATGTCTGAATTCAACACTGTAAGGCAGTGAGTCACAACTAGAGGAAAGAAAGGAGCTTGAGGACCTTAATTGGACTAGCCATTCATCCTACTTTATTTTACTTCACAACAACGAATTTCCAATTGAATTTGTGAACAAAACACCTCCTAGAGGATGACGTCATTAATTAATACTTTGATCCCCTTCTGCTCAAAAGCACAAAATGCGCTTTGTTGTGAGTTATGGTGTACTAAAGGAGTAACTATTTCCAACATTTCAGATTTTTTTATCCAGGCCCATTGGGGATATTGGACAGTGAAATATGGCAAATTGGCATAATTCCGCAACTTTCCGATATTTTCTCAGGCATTTGGGAGCATCTACAGGTCTGCAATTTTTTTTAGCATATACTTATGACCCCAGACTACATACACATACAAATTCAGACCTCTACGTCAATTGCTTCCTCTTCCCAAATATGTCTTCAATGTCCAAAAATGTTGCTACTGTAGGCCCTGATTTCACCTCTTTCAACTGGTTTTAGGCAAAAATGTTAAGAGGATAAATTTTTAGCTCTGTACAAGTTGGACACGTCCACCAGCAATTTTCAATTTGCTAGGACAAATACATGCTGAGATATTCAAAACAACGTAAACGCCTGAAATCGAGAAAACGCAAAATGGCGGCAGAAGCTGCGTCGCTACGCGATGTTTTCAAAAATTATTAATTGCGTTTTTGAAGTACCCAGATATAGTATAAACATTGGTGAAAAAATTAGAGTAATTGGAGATGGTCGAGCGGCACATGCTTGATCACTTCGAATGGATTGATTCTGACGAATTGTGTGGCTAAAGGTAGAAAGAGCGGATGTCATTAGTAAAGTACTGGCATTCTAGTCGTCTCCCCAATTTTAAAATGCCAAAGATGCCCATGTTATCCAATAAGTCATTTTAATAAGAATTTCAATAACGAAACTTCAATTACAATTCAAACAGTAATGCCGTGGCCTATTTTTCATTACATTCTGTAAGAATACGAGAAGAACGGTATTATATCCAAAAACGGCAACTGTGATGGTGTTTAATCCGCTACAGACAATTAATAAATCTAATCACGTTTTTCAACTTCGATTGTTTCAGGACATTGGCCAAAGTACAAAGTTATTATTTTTCATCGCAAGTCGTGCGGAAGTTATTGCCGCACAAGTTGTTGTATTTAAGCACGCTCTCTGTTCAAAATTCTGTTTTAGAATTACTAAGACGTAAAAGCTGATGAAACAATACGTGAACGTTTTTTTTTTCTTGCTTTCTTTATGTAAAGGCATTTACTTAGTATGTTCTGTTCACTGGAAGTCATATTTACTAAATTTTAAAACAGAAAATATGTAATTGATACAATCATTGACCATTGACCAGGGCAAATAAAATAGACGGATCAGATTTCAGAAATTTGTTCTGTGTAATCCAATAAACGTACTATGTTATTGTGAGACATGCTTTCCGAAAGATTAACTTTCAAAGTTTAATTTCCACGCAGTGTTACTGCTTTCTAACCGAGCATGAAATGAATATCAGCAACGAGCATGAAATGAATATCAGCAACGAGCATGAAATAAATATCAGCAACGAACATGAAATGAATATCAGCAACGAGCATGAAATGAATTTCTGATATTTAGTGCGACATGCTACAAAAGATTCGTCAGGAGACGGACTATCTGCTTGATGTGTGTGTCAGGTTAAAAGTCAAGTTACTTCCTAAATCGAGGCTGGAGATTCCAAAGCCAGATGTGAAATATAGTAAGCACGTAAACTCCGCGTGGGGCGCCCTGAGTAATTCGAAGAAGGTGCATATACTTTATCATTATTATTTATTTTACTCAAACAACTTGTTTTTTAGACAATGTTTCATCCATATTTACCTTACCTGCTATTCGTCATTTTTAAGCTCTTCATTATGTCTTTGCAATAAGCTTTCAATTAGCCATCTCCTTATTATAGTTTTTGGGATATATGAACAAATTCATTTTTGTTCATTGATTTTCCAATGACATTAACGTTAATGTTTTGTGCATTTTTTTTTTTTTTTACTATGTTCCATCCATTTTAAGACCATTTGCTTTTGAAATATAGAATGTACATAGCCTCTTCTAGTCTACATTTGAGCTGAATTTCAACCATCTCCCTCTTTTGGTTTCTGAGATAATTGGGGATTATACCAGGGTCCGCAAGTACCAGAGGTAAGCTCACTACCACTGAGCCACCGTGCCGAAATAGAAAAAAGAAGACTATAGTGTGGTAGTCCGTACGGGTATTTATTTATTTATTTACTTATTGTTGCGCAAATATACAAATTGAACAAGGAAAAGAATATTTTCCAATATGGACTTTTTATTGTTTGTTTTCTTGCAGCTGCAAAGAGTATATTGAACTCTATGCCTCCTACCGATGAATGAATATGTTGTACCACATAAGTTGATTCATGCTAAATGATTTATTAGCTATATATTTTTCCATTGGGCTTTGTTCCAGATGGAAGCTGCTAGGAGGTTTAAGATCCACACGAGGTCTGCTGGCTGTGGGTGTTGAGCGTGTGCGTGGTTTAGAGAAGAGACTCGGGGACTTGGAAAAATTACAAAGCAAGGAAAGGTAAGAGACAATTTACTACCTATTTCACTCCATGAAGTATACTTAAAATATAATTTATGTTTCCGTCATGGAGCTTAATCTAGAATTAGTTCGGCACCATAACTTTTTTCTATATTTTATTTAATATAGATATTACTTTGCAAGTAGAATAAAAATCAAAGGAAAGTAAATCAGAGCATCGAGACAAGTTCATAGAATCACAGTAAATTAGAGGCCTGATGCTCATTGAAGACGAAGAAGAAAATACTACCCATAATTTTGGAGGTGTAAGAGCTGATGTAGTTTGGATATCTTGTTAATGTGTAGGTTTACGCCTTGCTATTGAAATGGGGTGTTAAAGTTCCAAAAAGAAGACTATATCCTCGTTGGAAGAACGCAGATACAAGTTCGATCCACCTACAGATAGAAATGTACTAGCAAGCTGGAATGGCAGACAGGAGAATAATGGCATATTGTCGCTGCGCCTCGAAAAACCACTATGTGACATTTTAGTCGAAAATGAGTTATGTCGTGCAAATAAACCAGACAGCTGTCAGGCAGCGTCCCTTATAATGTCATAAGTTAATATTAAATTGTTTCGCGACAACAATGAAAATTATAGATTGAAATTAAAGGCTTCTGGTTGTCATCACGTACGCATTGATTAATGTATGCAAATCCTCTATGTGCTTATAAAGGTGCAAAAGGTGCTACATAAACACAAAAATAGTAATATAATACTGTTGAAGCAAGCTAAAACAATGTGCGGTGCATAATATATGCAGAACCAGTCTTAATACATTTTTCAAGTGTTTCCGTGTATTTGGCAAAAGTTTTCGAGTTCGGAATGTTTCTTGCTTCTTCTGAAAAGTTGTGGTTTTAACACATAGCGGTTCTTCGAGGTGCAGCGACGATTTGTTGGGTTCTTTTCTATTTTACAGTTGACAGAAAGTATATAACGTGCTTCGCAATTGAACACACTTCCTTTCTACTTTCCTGTGTTATTTTATTTTTAGTAGATCGGCGAATTTGCTTGAAATTCCAGTTTATTGTGTTGGATAGTTTGATGACAGTTTGCATTCACATTCATTTTGTTGGTTTGGTTAGCAGGGGCGCAAATAAGGATCCCGCAGACCCCACATTGCAGGGGAACTCAAGCCTTAAGGAACCTCCAAATCGTGAAGTGGGACGTAGAGAAGCGGCCCCACCCCACGCTGTCTGCAGGAGGGCCCCCAAGCCTTTAGTTACGCCACTGCTTCATAGCTGCAATTAGATACGAATTCTTGTTCTCGTGGAAATTGTGAACAAACACTACGTGTGTGAGTTTTCTCGGGATTATCTCGTTTTCTTCTACTTTCATCATTCTAGCATTATCATTTACTCATAGTCACCGTCTCCCTTACAAGGAGAGTTTTCAGGAGAAAGCACTCGCCTGCAGAGAAACTAAGCATGCTATTTGAAGAACCAATTCATCCTTATTACAACAAGCTAATAAAATTCCTGTACGGTTGGGGACTGTTCGAGAGATTCAACTTGGAAGTTGATATGAAAAAATGAGTATATGTGCATTTTAAACGCGTTAAGTACAGTATTATTAGCAACGAATATCGACATATGAATTGAAATCTATCGGAGATAACAAAAAACTGTTTTACAATAACTAACTGGTTTGTTAAATAAAATTAGTCGTTATATTGTTCACAATAATGATAGGTTAGAGATGAAAATTGATCACTGCTGTTCTTCTGTTCTATGAAGAAATGACGCAGGCAAAAGACTTCCTTGCATCATTAATATTTTATATGTGGAATTACGTAGCATCCATGAAGGGCACATTTCGCATAACCAAAGCGAAAAGTAAAAGGGACAGGTGATTCAAAAGACATAATTTGTTCGGTGACCTGCCTTCTGGAAACAATCCAATGTATCGCTGTGATCGGAACTGATTCATTAGAATGGACACGAACTTTATTTCACTGTTTCGTTGTTACATCATAACGTTTGGATTAAATTGTTCCATGCTATGTACAAATCTTCTGCCATAATCTTTGATTGGTCGGAATCCAAACACATCAAATGGTTTACAAATCATGTGCAAAGCGTGCATTTAACGTTGAATCTTTCGAAAAGTTCTGAACCGTACATAAATTTTATTAGCTTGTTGTAACCAGCATGAATTTGTCTTTTAAATGACACCCTTAGTTTTTCTGCAGGCGAGTGCTTTCTACCGAACTTCTCTTGTTAGAGTCGATCCAAAACCACGGTACGTTAAGCTCAAAAACAAGAAGAATACAAGGTCTGTCCCAAAATTAATGCACCCCATTTTCTTCTGCCGCGACTATCCGTCACAGAGCGTTGCCCTTGCATGAAAGGATGGATGGAGTCTTCGAAAAATAGCGCAACCTGCTTCAGTCAGCTCCGAGCTCCTGGAGAGTCACAGTGCCTATTTCATTGGCCCCTTGTGTGAGTGCTCGGTCGAAATCAAGATTTTTAAAAATCCTCTTGATTTTTTTTGCCAAATTCTACGTCGAAGTACTGAAAAGGCTAAAGCAACGAGTTAGTCGCGTCAGGCGGGAGATCAAGAAGTCCTGAAAGCTGCACCATGACAATGCTACCAGTTACACCATCTTTATGACGACCGACTACCTGACCAAGGCCGGTATCTCAACGCTCCCCCAACCGCCTTACAATCATGATTTGTCCCCGCCCGGCTTCTTTTTTTTTTTCGAATATTAAAAAATTCCACAAAGGACAGCATTTGGGAACCCTGGGGAACATCAAGGCGGCTACGACGAGGTTACTAAAGGACATCCCTGTGACGGACTTCCAGGACGCATAGAAAGCATGGAAATCGCGTTGGAACAAATGTGTTGAAGCGGGAGGGATGTATTTCGAAGAATATTGAGCAATTGTACGAATTGATTCAATAAATATCTTAAAATAAAAATGGGCGCTTTATTTTTAGGACAGAGCCTGTATAATGTAGTTTGAGGAAGTTAGTCTAATGTATGTATGTGTCTTATCAAGAAAGCGGTGTGTTAACCCCTGCAATCTTAAGTTCGTTCGTCCTAGCTCGAAGGAAGACCCGAGTGTCAATAAAACTTAAATTAGCAATTGTTTCAATTAAAATATTTATTATTCACTTTTAATAAGTGCAAAAAATTCTTATCACAGAAATCCACCAGTTGTCCTGTCGGAGGTTCACGCTTCCATGCCAAGTCCGCTAGATTCGGTGTTTATATAAAATTTTACTCATTGGGAAGCTCTGAAGTAAACAAAATGATCATATCATCATAAGAACGACCACACCGTTCCTGCCATCAAGTTCATTTGGGTGTGCCAATTTGGTTGACGTCACAAGGTCGCATCGGCATCAGCCCACATTATCCATAACTATTTCGTCGGTCGGAATCATGTGCTCGCCAGAGAAGGAAGTGCCGCTGTAGGAATCTTTGGAGGCAAGGACAGCTGCTCGCCTGTGATTACTGGTTATCCAACGTCTCGGGTCGATTTATATCTGAAGTTTTGATAGCAAAAACCTACAACTTACACATAGGCGAGGGCTGGACTCAACTACTAAACTACTAGGCATAGAAATGGAGGTGGGTTGAAAAAAAAAAACTGCAGCTGGAATAAATAGTTTGTATTCTGTGTATTAAGGAACATAATAATTATTCTATTCGAAGGAGCGTAGATAGGATTTGGTAAATATTTATCCGAATTATTACATGTTCTTGTTAAAACGATGAACATACAAGCACGAAATGTGTTAAAGACTATAGGTGCTTTCCCATATTCAGAATATGAATATCTCATTTACTTACGCAAATTTGGAAATTCAGTCCTGAAGAAATGTGGGAAAGAACACATTCACACAATTATTTATTGATTGTTTCGAACCGCCGAACGCAAAGACACGAAATTTGGTGTATGTGAGAGGGTTGTTTCACACAATACGAACTGTTATTCACTTTACGCAATCAATGAGGGGGGAATAAAGCTGATCAAAGAGCCGTAAATACTAACTGCTGATTGACAAACTTCTTATAAGAGCGAAATACTTTTGAATGACTGCTCACTGAATGATTGGAACCCCTTAACTGAATGATATTAAATTGGACAAGGATGCTGTTCTTAACTTTCTGGTGCTCCCTAAGAAAAGATTTTAACAATTCCAACCCTTAAAGCATTTGTGATTTGACCAGTCGGAGATAACTGTTAACTCGCTCGTAACGACACTTTTTTTTTTATCTAGGAATTTTCGTTTGAAAGAATAGGACTCATCATTAACTTGGAAAAATTTTGTTATATATTTTATGGAGAATATTGTTGTAAATATAAATTTCATTTGATTCGGAATTAGTGTTACCAGCAAACCTGCGCAAGCACAAGACACTATTGTTGTCTGAATGATTGAATATGATACAAAATAAAAAAAATATATATATTGATGGCTAGCAAGGTAGTTTTAATAACACGTTAATAATATCTTTAATTAATAATTTCTCGATAATTACTCGAATTTAAGACGTCCTCGAATCTAAGAGGCACCCTGATTTCGCTGGGTTAAATTAAGGAAAAATAGTAATATGTTCCGTTTTTATTATTACTAAAGCGCTCTTTGATATTGCTCATTTTCGGTGATTTTTATATATCCCTCTCCTCTCCCCATTTTGCGGGTCATGGCAAGATAAAAATTATCCCAGACACGAATGTCATGTATGTTGAAAATTTAATCGAGATCAGTTGGGTGGTTCAAGAGTTAAGTTCTGGTTATTTTTATATATTAATCTTCCCTCCCCCTCCCCAGGCTCTACCCTCAAAGTACAATTATTAAAAAAAAAAACTGTCCAGGTTGGAACGTCATCTATGTTGAAAATTTCATCAAGGTCGGTCAGGTGGTTCAAGAGTTATTAAGTTTTATTTATTTTTATATATCTCTTCCCTCCCCTCCTTGTACCCTAAGTTCTACTGTCAAAGGGATATGATAAAAACCACCCCAAGTCTGAACCTCATCTACGTTGAAAATTTGATTAAGATCGGTTCGGCGGTTAAGCGGGATGAAGTAACAAAGACAGTCACTTCTCTTTTATTTTTTTTACATATATATCCCCCCTACTCCCCCCTACATTGTGCCGTCAAAGTAAAATGGCGAAAATATTCCAGGTCCGAACCTTATCTATGTTGATAGTTTGATCGAGATCGGTCTGTTGGTTCAAGAGTTAGTAAGTTTTATTCATTTTCATAAATTTACCCTCCTCCCCTCCCCTCCCCTCCCCTCTCCTAAGTTTTATCATTAATGTGAAATAATAAAAAACTTCCCAGGTCTAAACTTCATCTATGCTGAAAATTTGATTGAGATCGATCGGGTGGTTCAAGAGTTATTAACTCACGAACATGGTCACTTTTATTTTTATATTTATTGATTTTTGTATACCTCCCCCTCCTCCCCATCCCCTACGTTGTTCCGTCAAAGTGAAATAGTAAAATCCATCCCAGGTACAAACGTCATCTATGTTGTAAATTTGATTGAGGTTGGTCGTTTGGTTCAAGAATTATTAAGTTTTATTATTTTATAATTCCCCCTTCTCATGCTTCCCTAAGTTCCACCGTCAAAGTGAATAGCCAAAAACAGTCCCAGGCCAGAAGTGCATCCACGTCAAAAATTTGATCGAGATCGGTCGGGTTGTTCAAGAGATTAAGAGTCACAAACATAGTCACTTTCAATTTGGATCTGAAGTTTTTTGTTCACAGACACCGCTATTAATATATAGATTGGTATCAGAACGGTGAGATTAATTGAGACGCAGAAGGTATACTTTAACCATGATGACTTGAACGCTAGCAGAATTTAAAACGAAAGTTAGAATAATATAAGAAGGTATTACATAGTCAATGGCAGAATATATGTACAGAAGAGGTTTTTTTTTTTTTTTTTTTAAATAAACTCTTGCCAATAGGTTCTAATGCAATTTTGCGTTGGCTTATAAATTCCACTCACCGTATATACCAACTAGGGATGGCCAAAATTTTTCGGATCCGGATCCGGATCTTGCCGGATCCGGACCTAGATCCGGATCCCGGATCCGAAATTCGGATCTCGGATCTGGATCCGGATCTCGGATCTGGATCCGAAACTCGGATCTCGGATCTGGATCCGGATCTCGGATCTGGATCCGAAACTCGGATCTCGGATCTGGGTCCGGATCTCAGATCTGGATCCGAAACTCGGATCTCGGATCTGGATCCGAAATTCGGATCTCGGATCTGGATCCGAAATTCGAATCTCAGATCTTGATTCGTATCCAAACCTGCATCTGAAATTGTGATGATAAAATTGAATATATAAAATTCGTCAAAACTTTTTTTCAGATTCACTAATATAGTAGGTTGCTGTGCTTTTAAATGTTTCCATAACACGTTTGTGCTACCTTTGTTCTTTATTTTATTTTAACCTTGCAATATTTACATCGAAGTCTCTTTAGTAAAATATTTCCAAGTTTGCCTTCTTCCCATTTCATAGTATACTGAATTGTCTGAAAACTGATGTAAATGGTAACAAATTCTTCTGTTTAGCTCCTCTTCGAAACTTTATGTTAACTTCACATTGAAAATGTTTATTTTATTCTTAGGAAATAAACTTTCTTATTTTCTCATTTACAAATGAAATATCTTTTAGATAAGACCCTTCTAATCGCAGGAATACTGGACAAAACAAACTCTTTATTAATAGTAGTTTCTGACTTACTAGAGTCCAACCATCAACAAATGTAATAATGAATATCTTTCACTTCGAAGGTACAGCAAAAAATATAGACTGGTTGACGTGGAACAACAGTAGATTTGTAAACATACACACGAGAATTTCAGAAGAGCGATATAGTTGTGTAGTATTATTAGTATTAATAAAAGTGTTCGTTGTATGACTTTATTACCTAACTTATGGCTTGCCCTTCTGAGGTCAGGAGTTTGTTGAAGGAGTAAATATAAAAGAGATTTCTGTTATTTTTTCTTCACCCTCCAGGTTTCTTTAATCATACATTGCAGGACGTAACCAAAACATATCCATGCATCGTATCATTGAAGCGTTTTGTGTTTTGTATATTAAAGTGTTCAAAAATATTTAACATATTCGCATTTGTTCATGTGATCTCAGGTTTAATTCTCGGTGGAACATACATGAGAAAATTGAAAGCTGAAAAAATATGAAAATAGTATTTAAAAGTCAGGAAATTGATATTAAAACTTTAGCTATCTATTGGGACTGTAAGGCTGTAGTTAAATTAACCCACACGTTTCGTGAAGATATATTACGTCGTTATTGTTTATTTACTATAAGCTACCAGATACATCCTCAGAGGCCACTTTACACTGTAGTAATCAACAGATGAAAACATTGGAAAAGGAATGGAAGGAAGGTCTCCAGAGCCTTAGATCAAGGTACTAACCTAGCATTTGCCCAGTATAACTGAGGAACAACCCTGGAAAATCCTCAGTCAGGATGGCTGGTCTCCGAATTCGAACCCGGTATTATCCAATTGCGAAGCAAGAATCCTAACAAGTAGCCTGAGCTCGCTCCGTATTATTATTATTATTATTATTATTATTATTATTATTATTATTATTATTATTATTATTATTTAATTAACGTGATGTTCTAAAATTAGTGCAAATTAAACCCCACTTTCATTATTGCTGATGTTATAGTTAATAAGCCTACACGAGACATCAGTCCCCCGTCAAGAAAGAATACTAGAACTGGAATTCAGGAAGCGGGGGTGAAGAGATTAATGAGGATGAGGAAACTATGTACGATGCAAAAACTGATAAATTATGACTTCATCACAGATATATTCACTTACGTCAATTAATATTTCTCTGATACATGGCACTCTTACTTTCTATAGTGGCAGGAAAATGGCCCGCTCTTGTAAACGAACACACTAAGCATGTGCATATAGGCGCAATGTCCGTGCAAAAGAAACATAGGTAAAACCAGAAAAAAAAATAGGGAAAGCAAGGGGAAAGTGATAAAACGCCATTCAGCTTAAAAAAAAAAAGCTAAAAATAACTAAACTTAGAGCTACGAAAGACGCGAGGCGAATTTTATCGAAAAGATTGTTTTTCCTTGTGATTAGTTGTGCTAACTATGAACATGAATTAAAAAGAAAACAAGTAGCTAGCTCTGAATTTTGCAAACTGGTTGAAAAGAAAATATTGGAAAAAAATTAATAATAAAGAAAGCATTTATGATAATTAAAACAAACTAAATTCTTGGCACCCAGTCCCTTGGTTCCTACCAGCGGACTTACGTTCAAAGTGGGAAGGTGTAGTCAACGCATCGACACCCGAAGTCCCTAATGCCGGCTTTCTAGACTGGAGTCCGCTACCTTTTACTTAAGATAACTCCCCAATTGTCCTCACGATGCTGGGTCAACATCGAAATTGTTGAGTGCCTCTCCGGAAATTGAACCCATGACCACGGGCACCGAAGGCACGCGCTAACCTCTGCTTTTTATATATAAAAAGGTAACAGCTTTTATCAGATTATTGAACCTGTTGAACGCTTTGCACGGATTACACTGTAACCATTACGACACCACACAGACATAGAAGTAAACTAGGACAGTTAAAAACACCTATGCCCGAAGTGGGATTTGAATCCAAGACATTCACAGTAAACGATCCACAGCCTAATGCCGCAGACCACTCGACTATGGCTGTCGGGTTTTATCGGCTAATCTGTAGTATATTTAAAGTAACTGATTATTTTAAAAGTTGCTCCTAAATACTGACAATCTAAGTCTTATGTATCAAATATTTCCTGCGATAATACCATACACTCTCCGACTTCTATAGACGAAAAGCCATAGTTACCCACATTATCTACTACAGAAATAAGTTCTGATTCTCTAGTAGCTGCTGATGGTGATAGTCAAGGTTCACCGAAGCATGATCCCAAACCCAAACTGAGATATTGATGTCACTGAAACGCCTGAAAAGCCATTGTGGGTAAGTGAATTGCCCACTTGTCAGGATGAAGTGCGATGGTGATGTGAAATGCGGGGCTGTCAGAGGTACTACTTACAATAATTGGATTTATAATATTCTAGGTTTCCGTAAACCCTCTTCAAGAAGATAACTGTTAATCTTAGGTTTGAAAATGTTACATAAAAAGTTTTATTGCTATCATTAGGTTGCATATAAATCTCTTTATTCCGGAATTATCGGATTTACTTTAACGCTTAACTTTCACATCTTTTCTGATTTTCGAATATTTAAATCACGATTATCCCCTTAAGGTCAATTAGTGATATTTTAACTCATCTCGAACCAACTATATATATAGTTAGTCTTGTTATATGGGAATAATTGAGACCAGAAGCAGTCTACAGGCTAAGTTCAAATGAATCTTGGCCGACCTGCTGATAAACCACGTCTTTCCGCAAGGTGAATTGCGGCAATCCGATACCCACATGAGGAAATCTTCCGGTTCAAGTGAAAGCTTCCATAAGAATCAGCACCCTAATCAGTGGAATGTGTCTTGCTAATTTTTCCCCAATGTGAAAGTACCTAACTTTATTGTTAAAAATGAAAAGGCCTTTATTTCAAACAAGTCGCCATTAGAGTTTTCATATTTGAACACAACACTCATGAAAAGTCATGTTAAAGTGCGACTTACCCCTGAAAAAGAATATTTATCTGTTTTTAGTTTCTCGTGTTCCCCAAACTACATGCGGAATTATTGCATGTGCCTTCCGCTCGCATTACCTGGGTACAAACAGCTACGATCTTGGTACTAGCATATGTTTCGGTTTCCAGATCTCAAATATTTATATTTCAGCCTGATTCTATGTCTGAATCCGAAATTTCAAATCTAGATAAGGGGCACCAAAATTCATAGTTTATTCTCGGTGCTCATATTGTGATTTACTAAATAATTATTAAATCTAATTGTAAAATATACATTTGATATTTTGAGCAGACTAAGCAAGATAAATATACGCAAAAACTAGTCAATACTTGTCTTAACTGCTTATATTTTCTTAACTGTCAATGAAATAGGCGTATTGAGGAATTTTAAATATTCCAGTTTTGTACTCCGGTTTCAAATATATATATATATATATATATATATATATATATATATATATATATATATATATATATATATATATATGCGCATGTATTTCATCTCGGTCCTGCAACCGAGTGGACCTAGATTCGACATTGGAACTCTCATCCGGATCATTTTTTTTTTTTTAAGTAAGCTAAGCATTTGATCTTTAGAGTAAAATGAAGGAAACAAATAGACTTGCCAATATTCGTCTTAATGTTCTATTCTCTTCTTCACTGTGAGGACTTCGTGAAATTACTTTCGGCGAATTTTAGATATTCAAGTTTATCATAATTTGGGTGGGATATGGGTTTGGATAAGAATCAAACTCTTGAGATTCGGATTTCGGATCCAGATCCGAATTTCAAACCCAGATCCGAGATCCGAATCCAGATTCGAGATTAGAGATCCGGATCCAGATCCGAGATTCGAGATCCGGATCCAGATCCGAGATTCGAGATCCGGACCCAGATCCGAGATCCGGATCCAGATTCGAAATCCGAGATCCGGATCCAGATCCGAGATCCGGATCCAGATCCGAGATCCGGACCCAGATCCGAAATCCGAGATCCGGATCCAGATCCGAAATTCGAGATCCGGATCCAGATCCGAGATCCGGATCCAGATCCGAAATCCGGGATCCGGATCCAGATCCGAGATTCGAGATCCGGGATCCGGATCCAGATCCGAGATTCGAGATCCGGATCCAGATCCGAAATCCGGATCCAGATCCGAGATCCGGATCCAAAGGATCCGGACCCAATCAGATCCGGATCTTCGGATCCGGCCAGATCCGGATCCGGCCATCCCTAATACCAACCCCTGGCAAAACCACTTTCTAACAACAACCAATTTGGTGAGAATTGTTGTTCCCTACTAAACGAGATTTTATAAAAAGACGTCTTTAAATGAGTCGTAACGTAATTATGGAAGTTTATCAAGCCTCAAAATGGTAAATTTATTTCATTTTATGAAAATCGGTAGGGATCCTTGAAAGAGCTTGCAAAGGCAAGACGTCCAAAGTAAAGCACCTTCTCGTAGTAAAAGAACACGTTAAATCCGAGATTGATGAAAATCGGTGAAGCCATTTTGAAGATAATGCTTTCCAAATTACTTATTATTATTATTATTATTATTATTATTATTATTATTATTATTATTATTATTATTATTATTATTATTATTATTATTATCTGCCAACGCCTCTAAATGTATTTTCAAAATCGATTTCTTGCATCCAGAAACGCTTTTTATACAAAAAAATCTTTAGAATAGTTTTGAATATAAAATTTAGAGTCCTAATATTCAAGTAATTACTTTCCCCGTTTAAATTACAGGACTGTGCCTTTCTCACTGGTCTAGTGGCAAGGCCGCGCACTCTTGGTGCACGCGATTCCACGTTTGATTCCCGATAGGAGAACACTGAATATATTACGTTGGTTCGGATTGCGGATTACACTGTAGGTTCACGTCTCGTACAGCCTTGGTGTAGAAAAACATCCTAAAGTTTAACAAAAAACAGCAAATTACAGGATCGGAATACAGTACGCATGGCTATTAACTTCAGGAATCGAAGCAGAGAATTTGGTACTTTGAGGCAAATACACTAAACGTACACTTCCTCATTCAGTAGTACAAAATCAAATTCATTTCTTTCTTTTACCTTTTGAGCCGAAGAAGAACTACAGGAGATGATGGACAAAATAGTTGACACTGTTAAACTACGTGATGAAATGGAAATCAACATCGAAAAGTCAAAAGTCATGAGAATATCCCGTGAAAATGCGCCCTTCGGGTCAGAGTAGAACAAAGAGAACTTGAAGAGATCGATAATTTCAAGTATCTGGTAAGTATTTTGACAAGAGAGCGTACTGCATCAGACAGATAGGTCAAGAATAGCCATAGCTAAAACAGCATTCAACAAGAAAGGATCTCTCTTAAATAGCAGGATTAATATTGAACTAAGGAAATAGTTGGTCAGGTGCTATACAGAGTGGTCCAAAAGTAGGTATACAGACCTGCATCGATCAAGTATGACATTTTAATTTATTAAGATAATGAATTAATTTGCTTTAGATTGTTCCGAGTTTATGGTATAAGTGAAAATAAATTAAGAACATATAATAAAGAAACTAAGATAACCTGCATGGATAACAATAAGTGAATGATATAGTATCCCATGAGCTAATCAGTACGGGACTGTATACCTACCTTTAGGCCACCCTGTATATATGGAGCATTGGACTGTATGGTTCATTACGGAAGTTCGTTCCTGGTTCAAGACTTGAACATTACGGAAGTTAGAGAAGAAATATAGAGCGCTTCGACATGTGATGTTGGAGGAAAATGAAGAAGACAAAATGGACAGACAGAGCAACAAACGAAGATGTTTTAAAACGGATAGGAGAGAAGAGGACACTTCTCGGCAGCATCCTTCGTAAGAAGGCCAATTAGATTGGACACATCTTGCAAAAAAAAGAAAGAAAGAAAGAAAGAAAGAAAGACAATTGTCTTCTTCATACCACCCACCATAGAAGGAAAGCGTGGAATAGGAAGAAGAAGGACATAAGTGATCGATGATTAAAAAAAAATATTAGAAAATATTGGAAGTTAAAAGAGGGAGGTGAAGATCAAGAAACGCAGAAGAAACATTTCCAGACTCAAATGTGAAATTAAAAAAAAAAAAAAAAGAAAGAAAGAAAGAAAAAGAAAAAAGAAAAAAGAAAGAAAGAAAAAACTCAGTTCCAGGAGCGCCCGAAAGGCAGAATACTTAATAATAATAATAATACCTTTTAAGCAATTGTTTTGGATAAATAAGTTGTTCCGGAAGAAGCAACGTGTTTTGTGTACAAGGAAAGAAATAAAAATACCCCAGAGAAGCTTTCCAACATAAAAGACATTATTATTTAACTCTTTTCTTTCACGGTACCAATTACTTTCCCTTCTGTTCTATTTTGGTCATTCCTTTTATTTATTTATTTGTTTTTCTTAATTAAAGTCACGTTCTTTGTAACTTTGAATGATCTTAACCCCTTGCAAAACTCAATCACACACAAAAGCTTTAGTTTTCTTTTTAACCCTCCCAAAAAGTTCAGACTAATTTTGTCTGTTGGTATTCGCCTCTACGTGACGAAAATAGCAAAATGATGGGAGAGTCTCTCCCTACCGTTTTGATTGAAAACTCATGCGTGCGCGGAGAGAAACCGCGGGATGCACAACGCCTGATTCATAGGGCGTAAAGCCGAATACTTACTTCAGGGATAGAGGCCCAAGTACGTAATGAAAATTCCTCAAAAGACTGCCGTTAATGTTTCCCTTTTATAACGCATGTCTTCTTGACATAATATTTAGTAATTTCTGTAGTGGTTCCCTATGGGAGCAGAAAAGATTTTAAAAAAAATGGCATATCATTTCCACTCGATTACCGTAGCCAGAAACAATGTTTCGTTTCTAAATAAACTTTGAAACTGCTTTAAGAAATAACAATTGTTAAAGTTCCGTTTACATGTAAGTTTGCAATAATAAGAGAGTTGATTTTGTGTTTACCGTTCCTTTCATCAGCGAGGCTATATGAAATGTGGACCTGCAGCTTAACGTGGAATTCGAATGATATGAGCTTCCACCGGGAATCAAACCTTGGACACCTACGCCAAACAGGCGTACCCTAACCGCTTAGCCACGAGAGAGCTCCACACAATAATAAGAGAGTAGTGCAAAATATAATACGCTGATACAGTTATCTGCAATGACAGAAAAGCACGCGCTGAAAATGCCTGTGTTAACATCCACATGTGTTTAAGTAATTTATTTATTCACAAAGTTACACATCCAATCGTGGAGATAATTAAAAGTGAAACAAGGAAAGAATTTTGACCTGGGTTCGATTTCCAGTCGGAGTTCATGTGGTTCGGATTCCATGTTAAGCTGTAGGTCCTAATCTCGTATAGGCTCGGAGGGGAAAGGCACGCTGGTTCAGTGGTAGAGCGTTCATCTCTGGTACGTGAAGCTCTTGGTTCGATTCCGGACCATGTAAGTTTGTGATGGACACTCCGGGGTACTCCCACGTCCTTCCACATTCTCATTCCACCAATTCTTCCATTATCATTCCTTTCCTTTATTATTCATCTCCCTTAGTCTAACAGGAATAGCGTGGTATGTTAAACCAAATATTTCATTTCCCATTTTCACAAAAGTTATTTTGATTTTGAGGAAAGTCGACTAGGGCTTATATTTCAATATATCACCCCAGCACTCAACTGGAGGAACTAAGAAGCAGTGACGTAACTATGAGAGGAGAAACGGAACTTGTGCCCCGGGCGCCGGATTGTGAGGGCGCAAAATTAAGCAAATATTTGGGGGTGCATTTTGGTTTGGTTGGTCAGGGGGGCGCTAAGGCGAGTTCTTGCCTCAAACGACAACTAGCGTATTTGCGTCAATGTTAAGAAGCCACCAAGATGACAAACCGTGTGATTTGAACGCGCGACCTCCGGATTCTGAAGCAATAAAAATACGATAGTTACAAACAAGCGTGGCGATTATCATCGTAACTGACAAATGTGGCATACGGGTATCTCTATATATCTCTAAAATTGGTATACTTAGATGACCTATTATTCGGTGTAGGTTAATTTTAGGAGGCCACAGTCGTTATAGCTATAAATACAACGTTTTATATATAAAAGAACTACTCGTGCAAGACAGCCGCATCAACGTGTGCTAGAGGGTCACCACACGTAAGATTTTTATATATTCCGGTTCAGGGCAGGGAGAAGCTGATGGGTCCCTCTCAATTTAATTTAAATTATAAAACATTTAATTGAAAAAACTTTTGTTCCCTTCAATAATGCGCATCATCAGTAACTAGTTTAGTGCAAATGAGGACATAAATAATTAATATGATACTTAATTACCTTCATTATACCGGTAAATATCAATTGCAATTTAATATATGTGATAATATTTGCTTCACAGGAAACATTCATAAATTCGCAGAACCAATTACCATACTGTACTCATAAATTAACCGTAACATCTTCCATATCTCAATTTGTTGTGGTGCAAGATTTTGTCATACTATCAATCTAACAGTGTGGTTATGTAAAAACTTGCAAGATGGGGAATTTTTATTCCCTTGTTCTTTAAGTATTGCAACCCCAAACAATAAGGTTATTTCTGCAAGTGGAGGGAAGGTACATACTTCATTTCAATAAATTTGTGTAAGCTATCATCTAATAGAAGGTGCTTAAATGCTAATCAAGTCGAATGGTAGAAGATTCGATAAGGCTAGCTTGAATGTGTCATCAGAATAAAACCAGCTGAGAATGCTCCAAGAGCATTGCCAGAACGAACTTAAAAAGAATGGAGGGATGGAGCGGGAAGGATAACTGTCATTACAAAATATTATATCTCTCTATGATTTACAGTTCTCGAGATATGGTTGCTTAAATATCTAGAAATTCGAACTTTTTGGCCAATACCTGAGGAACGGTGGCCAGTAGGCAATTAATCAGTGGCCACCGGTTACTATTTGGTACCAAACTGTTCACCATCCTCTTAGGCATTGATCAACATCGATATGATCTCTGTGTGACTTACGGCTCCCGAGATTTGGCTCGTTAAATCTCCCGGAATCGGAACTATCTTTAGGCCAATATCACGAGAACGGTAAGTCATAGAGAGATAGTGTTGGTTGGTATTGAAGATGGTTAATTAAGCCCTAATAGAATGTTAAACATTTTCATACCGATATTAATTGATGGCCACTGGCGAACTATCCGTTGGCCAAACCAGTGGCCAGTGGGACACCGGTCACCATTTGGTACCAAAATAATTATCATCCTCTTACGTATTGATCAACACGAATATCATCTCTCTACAACTTAAGGTACCCGAGCTATGGCTCCTTAAATATCTAGAAATTGACCATTTGGGCCAATATCACGGGAACGGCAAGTCATAGAGTGATTATATTGGTATTAATCAATGCCTAAGAGGATGGTAAACATTTTGTTACTGATTTAATTGGTGGCCACTAGCAAACTGGCAATTAGCCAAACCAGTGGCCAGTTCGACAGTGGCCACTGGTTACTATTTGATACCAACATATTTATTATCCTTTTAGATATTGATCAACACCAATATGATCTCTCTATGACTTACAGTTCCCGAGATATGGCTCCTTAAATCTCTGGAAGTCGGCCATTTTTTGGACAATATCTCGGAAACGGTAAGAGTGACGCGAAAAATTTAATCACTTTCTTTGATAGTTTTTGATGCTCTATCGAATGCAGAGTTTAAAATTGAAAAAATCATAAACAACAGACAGACACACAGACATAGAGAATTCAGTAACGATCTTTTTAAGTTCGTTGAACCTAATGTTACAAGTAAAAACATTTCCTAATTTTTTTAAAAAAATATTCGTGTTATGTCTTAGCATTAGTTAGAATTAATCAATCATAATTCTCTAAATTAGAGTAAATCCATTACAGGGTGATAAAATAAATATCTATATGTTAAAATGCAAGGTTTATATGTATGTCTCCAAAGAAGAGTTTGTATGTTTGTCTCTAATTCTTTCGACAGTGAGATTTCCAAAACCACAAGTGCTAGAAAAGTGCCGTTTTCAATTATCGATTCCAAATTTTATGTAGATTGTCAATTTCTAATTGAATATTTAAAAAAAACATGGCAGTTATTTCTTTATTGTATCTTTTAGAGGTACACTAGAAGTGTTGAAATTTTAAAAAAGCAAAGCATCATATCCTATGAGTTATACATTCCAACACAATATAATTGTACATAGGGGTTGTATATCTCTCAGGCGTTTGTTTCATGTCCAAATGGTAATGAAAAACGAAGGATAACCATTTCTCCAATCTAACATTAATATTGTTGGAGTGTTTTGCCGAATGGACACCATATATCACTGACATTATAATTAATTGTGTGTGTAATGTATTTCCTTATTGCATACTACATGCAAGAAGAAAGAAAACACTGATGATATATGAATTAGAAACTCATACCGAAAGTAGGCTCATATCTTGCAAACGGTGTGAGATATTGAAAAAATAATCGAAAACATCTCCCTTCTATGGTATCCGTTGCTGATTTTTATCAAGATGTCTTTCACTTATGTGTGTAAAGGACCGTGTACAGATGTGAGGAATGACAAGGAGATTCATGCTCATATGCAAAAGAGATGCGCTGTGTAGAGAGCGCAAGTTGAGCTAGTTTCTATTATTTTAATTTGTTGATTTTTTCAAAATGTGGTAACGCATGCCAAGATGTTAATTGTTGTAGTTCATGTAGAGTATGATTAGCCATGGTGGAAGAAAATTCCCTGGCTCTCTCCTCAACATGTTAATTGATCATTGTTTTTAGAATAAGAAACGGAATACTGACGTCACGATTGCTGAATTCAGACTTTTTCGCAACGAAGAACTCGGAATTCTAGAAGCAGGAAATGTCAACATCAAGTTTATGTAGAAATCTGTGCACAAGGACATTATCATTTTTTCAGAAGGGATATTGCACTATTCCAGGGAACAATATTACAATTAGATATGTTTGAATTCATGTACTGCACCAATGTATTACACTGCAAAATTTTGATTGCTGTAATCATTTTGTTCTTATTACAGGCCGAGCACTGACAACACAATTGTTTTAGCAAACAACGAATCTGACCGGAGAAACATAAGATCCGACAAACGACCAGGTAAGATATTAGCTTAATGTTTAGTCCAGGAATTTAATTTGAAATGTACTTCCGTTAGATTTTTATGTGAATGATATAATTGAGGCGTTGGATGGCAAAATGGGGTAACTCACTTTTTTTAAAACGAGAGTAAGTAATTTTCGTGAACTTGGAACCATAACTTGTTGGATGGCAAAGTTACGTTTTTCAGAGTTAAAAATAGGCCAAGAGATGGCAGCACAAAGAACGTCGTAAATTCGAATTCACGATGATTCTGCACAGCAAAGTGGCGTAAGTCAGACAACATTGGACATGAATCACTTTACAAAGGGCATCGAATCAGCAACAAGCTAAAGAAGAATGATGTAATTGACTTGTTGCCATTTATAACATCTATCCGCCATCACTATTTCTTGTCTTTCAAGGACAGCGACCAGCATGGTGATGATGATGATGACGTTGTGATGCATAATGTTTCAATATGCCTTCCTTATTCATGTTTCTGTTTACAATGACGTTGCCATTTTGTCTTTTATGACTTATTTTTAGGTTC
The DNA here is from genome assembly GCF_964235325.1 of Thermobia domestica. NCBI lineage: Eukaryota > Metazoa > Arthropoda > Insecta > Zygentoma > Lepismatidae > Thermobia > Thermobia domestica. The sequence goes on along the minus strand of NC_137459.1, from coordinate 35,123,119 downwards.
ATTTACTGCTGTGCATGTTTTTGTTGGATGGTAAAGTAACGTAAGTCAATATTACTCGTAATTTTAGATACTGATGTGTTTATTAGAGTAAGTACAAGTAATTCTATAAACTTATGAACTTATACCTACATAACAAGTCTTCACAAATAAACGTCTAGCTATATAGGGATTAAAATCTATAATAATTGTAGAATTTTCTGTATTTATTTTAACATGTATTTCGATATCTAGAAATGACTAGCACCACTTTTCCTTCCAACCCCTCAATTATGTGGTATTTCATTGAATATACAGGAACTCTGTATCTATATTCTGACTCTCTCTACTTTCCGAGTTGACAACATACCTTAGCAACATAAAGAATTCAAAACAGAACTTTGTACTTTTTGTCCGATTTTTCTACATCGATTCTAATAAAAGTCTCAACATCTCCAAATGTCTCGAAAGCAATGACGCTATTCGGTGACGTGCATTTTCTCACGGTGCAATCTCGCACGGTGCTCATTATCGAGCAATTTCACACGGTCCTGGTTATCGCATTAATCAGTCAGCAGGTGTGGTGCATTTTCACACGGTCCATCTGCAATCACGTGATTCACCGTGAAACTTCTTTCACTACAAGGGGAGGGGGGACAGAACAACTATGAACTAAGTAAGAACAGAGAAAGAGCAAATACAAGTTAAATACGAACAATTGCAATTAATATTAGAGAAGGAGAGCTTAGTAAATGTTTCACTTTCACAAAAAGAATAATGAAGAAAGTAAGCAGAAATTAAAATAACAAAGAACAAGATAGAACAAAGAAATCAGCAAATAAAAACAATAGTAAAGAAGAAGAGAAAAATAGCATATACAATAAGAAATTGAAATAAATGAAAAAAATAACAGAAACTATCGGAAATTGATATTAATACATAAAGAACAGCAAATGAAAATAAGAACAAATAAAGAATAATCAAAAATTAAAATAATTAGGGATAGAAGATAGAATAATCACATATTAAAATAAATAAAGAATAAAATAAGCAGCACATCAGAGAATTCAGACAGGTAGTTCAACAATCGAAGAAAAATGTGCCCGCCCTAGAGCATAGAAAAACGTTGTGATTTGTAAAACACATAATATTAGCTCCATACTCCAAGGCGGTTCTAAGAAGAACCTTGTCATCTTGTTATTTTCCGAGCGAACAGCACGTCGTTAAGATGGAACCTTCTACTTTTGTACGTCGTCAACCCATTTTTACAGTTCATAGCCCATTATCTTAGCTTTTGGAGATAGCTCAAGCTTCTCAAGCAATTTTTAAGGTTTGCGCCATTTTCTAGCTTCTCCAGGGCTAATTGCAATCGTTCGTCAAGACGGATGTAAGTGAATTTTCTACGCTTCTCCGAATTGCAGTCTAAGCCCTGTCTCGTGAAAGCATGAAAACTAGCTGTCGCATCTGCTTTTAATACACTCACAAGCTCAAAGATATGTGGTGTACTCTTAGATATGGTGCGATTTAACTTATTGTGCCAACCCTCCACTGGGTTGTTTGTTCTGTGCCTTTGACCGTTGCAGTTCCATATTTCTCTTGGAACATTTGGATTATCCATCCATTGTTCAATGAAATAATCGTTGAACATTTCGATTTCACTGGTATACAAATTTTGATCAAGGTCGTGCTTATGTTGGTTTTTCATCGGTTGCTTAATGATTTTCACCCGCTGAACACGAATATGGCAGTTTTATTCCCGTAATGTCAAAATTTGTGATGATATAAGCATATCAGATTTTATTGAAACAGTAACATATTATACAATTGTATCTTACAGGAACATTGAACTACAAACATAACGCACACATTTTGGACATCAACTTTCTGGGTAACAAAAATGTACATAAAAATACATAAATACCAAAATATATGAATATTACATGTATTATAAAAATATACAAAAGTACTTGAGATTGGAGGAAAAAAGTCTTCATCAAGTACTGGAATTCCGTAATCAAAACTAAAGGTTAGTGGTTCTTTTTCTTTTGTGGGAAACGTTCACTTCGTCACGGACTAACCCCCAAATATAATTACCCATCATTGCACAATCCCACCTTTCTTGGTATCTGCTTTCCATTACCTGAATGTCCTTATGGAAACGTTCCCCGTGCTCTTCGCTAACATCTCCTAAATTCTCCCTTAAGAAATGCAAGTGTGAATTGAAGCACATACAATTTTAAAGACATTCCACTTCCCAATGCTCGATATTGATCAATGAGTGTCTTAACTTGGTGATCAAACGCTTCACTTTGGTTATGCACAAGAAATTCCGTCAACTTATGAAAAGCCTCACAAGCGTTCCTTTCCAACTCAGTCATTTTTTGTTTAAGTGAAGCACTATTAAGCATAACACGACTCTGAGACCCTTGTGAAAATGCCAGCCAGAACTTTTGCCTCTGCTAAAGCTGGAAACATTTGTTTGATACATTGTAGAGCAGGTGAATTGTGATCCAGAGCTTTCACAAATTGTTTAATATGTAATGTTGGTATGAGAATCTTCTCCCTGGACACTAATGCTTCATTTATCACATTATGTGTTCCTAGAATAAGCTCCGTTCTTTCAGGTCACACAGTTTGATCATAATGCTGGTTAGTTGTCCGACTGTCCCACAGACATAAAAAGCAGGAATATTTAGTATAACCACTTTGCAACCCAAGAAGAAAACCAATAATTTTGAAATCCCCACACACGTCCCATTGATGTTCCTCATATTTAATTTTCTCCAACATCAGCTTCACACTTGAATAACTTCCCTTCATGTGAATGGAATATGCAACAGGGGTTGATGGATACTGGTTTCCGTTGTGCAAAATAACGGCCTCCAGACTACATCCTCGAACTGTCCATGAACAGTCGCCATTCATTTGGTTCATATTGAAAGCCAATTGCCTTAAAAAGAAAACCGATTTCTATACAGTAGCACAATGAATCATCAACGGCAAAATAAACGGAAAAATGTTGGTGTTTGCGTCTGTACTTAGATATTTTGCAGGAAGAAAGTAGAATGTTCCACTCTGAGTCGTGATGCTAGCAATTCGGACTTGTTTTTCGGTAATTGTAGATCTCTAATCAGATCCTCCAGTTCTTTTTGTTTAAGTAAATGAGGTTTCTCACTATCTTCCAAAAGGAACGAACTATTTGAACTGTCGGAATGAGCTGCTTCTTCACTGAAAACCGTTTGGAGCGAAGGTGAGGGAATAGGGAGTTCTTCACTATGCGGAACAGGTGCTCGGGAGAATGGTACGTTTGAGTATTGTAGCTGACGTTTGTTCTTGTCTTTCTTGTAGTGCGTCAAGTCGATCATGCAAAAATAACAATCATGATGGTTGGTAGGTTCTCTCCACACTCGAGGAATGGGAAACTGCATGCTTTTCCTATTCCCACAATCAATGTTCCAACATCGACTTGCTATTACCACAAGACACATGTGGGGCCCATGACTTGTCAAGATCCCCAATCGCCATTCTGAAGTAAGCTTTATAGGCTGCACAAAATTTTGTATCAGGCACAATCCTATGCTTCACCTGCTTCGGACCAATATAGTATCAACACACATAACAAAAGGAATCCGCACGTAACTTGCACTTCCGACCCAACAACATGTTGCTCAAATACATTAGCTACACACTGACGTTTAACTACACGCACGTACACTCAGACTTATACGATAATATAAAATAACTGTGGAAAATGTGCATTTCATTACATCATTTCATTACTACCAGAATTGGCTACAGCTTAATTATTGCTTAGACTTTATTTAATCAATTTACAATTCTGTCATGAATCTTTAGAATTATATTCTCTCTGCTACTCCGAATATAGGTAGAAAAATAAAACATGGTTATATCATTGAAAATATTGACACTACATAAAAATAAGTGCCGGATTCGTATTCAGGGGGTCAAAATACATAAAAGCTCATCAAGAAACCATAATAAGCAAAATTTTGTATACTAGTGTTTTCTGGCCAGATGGACAGTCCTCCATGACGGTGAGCCAACCTTCATCGATCCTGCTTGTTGGTATTAATGCCAATGCACTACACATGCGAACATGATGGCGTACATCTTCATTGTGGAGGTATTCTTCGACGAGACCTATACTCTGAATCTTCCGCCAGATACTCTGGTTGAAATGGTAATGGCAGCCGGAAACCTGTGAATTGGGAAACACTGCACGCAACGCATTGATTGCAGCAAGTTCAAAATCTATTTTTAACACTCGAGGTTCGTTCTGGCCAGACCACGTTTTAAGAAATGTAAACAGTTGTTCGTATGTTCGCTCTGTTTTATCTGGCAACAATGCATACAAGACCGGTACAACCAGTGTCTTATCATGTGTGCTTCCTATGTCTGCATGTATGGTGTATAACTGGGAAAATACTTACAGGAACTCTTGAACGTTCCATCAAAAAACCATTGTTCGCTTTCCTTCAGTGCTGGTTTCAAACCCTCGTAACCAAAACACAGAATTCGTCCGTCTCCTTCCAGTGCGTCGTACTGTAAAAACGAGGTACCATCTTCAAACCGAATCATATAATCGGGAAAGCAGATATTTCTAGGAGTCGGTGCACCTTGATGTATGCCGAGTGATTTCCTTCTAACACCATTTAAACCCCCTTTCTTCTGATCATACGATGGTATGGAGGTTACTAGGTCCAGACCTTGATTAATTGGAACAGCCGTTTCTTCTTTGAAGATAACAGACACTGGTGTAAGGATCTCGTCTCTTGCTCTCTTCTTGCAATTTGAAAGTCGCTTTCGTATCTCGCAAACTGCAACATCAGGTACACATTGATGATCTCTTTCCACAACTGCTATTTTATCTTCTGTCTTGGGCAGATTGAGCCTGCCATGGCAATTTACCTTCTGTCTGTTGATGCATAGCTAAAATAATAATAATAAAAAAACATCAGCTTCTGAAATAAACGATTGAAATGTGTTTTCGCATATACGTACACACACATAAAAAAGCGTTTGCTCGGTTACAAATGTACAAAATAAATTATTATTCATAAGTATCTTTTGTTTAAAAAATGAAACATAAAAACATGCGAATTTGTGTTATTACTTCCTTTTACGCAATTATATATGTGTAGATATTTGTTTAGGCAAAATATCACATGAAAGAAAGTTAATTTTTAAACACAGTAAAGCTCCGATTATCCGCGAGTACTTTTTTTTAAGCCCTGCTGCAGCCGCCTACTATTATTTTTCATAAGTACTCGAGTCGCTGCGGGATGACAATCCGTACGCAGATATGTACTGTATGTTCTAATACATAAAAATAAATTGCATTGTAAAAATCAATATTTCCAATTTTCTGCTGTATTGTACATATTTTAAAAGTTTTATTATGTCTTGTTCGTACAATAAAACAGTGTTTATGCTGAAATATTTTTGGGTTATCGGAGATTTTCGCCATCTCTGGTGCCCTTGCTACCAAATTCCGCGGATAATTGGGGCTTTACTATATTAGAAGTACTAAAACAACGTGAAAAAATATTTATGCTTTAGAGAAGCAAGTATACTGTCCTCTCAGATAAAGATTAAAAGTAATACAGATACTGTTCTTGTAATTCAGATAAAGATTAAAAGTTACGAAATTTTCAAAATACCATCATACATGTAAGATATCATAAAGTAAGATATCATACATTATTGCATATTTTCGAGTGCCTTAGACGATCGGTGCCCAGTTTATGAAAACAACCACCACGAAAACTAAGAATGTATTAAATCCACAATATAAGCCAACCTACTTTATTAAAAGAAACTAACATGTATTACGAGAACATGTCATGTCTAGACATCGGATTTTTATGCACTTAAAATTTATGAAGTATGCATACAACTTCAGGGACTTCTTTTTAGAATTTACTTTTATAATAGTTATAGGTTACATACTCTTAACGTTTTAAAACACACACAAATAATGGAATTAAGTTATATGAGAACACGATCTCTGGTTTTCTTGACATTTGTATTTTACAGTGGATTCAATTAACACGAAATAATACGAGTTGAGTTGATTTTGAGTTTAACGTTCCGTTCAGCATCGAGTCTATATGAGACGTGGGCCTACTTATTAACGTGGAATCCGAACCACATGAGCTCCCGCCGGGACGAAATAATACGAGTCTACACGTTTCCATTGTACAAATAATAATAATAATAATAATAATAATAATAATAATAATAATAATAATAATAATAATAATAATAATCGTTTTCAAGGGTTTGCTCTTCCCGCAATTAGCCTTACAGTGTATCACAAGATGCTTCTCTTCATTTTTTGGTATCCGTTTATGACATTTGTAGCCAGAAAATGAACTATTAACATCAATAGATGTTACTATACAATATTTACGCAGAGGAGCAAGTGTAGTATATATATATATATATATTCTGGCAAATTGAAATTTAACCCTTGGAGATATTTTCCCATGACTTCAATTATTTTTAGTTGGAGTTTCTCCCAATAAGATCCGTCATTTTTTTTTCAAGGAGTGCCCGAATTTACCAGAAAATGACCGGAGCTCGTGTCGAACTTCACCAACTAGAGCTAAGCATTCACTGAGTAGCAATACTCGTCTCTCTTGTTTCTGAATTGATGTCGACACGATATTACAATGTCATTATTATTATCAGATTTCTCTTAACGTTTTGGTAATTGTGGGCATTTCTGCTCTGGTGATCGGTTTCTAACATTATTGGTCGTCTATAAATTAGGAATTCTTCCATCTTCTCATGCAAAAAGCCCTTCCGTTGCATAGGCATGTAAATGTATTGAAAATATAAACTAAAACTGGATTTATTCCATGTTGTAAGCATACATCTGAAATAAAAACTTATAAAATGTGCTGAATATGCTCTTGAGTACTAATATATGCTCTAACCTTTGAAATATGCATTTATATGCACTACAAAGCTTCAAATTCGGACTATATTATTATTTCTAGAAACCCCTACCAAATTTAACAGAGATGCTTACGAGCAAACAATGCATTTGCATAAAAATCCGATGTCTAGTTATATTATATGAAGCCTTTGCGCCCCCCCCCCAAAAAAAAAGAAAAGAAATTAAGAACATAAAAAAAGGAAACATGAATTTTTACAGAAAATCCTAATTCTATTAATACGATACTTACCCATACTGTATGATCCCTGTTTTCTCTCTGCATGTAGTACTGGAACCCTGCATGAACTAAGAGACGATTACCTCTGTTAGTTGTTATAAACTCCATTTCTACGTTGAATCACTATGTTCACCGAACAACGAAAACACTAAAATTAAGGAATTAGACATCAAGGGCGATTCTTTTATACCCTATTTATCCCCCACCCTTCAATGACATGATTCACAGGTGTACCATGGCCATACGCACCTGCAGAGATAACTAAGCAGTAACAGGAAAAGAATAATCACAAAATAAAAGTTCATTTAACTCATCTTTCTATTTTTAAACAATGGGTTCCGACTTCATTAATAAAGTGCTTATTTTATTCTTTGCTGTGGAGAATGACTTTATTGTCCATACATTATTTCCGAAAATAGAGATCTTGATCAACTTAGCCGCAGAATGCCTTGAAAGTCGACCTGCAGAGACGATATCAATTTGGAGTGGAAACCAGTAACACATTTTAGTCTGTTTTCGCAAGATTATTTGTTTTTCTGAATTTTTATTTTCATGTACTTTAATTTGCTATTATTTTCGTTATTAGTTTTATTTTATTTTTGTAATTATTTTCCTCTTCTTTATTATAACGTGTGTTTGTTAATTTTTCTTTTTTCTAGCTTCTCTAGTATTAATTGCAATTGTTCATATTTAACTTGTATTTGCTCTTTCTCTGTTCTTACTTAGTTCATACTTGTTCTGTCCTCCCTCCCCTTGTAGTGAAAGGAGTTTCAGGGTGAATCACGTGATTACAGATGGACCGTGTGAAAATGCACCACACGTGCTGACTGATTAATGCGATAACCAGGACCGTGTGAAATTGCTCGATAATGAGCACCGTGCGAGATTGCACCGTGTGAAAATGCACGGAATCACGCTATTCAGCAGGTTCGCACCGGTTCACTTGTTAAAATATTTTGAGTTCGCAGAACGGTTTGCTATACCCAGACATAAATACACACATGAGATATGAAGAATGATGATCAGATAACAAAAATGAAAAATGGTATCATATGAGTGAAATGGTGAGGGTATTTATATTTGAAACACCATCATCAACAATCGTTGATCCATTGCTGGATGAAGATCTTTCCAACTCTTTTTGAGAACAAAATATCTTGGACAACTCTTCTCCAAGATATTTAAAGTGCTACATAATTTCGTCACACCATCTTGTTATTAGGATACTGTGTAAGTCGCTACTAGTCCCTTGTAGTAACCAGTAAGGAAATGTTTCTTCTACCTTGCATGGTTTGTTTTCTAAGAGAATTATATCTATTCCCTATATATCCATCCACTATCTCTTATATATATATATATATATATATATATATATATATATATATATATATATATATATATATATATATATATATATATACATAGCGAGAGAGAGAGAGAGAGAGAGAGAGAGAGAGAACCGGTTGTTAAAAATTAGAAAAGCACCACTGCTCCAAAGTGACTTACGCCATCGGACGCCTCAATTAGGAGTAGAGTTTATCAGTAAATAAGGAGTCATTTGGTAGCATTTGTTCTATTTGTAAATCACTTTACTAGGATTCATCGTCTGTAAGATACACTTATGTCCAAAATTAAAGTGACAAACGGGAAATCAAAGATGCTAACAGACGTTAGCACGCAATGATACTAAATGGATGTATGACCGTGTACAACAATGTACCAAAGCAAGAACAGAACCGAACTCATGAAATAAATACAGATGAAAGACACAATATGGACCAAAAGCTTTAGATGCCTAGGGTATAACCGTGACCATACGGGGTGCATAAATTTTAAATGTTCCTGGTGATCCTATACTTACATATCCTACAATTACACACATTGCATAACTACATTGAGAAAAATCTATTATCCGGACAGCGGTATATGATACAAATATACGGAATCCTTATATTTACTTCGGAAATCAGTAAGAAGCATACGTTAGCCATAAGCTACTTACTTTTTCCGCTTAGATACTACATCATGCCGTTGCAGAATGTCTAACATCTAACAGTCCTCCTATATCACATACGTATACGTATGTTACTTACGTCAGCTGTATGTTACATATGTCCATCTGTATGTGAGATCCTTAACACCTATATACAGTTCTTTCATTTGTACGGAAAGTACGTTTATTCGAAACACTTACACGGAAAGCAAGTATAAAATATACTTTTTTTCAGTTATACGTTTCCTGTACGTTAAGTTCAAAAAACTACAGGATTTACACATGTAACCTACTTTTTACGTGCGCCACACACGTTTTTCCTCAGTACATATAAACTACAGGACATATATTAATTACTGTAGTATGGGAATGATCAAATCTGATACGTTTTGCCATGTATTACGAAAAATTGAACCCCTTTTTCGAAAACCCAGAAGGGGTAATTTTCCCCTTGCTTCCCGCTGTGAGCGCCCATGGGTACAGATCCTTGAGAATAGACGTAAACAAAAAAAATAATCTCGCTAATAGGTACTAAATAAACTCTTCTTCAAGACAGTAAGAGGTTCACGCCATGAAGTTGCAAATTTGTCCGCTAGATGTCAATTGCTACAGGATGTTTGCTGCCATCTAATGGCGCAGTATGTAACTTCTAGCATTCTAAAGTTATACACCTTAGTTACAATTGTAGAAATTCTGATATTTTGTACTTACCTTAAAGTCACCGTTACCAGACAAGATGTTAACAAATTGACTCCATTAACGAACTTGGCCAAGAGATAATCACTCTAGCATCCTATTGTAAAAAAAAATGAACATAATTCAAAAATCCACTTTCGTTTAAGAGTTATTGCGTGGAGTAACGGACAGACGGATGTATTAAAATTACAAAAGACCCTCTAGCGTGATCCTAATAAAGCACCAGAAGTCTCAGTTTGTAGTAAAACATAGATTAGTAAGTTATTCCATCCAAGTATCAGAGCCAATAACAAGGGATTTAGTACACTATGCAATTTTTTTCATGCAATCTAACTCAATATTACGTACAATTTGAACCAATCCAATACTGCATTTAATCTGCCTCACATAACTGCATGCAATTCTGAACAGCGGTGCAAATCTGTCTTCAATTTTGGGGAGGACGAGTAAGATTGTTCCTAATCTTCTTCTTCTTCTTCTTTTTTAAGCGATGTTCAAAATATTTATGAAGTTGAAAAACAATGTGTTGGAGGATCAGGGGAGCAGAATTGCCTTCAACATTTGGAAGCGGGCAGATTTGAAGCTTATTCTTGGGAGGGGGAGATGAGACTCATATTGCGGTAGAAGAATCTGATCTCTGAGGTTAACCTGTTATATATCAGGCGACGTAGATGAAGTAGTGAAACATATCTGTATTACAAATGAGAGAAGTGAACGCATTCTGAAATTTGAATACATGCATATTTATAATTGGTATGTTTCTACCTGGACATCCACAATGATCCACATTGACATTTTGGGACATTTGTTTTATAATAATATAAATAATGACTTCACAACACTATGAAGAAAGAAAATGTATGATGCAACAATAGTACTCTTTTTTTGAGGAAAATGATGATGATCTCAATAGCATTATAGGAATCGTTACAGGAATTAAACAAAAAGTTGAAAATAGACTAACAATAATTAATGACAATGAAATATTAAAGAATACGTTTTTTTAAAAAAATGAAACAAGTCAAGGGACATCAATTTCATCTCACTTTCCTTTGCGGCAGTCGGACTCAAATCATCACACATTTCAAATCGCATTATTGGGGGGAAGAGTCCCCCAGTTCCAAGATTGGGAGACATGTCCCCCATCCCCCCAGGATTTGCGCCAGTGATTCTAAACTACGGTTCTCTCGATTCATCTGATTTTGACAGCTACTTGTATTGGGTAGTGTCCCTGGATCTCCATGTTGCATGCAATTTAACATGAAAAATCGCATAATTTAAAACGGCTTTACATAAAAGATATTGTAGGAAGGCTACGGACAGAAACATTAAAGGTGTGGTTACTGACAGAGCCAGCAACAACAAGATCGATGACCTTCATTGATAGTCCTGATCTGCTCATCTTCTGCAACAAACTGACAATTTTTTCATCGTCAAGGACAAGGAGGACCCCAACGAAGAAACTGATCAACGATGATGCAATCAAAAAAAGGCAGTTCTTCTTCAAGGTTGCTGCAAGAGGTAGGTTTCGAACAGATCACTGGACAGATTTACGAGCCAAGGTTCCGAAAGACAATGTGAAACCGTTGTTTAGGATAAGACGTTACGTTTTATTTCTGGAGAAGTGCGTGACTTCATACAAGCTAATAGTATAGGCCAAGCCTACTTACGTAAGCAACAGCTATTAACATGTTAGCAAATTAATCTTTCAAGTCTATAAAGTGGCTGATTTTAATTATACACCGTGTGGACAGGCTTTGAACAGATTATTGGCGTCAGCAACTAAGTACATGATTACAAGTTTTAGCTAAGATGTCAATCCATTCGGGTAACACATCCTAACAGCATATTTTTTTAAAGCAGAAATTTCAATTAATGACAGAAGTTTGACTTCCCGTCGCTGATACCACCCATGACAGATAATGTAGCCAATTAAATTAGCATACAAATATGTCTCTTGCAGCCAATTCAAGGGAGGAATTTCTTTAATAAATTTTCATTTCCCAAGAACTTCCTAATGGAAAGATCAATTTCAGTAGTTGTCTATGTATATTTTACAAGGGCTATTCGTAATGTATTGATAACGATTTTCATCAAATTTTGCAGATAAATACTAGAACTAAAACAAACTCGTATATTGAAGATCACTTTTACTCTATTAAGTTCATTATTTATCTTTCTGGCTTTAAATATGGAGTGAGCATGGTTAAATTTTCTGATAAAGTTGCTTTCAAAATGTAACTAGTTACCATTGCGGTATTTCAGAACAAGTAATACGTTACTTTTACGTTACTCATGGAAAACATAAACAGATAGGAGCCACAATTGTGACAGAGAATACTTACTCTTACTGGTCTTTTCGATTTGTGACTACCGCGAGATCCTAACAGGATTTCATATTCAGTAGCCATTATGAGTGCCCAGAACATCTGCGACTTCACGATGATAACCTTCGATGTCCTCTTAGGGCATCGAAACCAATGTGTCTGCGGCACGTTGTCGAAGTTTTATTAACTGTAGCTGGGAGATATCCGTTGTTCAAGACGTTGTACAACAATGACCCACACGTGTTTAATTGGATAGAGATAAGGTGAACACACAAATAAAGGGAGCAGTAGCAGACCATGTTCGCCTACGAAGTTTAGGACGCTACATGCCACATGAAGCCGTGCGTCATCTTGTCAGAAAAAGGTCTCTTGCAGGATTGGAGTAAGAACTAATTACATCAGCCCATTCCGCGGTGTAGTTTCCGCGGATCAAAAACGCGTTAATGCGTATTAGACACCAGCAGGTAAGGAAACCAATTTCAGCCTGTACCATAATGGCCGATGTCAAACCAGTATGGTGACGTGGAATTTAGATTTGCCCAGGTACTGCTACAGTGTCGCAAAACACGATATCACGATGCTACAACCAGAATTTGGCAGAGAAAAAGATGTCCCATTCGGCTTGCCATGCGCGGCAGCGTTGCCACTGTACACCTATGCTGTGCAGTGAAACGGAATCGCAGCCGTGCAAATATACCCTTCCCCGCTGTACAACGTCAAAAAGTTAGTGCAGACCGGTCCACTGCGCAACAACCACAAAATAATGCGTTATTGTTCAGGGTATATGACTGTGTGAACTGCTATAACCATCTATATAAGAAATTTGTCTTCTCGTTCCGTAGTATAACGCAGCTACTGGGATAATGCACGTCGTTTTGTGTTTTTCTTCTGGAGCCATCGATTTCATATTCGCACTGTGGTTGCGTTCTGACCAACAGGAGCACAAGGATGTTACAGGAAAGAATAATCTCCAATCATGCTACATCTATATTCTTCCGCTATCACGGAACGAAACCTACTGGAATTGCTACCACATGCAACGACAAAGCATTGTTGGACCGCTCAGAAACTCATGTTATGACAATAATCGATCATTACTGAAATGTAGCACTCTGTACTGTCTTCGGTTACTGTTTTTGGAGTTCTGATCTTCTACATGCATCACGGAGTTTTACTAATATTAATGTTACTGTCTTTCAACCTCTACAGTCTACACATTCTGCAAATGTGGGGTTAATCCGATACTCTTTTTTGATTATGTTTTATTGTGTTTTATATCTACATAAAGCCACAATTTTTCTTTTATGGATTCTTTTAATTAACTAGTTAATGACAATAATAGTAAAGATTTGATTCTTTTTATATTTAACAACCGCATTCTTTGCTGTACATAAGTAGTGTTGTCCGAGAGACGAGACAGGATTTTATTGATAAAAAGTGAGACGAGAAATAAGTCTTCCAATAGAAAAATACAGACTTTTCGAGACGAAAAAGCAATTTGTTGACATCCTTTTGAGATAAGAGTGCATCAAATCATGTCTCGTAGGCAATAGTAAGCAGAAGTGCTTTAGTCTTCTCTCATACAATTTAGATTTAGACAAATCTAAATCTAATCTAATCTAATCTAAAGATTCTCAAAATCAAGCAGTAACCCATAAATACGTCTCTACTTAACCTATACCAGTAACTACGGAAACAAAAGGCAACAACCGCAAAGACTGTTTCTGAACTAATGGTTATTCCTTTATAATAAGAGATGAAATTAAATCTTCGAGTTTAACGTCCCACGATTATGCCCTTTAGGCTAAAGGAGACGGACAATTAAAGGAAGTTAATGGCAACAAAATAAATTGGTGTAATGACAATGTGGAGGGAAAAGGAGAGCCCCGAGAAAATTCATGGACACAATGTTGTCTACCACAAATCGCGCGACCGGAGATCGAGGCAGGGACGCCCCGCACATGATATGAGTGCTCTACCACTGAGTTCCAATGCTTATCGGAATAACAAGAATTGCATTGTACAGACTAGTGGTGGCATCAAAAACCGGTTTTTCGGTTTTCAGGAAGACAAAACCGGTTTTTGAAAATTTTCAAAACGGTTTTCACCGAAACCTGTTTTCTCCAAAACCGGTTTAGTTTTCACCGGATCCGGTTCTGGTTTGCTTCAAAACCGGTTCCGTTTTTTTTTCAAATTTGTTCTATTTCTGCTCAGAATAGTATTTCGTTGTTCTCCGGTAACCGATTCCGTTTCCACAGAAAGTTTTATGTGTTTTCCAAAAGTTTTCACCGAAACCAGTTTCGGTGAAAACCGAACCGGTTTTGAAGAAAACAGAAACCGGTTTCGGTGAAAACCGAAATGTTAGTTTTTCGTATTTCGGTTTTCTCGAAACCGCTTTAAGGATTTTTAAAAAAACGGTTTTGTCCATCACTAGTTTGAGAACACCTAGTCACCCACCAGTAACGACGACAGCTTTAGTTTATTTTGGGAAGGAGCAGACAGAGGAGCAGTAATGTATTTGATCTATATTACAACATATGTCTGGAAGCAGAGGTAGCCATCGGGGGGCGCCCGCCCCTCTGACGTCGTTAATGCCACCCACCTTTCTTTAAGAAGTCATCTACTCTTACTCATAAATGGAACTCAAATTTTTCTCTGAAACTAAGGTCTTTATTTCAAGCAAAAACACTTTCACGACCTATGTGCGGTTGTAATGATACACCCTGTTTTAGACAGGTGGTTAGCTATGATTTTTGAACAAAATTGTCCTTATTTACTTATGCTTTGGTTATGAGTGCACATGAGACGAGACGAGATAAGTCTCGTAACTAGGCTTGCCAAATTTGTAAAATCGGAAAGGAGGACACTTTGACTTTTAAAAAAATGCTTTTACCGAAACTTAAGTTTGATTCCAGATTATATCAAAACAGCTCACTTTAAAGAAAAGGAAAAAAATGAAGTTCAGCTCTCACAGTATCAACACTAAGAGGTAAGTTTATTTTTAAAATCCGTCCAAAGTAACTTATGAAATGTTTTGTTTTATTATTTCTATTCTTATATTTCACGCACATTTTTTCAATGCACGTTTTCACGTATTTCTAATCATTGTGTTATTTTGTATATTTAACTTTGTTTTTTTTTTTTTTTTTTCACCTCACCAAATGTTAAGGATCAAAGTTCCTTAAGTCACCATGTTTCATTCATTTTGACAATTTGAAGTTAATAAATATTTAATGAAACACTTAGCCCAACAACAGTAACCTTAACCTATCATATCACTACACCTCATTCCTAACAGAGGGCATAACCCTCTTAAAGGTGGCTAGCCCTTCTGGCTAGCATGCAAAAAAAAAGTAACTTAATTCTTGATATTCTTTCACATTCTGCATTACAATTCGATATGGAGAAAAAATGTAAGATGTCACGAGTTTGATGAAATTCCCCAAATTTGTACTACCATGAGCAAAATAAATGACGCGTCTCTTTATTTTGAAGTTTTCTGAAAATATCTCCGTTTTCTTTATATGTTCGAAATTTCGGAAGGTTTCCCCAGCAGGACAGGTTAATAACAAACCCGTTTTTAATATTTGTGTTAGATATTAGCTTAAAATAAAGAAATTAGAAGCAAAAAACATTAAATCGACAGAAATCTCGAGAATTACCAACTCTGCTAAAGTGGGAAATTTTCAAGAACACGAGGGAATTCTGCAGTTCAACACGAAGCAGCGACATCTATGTCATTGAGAGAAGCGTGGATTAGATCTACAAACGAAAATTTTAACGAAATATTTCTAGTATGTCTTATTATATGCATTTTCAGCGAACTCCAAATATATGAATCTATGCTAAGTATTAACGTATAGATAGTGCAAATAGTGGAAATTACCTATGGAAAAAGACGAATTGTTAGCCCAATCGTAATGAAAAATCGTCTTTACTGTAGAAGCTCAGTTGGGTAAGGCAACAAGTTTGTATACCGAAGGTAGACGGTTCGAATCCCGTGGAAGTACTGTTGTCATTTTTATCACTAAGGTTATTTTATTTATTTTTTATTTGGGAAAGAATCAAATTGTAAAATATGTGTAAAACTCATGACGATACCAAAAAAAAAAAAAAAGGAGAAAATATCGTCGCATTTGCATTAGTGTCTCTAATTTTTGTTTGCAAACAGATTCGTAATTATTTCCCCTGTGCTCACTGATGCATAACGAATGTTTTCCAGTAAATGTTAATTCTAATTTGGAGAATTTTATAGTTTCACAATGTTTCTCACTACATAGTCTTCTATCTACGTGTTTGGATATTTTAATAACAGATTTCCCTATTAAATGTTTAATTTTCTCTATAAATATTTGTCTTAAATTGAAATTGTTTTGAATTTACTAAGTAAGCAAAGTTGCCCGAAGGAGGGGAGCTCAAGTAATAGATATTCTACGTAAAAGCAACCTATTGTAGAATGATGATGCTTCTTACCTTCAGCACATAATCTTAACGTTAGAGAGTCAGAGAGAGAAAAATCCTGGTTTTTCCTCCTCTATGACCCCCCCATCTTAAACCTCTACATATCATTGTTCGTCTCACATAATTTCGGCTCTCCAAAGACATTCATATTTATTATTATTATTATTATTATTATTATTATTATTATTATTATTATTATTATTATTATTATTATTATTATTTAACACTCTTTATTCTACATGCCATCTCTCAATTTTTCGATACAGCCCCCTTAGTACTATGAAACTCTCTTCTTCCATAGTGAAATGGAAAAAGATCATATAATTGCCACTACTTTACAAGAATATAAACCAAAAACGTCAGTAGAAAGCACATTAAAAAATTTACTTTTTGAGGCTCGTTTTGGTGCCCCTCTTTCTCTGGCGCCCCGGGCAGTCGCCCGGCCCTTAATCCGCCCTTGAAAGTACGGACGCATAACTAAGGACTGCAGAGGAGAGGTTAACCTTCATGTTATGCCACTGGTTTGACGTGTTTGAAATGTTCAGTAAGTGATCAGTTGGTGAAATAATTTCGACGGTTACTGATGTTTAAAGTTTAGCTAAGACAAAGCTACCTAATCAAATACATTTGATATCGCGATGTCACAATTTGATTTTTCCTCACATAAAAAAGACATAAACAATAGTAATAAAAACCCTTACTCGTACTGGGCTCCTAACTAACTAACAACCTAATTCTTACAGACTAGTTGCTCTGACCAACTGAGTTTCGATTTATTACGCGAAAGAAGTCTGTTATATTAAGAGGCATGCTTTTCATTATCAAAACTGTTCGAAGTAATACGAACATGGCTTAAGAACAGAGACGGAACTGAATTACCACTCGATTGACCTTGAGGGCAAATCACCAAAGTGTAGCTATAAACGGAAGTTCAGCATGCATTTCTCTGGAGTTGTGTTCAGTATTCCTATCTGCCAGTCATGCTTGTTCGTAGGAGTAATATGTTACAAACCTAACCTTTCGATAGAGCACAATGACAGAGAATCAAAATTAATGAATTCTTGCCCTTGTGAACTTGGGATACCACCATGTGCAATAAAACTGTCGCGTCTTCTGAAGTGATATTTTATCGAAAATAACTCGTTTTCCTTTATATATCCTAAGTTTTTGAGGGTTTCAAAACGAGGAAACGTTACTGACAAACAAGGACGCATTTAGGGGTGGGTCCAGGTGGTCCGGACTCCCCTCTGAAATCCCAACTTCTCTGTAAATTTAGCCTAAATTTAAGGATTATCTTTTAAATTTTATTATAATTTATCCTAATATTGAAGTCGGACTTCTCCCGAAATAAATTACTGCATACGTGCCTGCTGACAATTTTCAATATATTCCTTAAATAAGTAAAATAACTAAATTAGGAGCAAAAAGCTTCAACACGGGCTAACTTTTGTCCACTGCCAATATTGTTAGAAGGGATATTAATAGCAAAAATTGCTAGGCAATGCTGAACCTTGGAACTTCACTCCGAACAGCAAGCTTATTATTGAGAACTACATATGAAACATTTTATCAAAACTTATCTAGCTTTTACCTGGCATGAAATTATTATATACACCAAAATTCACTCTCCTAAAATGTGTATCTAAACATTGCTCTACGTATCTACGAAGCAATGAAAATTATTTATCGAAATATGTGAGCAGGGAATTCTAACAGCCAGCCATTTTATTTAAATCGTAGTAAACCCTGTAACCGGGCGTTAACGTGAAGACAAAGCTTGGTCCATTGGTAAAGTGTTGGAAGAATATAAACTCAATGTTCGTAGGTTCGAATCTATCCACTCACCATAACATTTTGTTCTTATGTGTAACGATGAAATAAGAAAGAAAAAATGTATAACCGTTAAGACAAAACTTCAACCAAGTCTGAAGAGAACAATACTAAAATAGTAATACAATGACGTCAACCAAAAATTATTTCATGTAGCGTTTGGACGAAATTACAGCTGTTAACAATTGCAGAAATGAAAACAGTCTGTAATGCAGTCTAGACTTCTGAATGCATTTACTTCCTGAAAACTTCCGTCTCGTCATTGGTATGCCGTTAATCATTGTAAAACCTTTCAATTGGAAGTGAAATGACACAAACTAAAACAGTTTTAAATCAATAAATGTCTATGTGTAAAAGTAGGTGTCTTTTATCTGTAGTTCTGAGTTCCTTTTACTTTGAAGTGACAAATGAGAGAAGAAAGTATGGCGTTCGAAAAAAAAAATCAAATTTGAGATTTCAACGAATTTACACGTATTATAGCCCCTAACACCGAAAAAGTTATTTTTCGATACATGTCCATCAGTTCGTCCGTCCGTTCGCTACACTTTTCTGTGCACTCGCCTAGAAGCCATACCGTTCAACTTATCTGCACCAAATTTTAGTTTAAGATTTTCATAGTATTTCCTATAGTTTTTTTTTTATTTCCCTCCTACTCCCAAAACAAGGGTAGTTTCCTGTACGGTGAAAATAAAAAAAGATATTTTCTCATAACTGGCTCTAACGATCTTGTTTTCTTTCTTTTTTTATAAATCAATATTTAATTAGCAACCCTAATTTGTGGTATAAGGCATTTATCTGAGAAAAATCTACAAGGGGTAGTTTATACTAAGGGGGTGAGTTTTTTCTCAGTGATTTTCTCAAAATGGACTCAAATGTTTTCGTTCATATTTCATAAATAAAGATTTCATTAATAACTTATCAATATGGCATAACTCGTTTGTCCTAAAAAAATGCGAGGGGTAGTTTATTCTTGGTGGAGTGTTGTCTGGGCGATTTTCTCAAAAACGACTCAAAAGAGTTTATTCATATTTCAAAAATAAATATTTCGTTAATAACCGAACAATATGGCAAAACTCGTTTGTCCTGAAAAAATATGCGAGGGGTAGTTTACTCTTGTGGGTGTTTTTCCTCCACGGTTTTCTCAAAAATGAGTCAAGCAATTTTGTTCGTACTGAGAAGTAAATATTTCATTAAAAACCTAATAATATGGAATAACTCGCTTACCCTGAAAGAATCCTCAAGAGATAGTTTATTCGGGGAGTTATTTTTCCCTCACGATTTTCTCAAAAATTACTCGGACAATTTTATTGATAATTCATAAATAAGTATTTCATTAATAACCCTATATTTTAGTATAAGTCATTTCTATGAAAAACAATTACAACGAATAGTTTATTTTTGGGGTCAAGGTTTTTTCCCCGACAATTTTCTCGAACGACAGGCGATTTTGTTCAAATTTCGCAAATAAATATTTCATTAATAACCAAAAGTATATCTTAAGTCATTGTTCGAAACAATTCACAAGAGGTAGGTTACTCCTGACGTGTTCTTTTTGAACGACTTTCCCAAAGTGACTCATTTGATTTTTTTCATATTTCATAAACAATGATTGCATTAATTGGTCTATCATATGTCTAATGAAA
Organism: Thermobia domestica; assembly: GCF_964235325.1. Classification (NCBI taxonomy): domain Eukaryota; kingdom Metazoa; phylum Arthropoda; class Insecta; order Zygentoma; family Lepismatidae; genus Thermobia; species Thermobia domestica. The sequence goes on along the minus strand of NC_137459.1, from coordinate 35,102,991 downwards.
ATGTGCTCAAAGTGTGAGTTAGTTTTGTAGTATGGATTTTCTTCAATCGAAGTTTTTTATTCGATAATCTGACATTCGATGTATTTGAATAATACGATAATTTTATTCGTATTATCCAAATACACACTTCAGTAACAACTGCGGCCTAACACAGTTAAGAAATTGAATTGAAAAAGTTTAGTGCGGTGGCCCTGTAATTGAATATTTTTTGAGAAACTCCCTAGCTTTTTGTGGTAAACTCAGGCTTTTCTTTTCGAGCGACAAAAGAGAGAAGAAAATATAGTGATTGTGAAAATAATATCAAATTCAGATTTCAACGGATTTACATGTTTCATGGCGTCTACATACCGAAAATGTGACTTTTCGACACCCGTCCTTCCGGTCCGACCGTTCGGCACACTTTTATATGCACTCGCCTAGAGGCCATACCGTTCAACTTATCTACACCAAATTTTAAACTTAGGGTTTACTTAGTATTCTTACAGGAGCTTTTCCATTTTTTCCTACCACCTAAAATAAGTGTGGTTTACAAACAGCCGAAAATCGAAAAACGCTATTTTCTCAAAAATGGTTTTAACAATTTTGTTTATTTTTCATTAATCAATATTTAATTAACAACCCTATATTGCAGTATCAGATATTTCTCTTAGAAAAATTTACGAGGGGTAGTTTATTCTTGGAGGTGACTTTTTCTCGACGATTTTCTCAGAAAAGACCCTGGCGAATTTTGTACACACTTCATAAATAAATATTTGACCTTGCAACATGGTATAAGTCAATTGACCTGAAAAATATATGAGTAGTAGTTTATTCTTGGACTTGAACTTATTCCCAGTGAGTTTCTCAAACACGACCAGTTGGCAACCCTGTATCTCGACAACGAATCTGAATTCGAAAACTGCAAGAGGACCATTTGTCTCCTTTTGATGTCACGAATCACCTCCCGAAGTTTGTGGACATCTTTCAGGTTCACCCTTAATGAAGCTTCTTTTCGAAAAGTTAACTATTAACTTTAGGCATTGTTTATCTTTTTTTAAATCACAAATGTCGTTATTAATTTTAAGGCAGAGAACTACTTCTGAGAGAATAGATCTTGAAAAATAATTTTAAAATTTAGACTTTTGTTTTCGAGACATTCCAGACAAGACGAGACATTTTACAAGCTATCTCGTGTCCAAAACATTTGCCTCGTATTATCTTGGATGTCACAAAGCGCGTCTTGTCTCTTTCTCGAGACATGTCTTATCTCGTGCGCATTCGTTAACACTTGGGAAGGATTATCTTTCTACTCAAAGCATTGTTTTTATAATGGTTGCATATTTATGATAATTGCTGTCCACATAAATTACAGTCCTTTCAGTTAAATTAATTAATTATTATTATTATTATTATTATTATTATTATTATTATTGAAATTGCAATATCTAGTTTAACGTTGGACGATTATGCACCTACGCTAAGGGACAATGATGATGAATGAAATGGTGAAATGAAGAAAGTGGGAGGAAAATGGAAAATCTCAAGAAAACGCATACCCATGCACACGGTATTTGTCCACCTCAAATTTCACTTGGCACGAAGTGGAATCGAGCCACGGACCCCCTGCACCAAAGGTCCCTACAATGCTTTATTATTATTATTAATAATAATAATAATAATAATAATAATAATAATAATAATAATAATAATAATAATAATAATAATAATAATAATAATAATAATTGAAGCGAGCTTAACGAGTTTCAACCGTACGACTCAACCAACGTTTGGGTGCCTGTTCGTTCGTCTGCTCCTCTCATAAAAGACATTTCATTTTAATGAAACTAGTAAGTGCGTTCTTTTAGCTCTGCGAAATAACTATTGCTTGGAATATGAATCTGCAAAACATAAGAGGTAAAATTAACCAAATGGTGCAAGTTTCCACTTATATATACAAAACAATTTTGCAATATCAACTACGTGAATCTTGTCCCATAAAGAAGCCGAAACCCCTACACCGAAGAGCCCTCCGAGATTTGATCATTGTCCACACGGACTGAAATTGTCATTTGAAGCCAAGACTTTAATATGAAGCCAATAATTTCTTTAAAATAGACGGAAAATTCGGAAGTTATAAGCATTTTCATATTTTTGCCTTTTCCCATAAGGGAGCCGTAGCCCCCTATACTGAAGACCCCCCCGGAGATTTGATCATTGTCCACTCGGACTGAATTTGTCATTTGGAACCAACACTTTAATACGAAGCAAAATATTTCTTTAAAATAGACGAAAAATTCGAAAGTTATAAACATGTTAATAATTTTGCCTTTTCTCATAAGGGGGCCGTATTAGCCTACACTGAAGAGCCCCACGAGATTTGATCATTGACCACTTGGACTGAAATTCTCATTTGAAACCAAAACTTTAATATGAAGTCAAAAATTAAACTTTTAAATCAATTTAAACTGACTGGGTTCCGGTTCCCCCCACTATTGTTTAGTTTAGTTAAGTGGTAATTTGTGACAGCTTCACATCATCAAAAGAATGTTTCGCTTCCCCTCCCCTCCCCCAGGAGTTCGTGCTGGATCCACCACTGGAATCAATAGACACTCTTCCTATTCTTTTTGTCACCCTTGATTGTGTAGGGGCTCCCTCGTACAAATAAAGAAGCGGTAATATTACAATCAAGGGGCGCTATATATTAGGTATTTTTTTAGTTACCTACCCCTAACCGCACAGGGCCATCTTTCGTAGAATAAAAAATATTACGTGATATTCCAATCATGAAAGGGGAGAGGATGCTGTAAATATATTTCTTATTCATTTTGTCTGTCCTGCTTATCGAAAATTACTTTCTGTTGGAAGGCTACTGAAATGAGAGGGGCAAAATAAAAAGTCGTACCCCCTCCTACATGGTTGCTCAAATAAGTACAAAAAGAAAGCATTTTAAACTAAGATATTTAAGATTTAAACTAGGAAACTAAGATATCCTACATTATGTAAGGATGGCATATTCAGGATTATTATTATTATTATTATTATTATTATTATTATTATTATTATTATTATTATTATTATTATTATTATTATTTGAATGTTTTTGGAGCACCGAAATTTTGTGAGACGAACAATGATATGTAGAGGTTTAAGATGGGTGGTCATAGAGGAGGAAAAACCAGGATTTTTCTCTGTCTGACTCTCTAACGTAAACATTATGTGCTGAAGGTAAGAAGGAGAATATCCAAACACGTAGATAGAAGACTATCTAGTGAGAAATATTGTGAAACTTTATAAAATTCTCCAAATTAGAATTAACATTTACTGGGAAACATTCGTTATGCGCCAGCGAGCATATGGTGAGCAGTGAGCACAGGGGAAATAACTACGAAACTGTTTGCAAACAAAATTAGGGACGCTAATACAAGTGCGACAACAGCATTTTTTCTTTTTTTGGTATCGTCATAAGGTTTTACACATACGTTACAATTTGATTCTTTTCCAAATAAAAAAATAAAAAAAAATAACCGTAGTGTAGTGATAAAAATGACAACAGTACTTCCACGGGATTCGAACCGTCTACCTTCGGTATACAAACTTGTTACCTTACCCAACTGAGCTATTTGCTCTCTTACGTAAGCTGAACCTGTTCTACAGTAAAGACGATTTTTCATTACGATCGTCCTACCAATTCGTCCTTTTCCATAGATAATTTCCACTATTTGCTCTATCTTTATGTTAATACTTAGCATATATTCACATATTTGGAGTTTGCAGATAATGCATATAATAAGACATACTAGAAATATTCGTTAAAAGTTTAGTTTGTAGATTTAATCCACATTTCTCTCAATGACATAGATGTCGCTGCTTCGTGTTGAAATGCAGAATTCCCTCGTGTTCTTGAAAATTTCCCACTTTAGCAGAGTTGGTAATTCTCGAGATTTCTGTCGATTTAATGTTTTTTGCTTCTAATTTCTTTATTTTAAGCTAATATCTAACACAAATATTAAAAACGGGTTTGTTATTAACCTGTCCTGCTGGGGAAACCTTCCGAAATTTCGAACATATAAAGAAAACGGAGATATTTTCAAAAAACTTCAAAATAAAGAGACGCGTCATTTATTTTGCTCATGGTAGTACATTCGGTTCACCAAGCACAGTGTTGTAGTGTCCCGCGATCAAATATTTGATAAAGTCATGGTACTAATAACTTGTTCATCCTATATCCATTCTGGAAATATTTTATGCATCTTGAAACTTTGTTGACCTGTTTTATTAATTAGTCTCCAAACTCGAAAAGGAGGACAAAAGCGCGTCCGGCTTGAGTACAAAGCCGGACATCATCTTTTATGTCCAAAAGTTGGACTGTCCGGCTACAAGCCGGACGTCTGGCAACCCTACTCGTGACGAGATTTGAGACGAGACATGGTTGCTCTAATACGCGTCTTTCGCGTAGGAGACCCGGATTCGATCGCCGGCAGGAGTTTATTAGATTCGGATCCCACATTAAGCTGTAGGTCTACGTCTTAAACAGTCTCGCTGCTGAAAGAGGTGCTAAACTGAAAACCAAATCAAATCAAAAGAAAATCTTAAGTTCATTCTTTCTCTGTTCATTTTCTCTGCAGATCAGACTTTCAAAAGTAGCATAAAAATAAAGAAAATCATATCATAAAAAAAGAGATTGTTACTCGCTACAGTTACTTCAAAAATATAGTTACCCTGTATCGCTACCTAAACAATAACACGTTACTTGCGATATTAATTTCGAAAAAAAAAGAAAGAAAAGGAAGAAAACAAAGCAGACAGGCGCCAAGACCAAACCATATCGGCACCACCTAGCATTTTGCTCAGCAACGTTTTTTTTTCTTTCTTTCTTTTTTGTAACTGCCACGTCCTACATCAACAAGGTAGATTACATGTATTGGTAGTTTTGAAAAAAAGAAATCTTATGTCGAATGTTCTCAAGTTTCTGGACATTAAAAGAAAATTAAAAAGAAGGGGAGGGGCTATAATCAAGCCCCCAACAAGATCCTCATCCAAACAGGTTCCATTCAAGTTGAACTTACAATAGAAGGGCAATAAATGAGGCGTTCTCGTAAACAAAAGCGCCAATCTTCATAACGTTTTTAAACAGTGTTCCGCTTGAACAAAAACGCAAATTACTGTGCAATACAATACAACCTAACCCAAGGAAATAAACCGTATGCTTTCATCAATCCATCAGTTGAAGTATGAATTTCTCCCAACAGAAAAGGCATATGCGAATATAAGCGGTCGTACCTTTCACAGATTTCAGATCACAATTTTAAGAAGTAAATTCAGTGATGCCAACTTGGAACTTCTAAAAAATCCTTTTGCTCCCAAATTTCCCACGCGCTACGTGTACAAAAATATAGTGTGTAAGTGTACATTATATCTCAATATTCCGGTGTGTATTGAACAATTGTTCTTTCAATTTGCTTGAGTTGTGAGATTTCTCTTTCTCGCTTGGTTCTATTATAGCATAATAATATTTTCAATTTGCGTCAATCACGGCAAATTTATTCTATGTAGAGATTAAATACAGTAAAACCTGTCTTCAACGGACCCTTTATTAAACGGAAAACTGTCTTAAACGGAAATATTTCACGGTCCCATGAATTTTGGAGAACAAAACGTGTAAAAAGTCCCTTTATTAAGCGGAAACTGTGTTACGCAGACAACGGAAAGAAAAATAAACATTTAACGGAAAATTCTGAGTTCCGGACTACAGCGTTTAGAAGATGTTTAGACATTTTGTGAGACATATACATTATACTGCCTGCGATAAAATGTTCGTTCTTTTGTTAAATATTTCTGGACAGTGTAGACCTTCCCCAACCACTACTCATATTCACCCCACAAATTATCCTTAATCCCCGCAACTTAATCAAGAATCATACGGAATGTCGGAAAGAAGAAAACGAGATAGAGGAAGAAGAGGAATACGATACCGAGTTCGAAGAAGAGTGTAGAATAAATACATATCAAGATGCTCTCAGAAGTTTAAAGGAACTGCAAAAATTTGCCTTATGGAAAAATGATTCTGATTCACTTAATATAATTTCTCAGGCTAAAGTGTATGCGGAAAGTCAAGCAGCCAAGCAGCAATGTACACAGAAAACCCTGCTTGGCTATTAGAAAAATAAAGAAAACGTGTGCATAGTATATTTTGTATTCATTTTATTTTTTTTTTTTTGTGTGTATTTATTCGTAGAAGAAAGAAGCACTGTAATCGAACAATGTACGTACAGCAATATATTTTCTCAGTATGCCCCTTTATACGCATGTATTTTTTTTAAAAAAAAAAAGGAAAGGTCTACCTCCACTAAGCGGAAACCTGACTTTAACGGAAATTTTTGCAAGTCCCGCTCGATTCCGCTAAAGACAGGTTTCACTGTATTTACATTTTCACTTTACCACCACAATATGGGAGGAAAGGTATGGTAATCGTGGAAAAAAGAAAGAAAAATCGAATTTGAGAAACGCATTTACATGTTTCATGGTCCCTACATGCAGATGAGGAATCTTCGAATGTCTGCACGTGTGTCCCGATGTACACTCATGTCCAAAATGATTGTCGCATGTCTTCTTGTAAGCGTATAATTTGATAATGATTTTGCAGGATACTTTTAACACTGATACTATGTGTATAATTGGGAACTGTATACTTGTGGTAAATTTCATAGTACAAGAATTATAAATACGAAAATTAGAATGAGTAAAACAAAATGCTGATAAATGGACAAGAAAGTTTTATTTTCTCAAAGGTATATATAATTCTCAAATACTGGAGTGCTAACTGAAAATCAATATGTAAATCTTAGATTGATTTCTCACAGAATATTGCGAGAGATATAGACGAGCATGATTTTAAAAGAATACGGAACTGATAATTGAGTGATAAAGAGGTTTTAATTTCATTATTTGTTCTCATAATGCTTATAAAAGCTGTGCTTGAGATACGAAGCAAGGAATCTGAAACTATCAGGAAAGGTTAATATCAAAAAGCACTTACATTGTGTTCCTTCTGATAGTTGAAGTAAGCTTCATAGGCTGCGCCTTTTGTTGATTTATGCAACTTATAGACAAACGGCAAGTCTAGAGCTGAAGTGTAGACTTAAAGTGTGTTGAGTCAACGTAGGTGGTTCTTTTCCTATAAAACTGCGAAATGCAATCAATATTAACTAACTAAACTAACTAACTCTATGGCTTATGGAACTCGGAGGTTCAATGCCGCGTTCACAAATGCTCTCCACCGACTTCTATCCTTAGCCAACTGGATCCAATTTCTACTTTGTATTCCTATCTCTGCGAGATCCATTTTAATATTGTCCTCCCATCTGCGCCTTGGTCTTCCTGATGGTCGTTTTCCGATTGGTCTTCCAGTCAAGGCTTTGAAAGCATTTCTATTTTCTTCCAACCTAGCTACATGACCTGCCCACCTAAGCCTCCTAGACTTGACGACCCTAATAATGTTGGGTAAACCGTATAAATTATGTAGTTCCTCGTTATGAAGCTTCCGCCATTCCCCATTCTCGTTCCTCTTGGGTCCGAATATTCGTCTCAGGATCTTGTTCTCAAATACTTTCAGTCTATGTTCTTTCAGAGTAAGCGACCATGTTTCACAACCATATAGAACAACAGGCATGATTATCGTTTTATATATTTTAAGCTTCAAATTCCTCGACATAATTCGCGACGACAAGAGATTTTGAACCGAATAGTAACATGAATTCCCTGCTTTTCTTCGTGGATATGATTTTCCTCTGTTAATATTGATCCTAGATATTTGAAACTATCCACTTTATCAAAAGTATTATTTAATATTTTAACGCATCTATAATTTGCTGTATTACGGTCCCGACGCACTTCCATGTATTTACTTTTCTCTGCATGTACTTCTAAACCCAGTCCCTGCAAGTGTTTAATAAGATCTCTGCATTTCTTTTTCTTGTTCTCCTGTCGTCCCCTATTAAATTTCCATCATCAGCATATGCCATAACCTGGTGATTACCGTTCAACTCTAAGCCCTGGTTGCTATCTTTGATTTTCCTTATAGCGTATTCCAAAACAAAGTTGAAGCCTTTCATAATTCCTTGTCGGGAAATTCCACGTGTATGTGTGATAGAATATAATCCGCCTTATGCAGAGTCGTTTTGAAATATGATTAGCGTATTACTAAAGCCCTGACTACTGCAGGAAACTTATGTTAATCAAAGTCTTTAGTTTGGCACTAATCATGCTTCAAAACGACTCTGCATAAGGCCCAATAAGTTTTGGGCTTATTTCAATAAACCGGATTAGATTTTGGAAACAACTCTAACTTGATTCATTCAATTAAGATATTTTGTACTCAAGCCAGCCTTGAATTGTTTATATACATTTTACAATAATTTAAATAATTTCAGGGTTTTGAAATTTGGTATATTATATCTTTCTGTGAATCACTTAGTCAGTAGTGAAGGCATGGTGTTCAAGTTACTTCCATGTGGTTCATAACAAATAGTGTAAGAAAAGTGAAGGGATTGATTGAAAATTATTATTAGGATATCATATATACAAGAACTGAGTAATTATGTTTCTATTATTGAGATATTCATTAGCATACATCAATAAATGCTCCTCTGATGCAAAGAACCATCTGGCTTTATGTATTATCAAGAATCCAGGTTCTTGGCAGAGACTCATCAACATAATGGCATAATTAGAACCTAAGAAACACACTGCCTTATGCAAAGTCGTTTTGAAATATGATTAGCGACATACTAAAGGCCTGACACCTGCAGGAAACATATGTTAATCGAACTCTTAGTAAGGCACTAATCACGCGTCAGAACGACTCTGCATAAGGCCCATACTGTTTAGTTAGAAAATTTACAAACTTTTCTTCCTTTTCTTATCACTTTATTCTAATTATCTGAACAATGTTCCATTGCCTGGAAACTGAGGAAGAAACCACTGCTAGTGTTCGAAAAATTTCACTTGATCTACTCGCAGTGCAAAAGATACGTACGGTTATGCTGGTTAGGCCAAAGGAGACAGTGCTAATGAGAAATGAAGAAAGTAGGAGGAAACGGGAGAACCCCGAGAAAACCCACGAGCATGGTGTTTGTCCACCACAAAGTCCACACGGAGCGAGGTGGGATCAGACCAGAGACCCCAAACACCGGAGATGAATGCTCTACCACTGAGGCCCCGCGCCCCAGGATGTGACCCACCGACCCATTCTGCTCAGTGCATTGTAGACAGCATCTGATGAATTTGTCTACAATTACTTTCAAGGCCTCCATTTTTCTTCCTTTTTCATTTGTTTTTGTTTACTTACCTCAGATGAGTATAAAGTAAAAACAAAACAAAAAAAAAAAACAGACACTTTTGGATATTGATATTTGTAATTGTAATAGTAGCAATAGAACTTACTACTTGGCTTTCGAGAGACAGTCGAATTTTAGTCCTTTTTTTTTCTTTCTTCCTTTCTTTCTTTACGTTGCCCTGCTTTACCTTGATTTGAGACTTTCAAATTTCATCCTATTTTTCACTGAAATGTATCTGTAATTCAACAAGGAAATAACTGAGGCGCCTAGTATCAAAAGCGCCAATTTTTTTTTTTTTTTTTTTTTTACCGAAATTGAAAAAACTGAAATGAAATCTTTGCTTAGCGTATAATACTTTCTACTTTTGTTCGTTTATATTTATTTATTTATTTAACCAGGCCATGATTCCAATGATAAATTGACTATATCACCAGACCAAAACACAAAAATTGTTTGTTTTAGGATATGGGAATAGATCGATGCAAAATAGTGTATTTTTGTTCTGAAACAATCCTAGCGTTTTGAAGGTCTATGGCTCTGATATTTCAATTGCTTAAAACTTTGTTCTCTGCTGAAGAGAACCAAACTTGTGCGATATTTTAAACCTGAGGTATGACTATTTTCAACATCATGCTAATACGTAACTTTGAGGAATACAGAACCTATTATTTAAAAAAAAAAAAAACATATATTAATAATTTTATAGATTTAAATTTGGACATAATTTTCTTACTTCTGTGACCTACATCTGTAATTTGAAGGTATTTCGGTATGACTCACATGTCACTGCCATAGTATCTAAATACGCAACACCTCACCTTTTGATATCTGTTTTCTTACATTAACACAAACAAATACAAAATTTATTACTATTATTTGTCATACATTGAATTTCTATTATATATGCAAAACCAACAAACTTTTGACACTAATAATAATACACAAATGATTAGAGTTATAAAAATAAATATAGGTTTTAACTTTCTTTTTTTTTTTTTTTTTTTTTTTAGACAAAAGTAAAAAAAAATCTCAACTCTGTGATTCAAATTGTATATTTACTTGCAGACACTGAGAATGAACTTGGAGAGTCTTCAACATATGACAATCAGGAAATGCAACTGAAACAACAGGTTGTGTGGCTAGAGACCCAACTTTCAGAGGCCGAATTGGAAAGACAAGAGGTAAACGCTTAATATCTATAGCACTGGTTCTTATTGTGTGTGTCATCAAACATCAAAGACTTCGTTAAGGTCACATGGACAGTGCTAAAGCAAATATTTAAACAAATCCCAACAAAAATTGCTTGATTGTTGTCAAATACAACTCAATTCTCGAACAGTAACGAACACCTGTTCAATTTAATTAGTTATCACAGTTAAGAAAAATAGTCTTGTCTTGATCGCAAACAAGTTTCTTATCATTGAAGCTGGAGACAAGTTCCTTTTTTATCTTTGTTTGACAGATGTAGTATAGATAGATGGAGATTTCTAGCAGAGATTGTATTTGCGGTGTTTAGAACTTTCTGAGTGCAAGTGACTTTCCATCCTTTCGTTGTTTACAATGGGGTAGCATACTTAAAATCGTGGGTTTTAAGATTTGTTCTTTCTGGAGAAAGGGGGCGGCAAATTGCCTAGGGCCAGCCCTGAGTGTAATCAATACTTTCCTAATCTTTAGGGTTAATATCTCCCCTTTCTTTGCAACCCATAATAAACAAAAAGCATTCTTACATTTAGATAATTATCCAGTAAATATTTGTGTCCTGCCCCTTCCTCCACAACTGAAGTACGGGAGAATGCTTCAAAGCTTTTAGCAGAATTCACCAATGTTTGTGGTACTTCGGGAAGAAAAACTACACAAAATATTAAAAGCTGAAAATTGCCAACCACGCCCACTACAAATCAATCATTACTTCTCTGGGAATACTTTTAATCATTTCTAGGAGTAGAGTATGAATTATTTTCGGTGAATTATCCTTAGTATTGATCGGAAAAAATAAATCAGTTTTTAAGAAGTAAATTAGGTAAAATATTTTTGCTCTTCCTCCTCTACACGGCCCTGTGCATGAAAAATTGAAAACTTCTTGGGGTCATCAAGTACAACCAGGGTTCCCCTTAACCCTCGATAATTTGCATATTACCTGTGGATAGTTTCCAACATTCATAGACGGGGATATGAAATATTCCATTAGATTCCCTCCTCGCATAATCGCGTTATTTTTATGAAATGTTCACTGATTATTTCTGTCCCCTCAAATCAAACACTATCTCCCGTTAACAGTTCTATTCACGCCCATAAAAGTTAAAGCATGCCACGGCAGCTCATTGGTAGAGCGTTAACATCTGACGCGTGGGGTTCCAGGTTCGATTTCAATTTACGCCATGTGGGCTTTGTGGTGGACAAACACCATGTGCGTGGGTTTTCTCCTGCTTCCTACCAGTTCCTTTATTCATTCACATCATCATCGTCTCCTTTAGCCAACACGACATTAGCCTGGGACCGAAAATCAAATTAGGTGAAATATTTGTCCCCTTAAAATTACTTACGACGCTCTGCGTGTCGTTGTAACCCCTCTTGGCATCCCTACCTTGAAGTAGCTTCTATTTTCAGCTTCTTGTCGGAAGGAAGCTTTTTTTTTTTTTTTTTTTTAATAATAATATTAATAGAAATTACTACGTACAGATATCTAAAAATGAATCAACTCGAATTCTTTCGGGCATTTTTTTAAATTATTATTACATTCTGACTTGGATTAACCCGAAATATTTCCCTGTGATATCAATCATCGCACAGAGCGGCTCTTTCTACTCGATTTGAAGTGTATAACCTTGTAGTTTGTTAATTTAATACCAGATGGGGTGTGTTACTGTTGTAACAAATGCCATGACATTCTTCAGTGTTATCACAGCCAAGAAGCTTAGTGTTTCATTTCCTTTCATGCGGTTTATTTAATTATACCTTTGTTTCATTTCCTTTCATGCGGTTTATTTAATTATACTTTTGTTTCATTTCTGTTCAATAGCAAATGTCGAAAGACTTTTACTAAAGATAACATATTTTTTCAGCGCATATTTTATTCTATTCTTACCTGTATTATATTTTTAACTGTGCTCGAAATAATCCAGAAGAAGATTTTCTTTTTCAGCTGCTACGACACTCTAAATTCAGCTCCAAATGAAAATCAAAATTGGTCATGGGGACAAATTTATGATAGATTTACAATATTTTTTTTTTTTTAAATGCCTTTTCGGAACATTTTTCAGCATAAAAGTTAACAATTAAGTAGTTAATACAACATTATTATGACATTTAATAAATGAACCCTTTGTTCAAGTTTTATTTATTTTATTACAGGAAAGAAATGAACTTGGAGAGGAATTACGAGCACTAGAAGCCGAACTTCGAGAACTACGTGCAGAAAGAGCCCGTTATGAACTTTTAGAAGATCGCCTCCATCGAGTGCTAAGATTACTTCGAGCACTCTCTGCTTTGGTAAATCTCAAAATATAACTATAAAATAGTTTCCTTCTACTAGTACTTTAAGAAGACGAAAACAAAAACTATGACAAGCTCACGTTAAAACATCAATTGATTCTTTTTCTTTCTTTTTTTTAATGAATGCAGTGAAATTTCCAAAGATGATGTAAAATAGAGGATCTGCCCATATGTATCTTCATCCTATTAAATCAATGAAGCCAAAAAGCAACTGAACATCAACACGTCTAATAGGCTACTCTCGTTTCCGCCATCATCTTATTGGCTACTTTTGTTTCCGCCATGATTGTTGGCTCGAAACATTGCGATCATATTGGGCGGAGTGGGCAGAATAGGGGTGGCGAAACTGTGACGTATGGCTTCAAGATTTTGTTGTAAGGACAGATCCTCTATTTTATAACATCTTTGGAAATTTCCCCATGTGGATTCGGGGAAAGGGTTCAACTTACGTCATCTAAGAATATTAACTAATAACACGAATGACGGCTTATGAGGGGAATCACACCAGTAAATGTTAATGTTTTATCGCTTCAAACTAAAGGAAGGAAAGTTATTAATTATTAAAAATGTTGCATACAACAATCAGAACATGAGATTACTTTTCTTCCCTTAATTTGAAGTGAAACAATTTTAATTTTTACCGATGGGACTTCCCTCAAGAGCCGCCTCTGGGTGTTTATTTCGTTCCACAAGAGGAGACTCAATCTATTTGAACAGTATTCAAGATCACCAGCTTGTGTTGCACCTTCTTAGTAACCAAACAACCCACTCTGTTACAGTGCAACAAAATTTTAAATATCTGAAGTTTGATTCAAAACTTAACTTTAATCTCTATACATACAAGAAGTCATCCTGACTAACTAACTGATTGATCAACGCCTAGGCCAAACCGCTTAAGCTAGAAACTTGAAATTTGGACAGGGGTATCATTTAGGGGAGAGGGCAATGCCCCCCCCCCCAAGAGTTTGAAGAATGCATATACTTTAATATATTGTCTACTAATATACTAGTACAAAACGCGAAAGTCTTATGTCGGTGATGCTCTTGTCCCCTCAAGCAAAGACTGAAATGACGCCCCTGGGCATTAAGATTTATGATGTAAGGTCCCATTAAGGAAGGATTTTTGAAATTTGACGGAGAAAAAGAAAAAAGAGTGGTGATAATTATTATCTTAAAACGTCCATATCTCGGGATCTCTGAATATTAGAGACGAGACATTTGGCATATAAAAACTTATTTAAAATAGACATGTCTTTCAGCGCTTTTTAATATTTGACCTGTAAGGGAAGATAAAGGGATAAGAAAAAAAAGAGGTGGTGATTATAATTATTGTAATAAGATGTACATATCTAGGAATCTCTTAAGATTAGGCACCTACTTACTGTTTTCAGTATTGCCGCTATCTTGTTCTTCTGAATATCTGGGTCTGGTCTTTTCATTTTTATAAATGCTATTTAATATTTACAGCCTATTCAGAACATCATATTCCACACATTGCATGACCTCTGCTATGAAATACTTGGTTTGCTAATTCTCAATTTCTATACTAATACCAGGAAATACTGATTCTGAGTTTCTTCTTGCGAACTTACTTCTTTACCGAAATCTTTGTTACATGAACAAAGTCATATTATGCTGAGTACTTAAAACAAATTTAGCAAGTACAAAGCAAAAAGATAGAAATAGCCCATATGATGTGGATTAATCCTTGGACCACATCTATGTTCTCAAATCTCTCTCTCTCTCTACAATATACTTGTAGAGTGGAGGAAAGGAAGAATTAGTTAAATTGCACTCCATATACTAAAGTTTGTGCACTTTCTTCTTTATTGTACATTCAATACTAATAAATTGCTTGCCAAAAAATAGTGAAAACATTGCCTGTATGATATACTAAACGGAGTACACTATTAGTGCTTTCGCTAAATAAATCATCAGATAGGGAGAAAAAATTAAAAAACAAAGAAATAGTTATGACGTGTTGCTGGTGGGTTCCATGTTTGACTGCAGTGTCAAATGATTGTTACCAAACTGAAAGTCGATAAAATTTAGTACAGAAAGATAATTAGTTTTGTCTCCCTCAACTAAACTCCATTAGACTTCCAGTCAGTCTGCTTCCATATTTTTTTTTCCGGGGAGAGGGGGAGTGGAGGGCAGGATCACACTATAATGGACTGCACTCAGACACTATTTTGGCATATACATATAAGAGGACGTGTAATCGCAATTTTTCTCCTAGTTCCGAGACGGTAGTGGCGCTGGGTCAACTTCCTGATAACTATGGAAAATATGCCTGCAAGGAACAATATCTTCAGCTACCCTAGAACTTTCAATTGCTTATCTAGATAAATATGTTAAAAAACGAGAATTCGACAAATTCTTACAGCCTATATTGGTGCAAGCAAAAAAGGTAGAGAAGAATAGAGAACCCAATTTAAAATTTAGTCTTCCCGGCCTATTGTTCCTCCGAGAGGAGACTTTTTCACTCGACTGCACTGTTATCATTAAGGTCTCTTTTTTATTTGTTTTATAGTCATCTCTTGTTTTTAGAAACTCATGTATTTCGTTGAAAATAGTTCTCATTCTTTTTTTTTAAGCTAATCTGGTTGTTCCGATATTTCATTTCTCCACACCTCGTCCCGAAAGTTGCACATGCTTTTGTTGTCCGAAGCAGGCATACGTTATTCACTTCATTGGACTTATTCATCCTGTAATTAATTCTCACAATTCTCAAAATTCTGGTGCATGGCGTCTCTGCTTCAATCCCAGGTCGCGCCAAGTTGTGATGGACAAACACCGTGTGCATGGGTGCTCTTGAGTTTCTCCCGTTTCGTCCTATTTTCTTCATTCAATTATTTCATTCATTATTACCATCCCGTCTTCCTTAGCCTCGGTGCATAATGCTGGGACGGTGCAGTATATATTTAGCCTCTGTATTCTACAGATCTGTCAACTTCTTTCCTCCTCATCCAGTAAAGTTTATCATTTTCTTTGGTAAAACAAAATGGCCCTTTTGTATCCTCCCTCCAGGAATGCTTATTTATGGAACTTAGATAGGAGGGATCTTCAAGGTCACAATAGTTCCGTGGAGTGTGGTAACGTTTTGTATAGCTCTATGCTGTTTTAATTTGTGTTGTGTTCTGATTTGCTTCCTTTTTATCACATGAAGAGTAAGAAGAATCGCATCCAAAACTGAGATTTTTTTAAAAACGATTTTATGAAGAAAGAGGTGGATAGTTAAAAACCAAGCAATGTAAAACAGGTACCGGTACATAAGCGGATAAAATTACTGGTATTTCAGTAAGTACATTAAAACTTGTCTTGAATGAGTGGGAAAAAGTCAAATTAATAAGAACGAGAATAAGCGAGCACAAAGGAAAACAAAAATCGTATTGGATGATTTTCACAGGTGTTATTAGTCGAGCTTGTTCACAATCAATGACCTTTCGTAAAAGCATTGCTGCAAGTACTTCGAGAAAAGATTAATTTTATTGGAAGTACTTACAGAAAGTAATCCGGTTCTTAGAATTTCGAAAAGAAAGCAAAGAAACAGTACATGGAAATGATGAAATAGAACATATGGACGGCATTGAGCCTTCATAAATATTTCAACCTGCGTGTATCAATTACGTTGAGTGTTTATCATGCATTGTTAAATTGTACTCATATTGAACGTTAGGATCCGCGTGGGTTAGAAACACTACGGGAAAGCCCCCCCCCCTCTCTCTCTCCTTTGGCACCTTCCTAACCATTAACGTTCTTCCTACCCTTCCGAGGCCATAGCTCATGCTATACCTCTTGGCCTGAGGCTACAGAACGTAACATGTTGTTTAGTCCTTTTATTGGAAAGGGCGGTTGCACCGTACAAACATCGGTCTTTTGTTTTATTTGTCAGATTCTGGTACAAACACCGGTCCTTTCTTCTTCTGACTTCTCAGGCAGAGCGTCAGAACCGGTTCTAGATTTTTCTTACATTTAAAAAGCAAGTCCACTTTTACCTTACCTAAAAGACTAACACAAGAACCGGTCTCTGTAGTTTATTCACATCTCAGGACCGGTTCTGGTCTTCTCTGTATATTCCACAACCACTTCCTAATAAACTAAACAGGTTTTTGAACCGGTTCCTGAACCATGGTCAAAACTCAGAACCGGTTTTGAGAGTGGTTCTTAAATGTAGGAAATATGGTGAACAGGTTCTGGGAGCGGTTCTTCAAGTTCAGAAACCAACTGAATCGGTTTCTAAAGTTAATAAAACAACAGAACCGGTTCTGAGAGCAGTTTTTAAATTCAATAAAACAATGAAACCGGTCCTAACTTTATCATGGGTTCTCCGTTCCTGAACCGGTTCTTTTTCCATCCCTGATTTAAATAATAGCATTATGAATCTAAAGTGGACTCAAATTAGCTTCTCCCCCAAAAAAAGAGATATTTCGGCCTTCCTGCCCTGCATGTCAACATGGTGTCTATTTGGATGCTTCATGACTATTCCCTCTGATTTCTTCCCCACCCTATCTGATAAAATGTATAGCGAAAGAGATGTAGTTATGATCTTACTCTTTTCTGGGAACAAATCAATTTTTCATTACAGCTTTCCGGATTCCCTTGTTTCAACCAATACTTATAAACCTTTTCAAATTGGCTACACTGAAGCAACGCTATTCCTATGCTGTTAATCCTCAACTGATTTTTTCTTTTTTTAACAATTAACCGAATATTCGACAGGATACATGACCTTCATTTCACTTTAGAAACCCATTCAGAATATCTTTTACTTATATTATGTTTCGGGAGATCTATAAACCAAAGGGAGTAAAGAGGAAAAAATTGTCCACTGAAACTGACCTCTTTAAAAGTAAACAGAGGAATGGTATGTTCTTGCCTATTGTCGTGATTTGTATGAATAGACTGACGCCATTAAGCCTTCCCAATCATACGCACATTACAAGGTATTTGGCAGCCCAACCAGACGGATTTATTCCGATGGAGATGGGTAGGAAATGATGATCGTTATCATGTTTGCAAATTATAATATATATATATATATATATATATATATATATATATATATATATATATATATATGACTATTTCTACAAGAGGGTAGGGGAAGTAATGCCTTCAATTCTAGCAAATGTGGCTTCTAGGCTACGGAGAAACAACATACTTTATACACCAAATTAAAGAAATTTCATACTTAAAGAAATAGAATAAACATATCCAGCAAACAATATTGAAAACTCTAAACATTAATATAGTTATGAATTACGAGGGGTCATCGTACTTGGAGTAGTGATTAGTGTGTATCAATCCTTTATACATTACTTATTATCAGAACTAAACAACTTACATGATATGAGTTCCATACGCCTGTACTTTATTTTGGCGAAAATATTCTTTGATTTCAGGTGTCTTACAAAGCTTCCACACAACTTCTTTCTTATTGCAAGTGTCCCTAATTCAGAAATTCTTTCATTTGTCATACGGTCCTAAAATAATACCCTGTAATCGATCAAATCTAGTCGATTGCCAGAATTCTCCCATTTTCTGTATCGTTCCTTTATGTCTTTCATAGCTGCTTGAACTACTCTATTCCACCACCACGATTCCTTATCAATGAGGTCTCTTCCTTTTGTTACTCTCACAACTCATCTTGCTGTTTCCCTCAGTGCTACTGATACTCTGGTCCACTCTTCTCTCACGTGCATCTCTTCTTCCTTTATTTGCAGTACTAGCGATGTGCTGGTTTCCTTTCAAATCTTTTCAGCACTTGTCGCATCTAATTTCCACCACTCTGTCCGAACATTTTGACCTTTTCTTCCCACTTTTTCCTTAATGCAGATATTGGCTACTACGAGGCTGTGTTGCTGCTTTAGACTCTCACCTGGTGTTACCATGCAGTCCTTTGTCTCATGTAGGTTTAGTCTCCTCCATAAGATAAAGTGAATCTTAGACCTTGAGCTGCCACTTTTATATGTAATAAGGTCTTCACCTTTATTTTTGTAAAATATGTTCAGGGTAGCAAGAATGTATACTACCGAGACTTGTAGAATGTTCTTGCCTTCCTTATTTCTGTCTTCCAATGCATATCCTCCATACTCTTTCATATCCTGATCTTGATCATCTTGCATGCCCATTAAATCTCCTGCTAGGACAAGCTTATGTAACGAACAATTCTGCAGAATACTATCTAGCTCAATTCAAAATTATTGCTTTGTTTGTTCATCACACTCAACTTGCGGGCCATAGGTGCTGATTATATTAACGGTTTCTCCTCCTAGCATGAGCTTGACTATAATAATAATTCTGTCGCTTAATCTCTTCACGTCCACCAATTTCTTCTTCATATTCTTTAGGGTTTAGGATTTAGATTTCTGGGCATTCGGCATCTAAGGCCATTTAGCCCTTCACGATTTGAGGGATGACGTCCTTCGGCGAGCACACAATCCGGGGAAAGCGAAGGAAGAAAGGATTGGGCAAGCAAGGAATCGGCCTGGGACCTATAAGTTAGGTACCATCCCGGCATTTCCCTGGTATGAATGAGGAAAACCCAGGAAAACTTCATTCAGGGTGGCTGGTCTGAAAAAGCGTTTTACACTTTTTCGACCGAGTGCCCCCACCGGGAATCGAACCCGGGACCGCTCGCACTGAAGGCGAGAGCGTTAGCGACTCCTTCATATTCTTATCCAATACAATTCCATGTCATTCTTTCTCTTGTTCCCCGTGTATATAAGCTTGTATCCATTTCCTATCTCCTTTGATCTTGAACCTTTCCATTTAGTCTCCTGGATGCATGCTATGCTTACTGTTCTTCTTGCCAGAGTCTCCGATAGCTTTGTAGCTTCTACCTGTCAAGATCTCAACATGCCTGTTCATTATGATCTTGTGGTGTTTTTGGACTGACTTCTTTAGCCCCTTCCGCCTAGTTGTCCGTCATTTAGCAGAGTAATAAATATCACATTATTTTCCTTAAGAAATTATTGTCAAAGACAGTAAAGTAACTTGAGAAAGAACTGAGTGGCAAGGTAATGAGAAAGTCAGAGAGATTTTCAAACAGTTTCCCTGAGAATTATATCGTAATCTCCAACATGACGAAGCAAATAAAAAAGATCAAGAATTGTTTTCAGAAACTTTGTGAATATGTACTGTAAATTGTTTTATTATAAATAGTTTTTACAAAATAAACGTGTTACGGGACTTTTGGCTACCTCAGAGAAATACAGTAACATTGTGTATTTGAGAAAGAAATTAAGAGTAATAGATGTCTTATTATTTTTCTTTACAGAATCTATCACGAAGAACTGTTGGTCGGCTCGTTGTGGATGCCTTGGAAAGCAGTATTGATCCCACCACATCTGAATGCAGTATTCTGAAATTTTTGAATAATTTATATCACAGTGCCTTAGATTATGAACGGCTGAGTACTGAATCTCTTATCAGACTTGCACTGCAGGCAGTGTAAAGAACTTATTACAAAAAGCATTTATTAAAATTATTTAATCTTTTTTTCCCTTTCCTTTTTTTTAATTGTACACTGGTGTCTGTTACGAACTAGTCACTTGACACGCACGTCACGGCTGTATAATAGCTCATTTTGATAACAGTAACATGTATTTTGTATTAAAAGGAATCAACTTTGTATTTACCACTATGTTCTAAGGTCTGGGTTATACTTTAATAAAAAAAAATAAATAAATAAAACTTTGTACGAACAATCTATATAACTAGTATTTCATTGTGGTTGTTAAGTTACTATGTATTATGAAAAGAAAAACTACCGTATAAAAGGAGTTTATTTTCTTTAATGGCAGCATATGCATAAAAAGAGAGAACTTATCATGCTTCTTATATTGCAATAACTCTGTTGATCAATCTGTTTTCTGTTTTTGTATTAGGAGACATACAATTGTATTGCCCGATATTAATTTTAAATATTGTTCAAGTTAAAAGAAATTGCATTTAATATGCGGTCAACGTCATCTGATTAAATAACGAATTATTATACCGAAGTTGTATAGATCCTAGTGGACAGTAGTGAAACATATTATACAACTGTAGTAGAGGTACACAGTCAAATCCCAGCACATGGAAGGAAAATATTGTAAAGTACCATGCGTTTGTGTTTATAAACATTATACATGTGCTCCTATTTATAAATAATAACCAAGTGTACCTTACTATGAAATACTACGATTGCAGATGATGAAAACAACATCGACGCCACCAGTTACATGACAACGAGGGGATAGCAGCGCCATCGCCTCACCTGGAGCGACTATATTAGCGAGAGAATTCCATGGAAAGCTATCAGTCTCGGCTGGTCAATCCCTCCTTTAGCTTGCTTGGAGCTCTAGGAGATATCCAGCCTCTAGTTTGCTTCAGATCTCTAGGCTTCCGTTCCTCCCGCTTAGCTTCTTCCGAGCTCTGTCGGGATTCCCAACCTGTCACTTAGGTTTCTCGGAGTTCCGTGATTCTTAACCTCCTCTTTGCTTGCTTCGGAGCATTGGGGATTCCTAATACACTCCATCTGCTTGCTTCGGAGCATTGGGGATTCCTAATACACTCCATCTACTTGCTTCGAAGCTCTGTGAAGATCCTGCCCTAGGCTGCTCGCGCCTTGGGTCACCTTTCTCTACGTTATATTATAGAAGTTACGTAATTGCAGTATTTCTGTAAAGCACTGTTTATAGACGATTTTCTGTAATAAAACCTGGCAGTGAGAAATGATTCCGAAATATAATTTACTCTACCGAGCTCTACCTACCCCTACACAGGGAGAAATTTGCAATATAAAATGCTTAGAGCGATATCTTGAGTATCACACTCATTAAAGTAAATTAACATGCATTCAACAGTGATGAGTCGCCAACAGAGCATAGAAAATATGTAAAGGCTAAGAAAGCAGAATTATACTTATATCTCTTGAGCCAGGCATTCCAGAGTCTGGCTCTCCAGCTAGGCTAATAAGCATGGTTGAAGTAGTACATTTTATTATTATTTAATGTAAAAGTCTACTTTTGCATCAGTTTTAATATAATAATGTTGTCAAGTAAGTTAATATTCCAAATCAAAAGTACCAAAATATTGTTTTCAACTTCATGAAATTGTTAAACATATCCGATGTCCCTGCTTATGAGAAACAAAATACGTATAATGTATTTTCTAGATACACTAAACAAAATGTATTATGAAGATTTAAAAAAAAAAAAATCCAGTGTAAGAAATACGACTAAGTTTGGATAAAATTGCTCCAAACGTTCCAGAGTTATGCTGGAACATATATACATATACAGATACATATATTTATATATACACAGTGACTAGAAAAAGTATTCGTACAGTTAATATTTTTATCGAATAAACGCGTGTTTAAAATTATTTAATGAGCAAAAGAGGTAGAAATGATATGTATCATACGAACAAACCCTAGGCATTACGACTGCATTATTTTGCACCATCAGTCTACCAGTTACGGCCTCTTTGTAGCGTTGGTTGTTGAATTTACGCCTTATTCACAACGGAAAATATTCATACACCGTAATATTGTTTATACTAAACACGCCCGCTAATTATCACTGTTAATATGATCACTCCTGCAGTGATCATAAAAAGGTTGATGACAGATATATCAACTAATTTTTTTTTGACTTCCATTAGTTTCAAATATATTGTAAAAAACAAAATGGGGCCTAAAGGGAAAGAAATAACGTAGGACTGAAGAGAAATTATTATGTGGTTTCACAATTAAACAGAATCGTTATTTGAAATACCTAAAATAACGTGACAACCTCGTCTAATAGTTCAATTGATACTACACAGCTATTGCGTATCCAACCCAGTTCAAAACTAACTTAGGAGTGATCACCCAAGAGTACTATGAAATACAGAATAAAACATTATAGTGCATATTACGTGCGTCATTCAATATATGTTTTTCTAAGCTGTAAAAATGCATTTTTAAAATACATTTATCTATATATATAAAAGAGAACGTACAATTTTTTGTCCGCTCATCACGCTAATACGGCTGAACCAATTTCTTTCATTTTTGGGGGGTTATTAGGATTTGGACCCTAGATGGTTTTTATCATATCACTTTAATTTTTAATTACCAGTGTCTTGAGATAATTGACCATTCAGGTGTCCATAACGTACAAATCCTTTGTTATTAGTTCATCATAGGTAAAAATAAACGTATTTATATGCAACCCGCATGACCGTGTCACTCGGCGGGTTAACATAAATGACAGGCGATATACAGCGGAAAATAGCTTGAATCTTCTGTTTAAAATTTTTTAATTGATTTGCTTATTTTTACAGACACTTTTACAATATGCCAGCACCGGGATGACCGCAGCGAAGCGGGGCGGGTTAACATAAATGACAGGCGATATAATGTTAAGATTTACTGCAATCTTCTATGGTTTTTATCATATCACTTGAAAGCGAAAAAGTAAAAATTATCTAAGTAACAAAGTTTATTGCGTTCCGGGGTGACCGCAGCGAAGCGGGGTGAACGCTGCTAGTAAACTATACATACATGTGTACGTGGGTTATTCTTCACCTCTCCACATAATCTTCATTGATAATCAGGGCATTTGTCTCACCGTTGCATTAGTTTGTCTAAACCCTTTGTAAAAATTCAGGGCTCTGGCTATTTGGCACTCGCCTTACATTTCGCTTCTTCTTCATCACCAGTTGACAGGAGACCAGGTCACTGATGTGGAACCTGAACTCTTCTTCAGGGAAATGCAATTCGACATAAGCGACCTGGTCTCTTCTTTTTGATGATAATGCCCAACCCCACTCAGCACAAAAACAAGACAAAATTGAAGAATTAGTGCGGGAACGGCTGCCGCACTCCTCATACAGCATTAATTTAGCGCCAAGTTACTTCTATCTTTTTCCAGTGTTAAAGTTTGCATTGCAAAATGAACCATTTCGAAACAGATAAAGTGAAGCAGAATGTGAGAAGAGTGCTGAAATAAGCAGAGCCCTGATTTTTTGCAAAGGGTTTGGACATATTAGCGCAATGGCGTGACAAATGTCTGAATCTCAATGAGGATTATGTGGAGAGAAAGACTCACCTTCACAGTATGTATACCTTACAAATATATCTTAAAAAAATAACTGTTTTACAGCTTTAGGGAAACGTATATATTGAGCGACCCACGTATCAAAAAAGAATCCTAAAATTAATTGCTCTTCAGATAGCAAATAAACTGTAGAGACAGGGAGTAAAGTTAGGAATATGCTGAAAACAACAAGGACGACCGTGTCTTCATAAATAAAAAGTTAGATGAATGGCAGGAATCACAAAAACACCCGGGATTCGTCCTTAAACATGTAAATAAACCAAGTCACTTTTGGAAACAAGTGATTTTCACCGATGAGAATAAATATAACTTGTTGGTTTAGATGAGACAAGAACCGAGTGGAGAAAGAATAATGTAGAGATGCATCCTAAGAATCTTACTTCCACAGTGAACATGATGGGGGATACTTATGTTTGTTCGGAGACATTAAGTGTTGCTGGAGTCGGGAATTTGAGCTTCGTAGAAGGAACAATGAAACAAACTATTTGTATCAATATTCTGAACAACAATTTGCGACAAAAAATACTCTAAAGATGGGTCTTAATGATGATTTTATATTTATGCACAATAACGATACAAAGCATATTACACAATATCAAGATGTGAGTGTTAATAAATGTACCCAAACAACTTTACACACACACACCAGCAATCACAAGTCATGAATTCTACTAAGCATTTATAGGATGTGTTTGACCAAAAAGTAAGATGTATATTTCTAACAAAGCAGATCTCAAAAATGTGCTATTGGAAGAATGGAACATTTTACCTACAATTATAATGAGCTTGTTTCTTCCATTCTGAGACATGTGATGTCACAGGCATTAGAAGTTTTTTTTTTTTTTTTGTTTAAAAAAAAAAAGAAAGAAAGAGAGAAAGAAAAAAAGTAAAGAAAGGACAGATATGAGTACCATGTAAATTCCAATCTACAGGGTTTTCATAAAGTCTGGACAGATTTAATTTGTTTATAATTTTCATAAAAATGCTCATATTGAAATCAAATAAAGTGCAAACGGTAGCGGAAGGATTAAATTTTTACCTCTAATCTGCACCAGCTCAGTTCATTCACCGCCACACCTCCAACTGGGCGCCATTTACGTCCACACATTCGCGTAGGACCGTCTAGGAATCGACTTCTGTGGGCTGTTGATGATGCTTTCCCTTACCCTGCTCACTGTTGCAGGCGATGTTGGCGGCCTCCCACTTCGAGGACGGTCCAGGACGCTTCCTGTCTCCAAGAAATTAGCATGCCACTTCCGGATTGCACTCTCAGTCGGTGCCGACTTTTTTAACTCTTTGGTGAACTTTCGACACACCAGAATTGGCCTTGCCCTCCCTCTCCCTCTCTCAACGTGTTCAGAATTGCCGCTTATCTAACAGTGTTGCCAACTAAAAATTTAATCCTTCCGCTACCGTTTGCACTTTATTTGATTTCATTATGAGCATTTTTATGAAAATTATAAGCAAATTAAATCTGTCCAGACCTTATGAAAACCCTGTATTTGAAGTGCTTCTTGTTTTCCTCAATAGATGGTAGGGAGCAAGGTTGTGTGGTTGAGCGAAAAGTATCGCCCACCTTCTCCTCTCCTGAGCTCATTTGGTGGGCGCGCCGCTCTGGATTTTCATACTGAAGAAGCTCGCTGCACGAACGACTTGAAATAGCAGCTACCCTGTATATGTAGCCTTAAGTTACATGAAACCTTCTGTAAAGTTAAAGAGGAAAGAAAGGCGTTAGTCAAGAATTAATCATCTTTGAGTGTCACATGGGGCCGCGATGGCTCAGTGATAGAGCGTTCACCTCTAGTGCAGGAGGTCCTTAGTTCAATCCCAGCTAGCGCCAAGTGGACTTTGTGGTGGTGGACAAATACAGTGAGTTTTCTCGGAGTTCTCCCGCTTCCTCTCACTTTCTTCATTGCACCCATTCATTTATTTCTCATCATCACCGTCTCTTTTAACATAGCCGGCATAACCGAAGGACGTAAAACTTATAGATTTCATTTTTCTTTGCGAGTTACTGTGTGCTTAATTAAGAATTCGGAATATGTGATGAATTAATTCCTAATAAGTAACAAATGGGTGATTCCACGAAAAAGGGAAATTTTCACTTGGAAAATTTTTGTTCCGTTGATGGTCGCCTATTTCGATAAAAATATCACATGCACTTACTACTCCTAAGTACATGTTAATTACGTGTTCAGCAGAGCTGAATCGTTATTGGTGTAGTAAACAAAAAACAATAAACTTTTCAGCACCCACGGAGTTGAGACCATAGGTCACGGAGTTGAGATTAGTTAACACGGAGTTGAAAATTGCTGTGGAGTTGAGAAACGTGATACATCTGGGTGATAAGTTTTGGTTTATAAGTGATTAAGCTTATAACTTACATAAAAATTGAAATAATTTTCCAATAGTTTTTGTAAGTTAGAATTATTCTCCTTATGTTGAATAAAATTCTAACAAACTAGATGACACGTAATTTGTTATACAAAAATACTCCAGAAAATACTGCAAACATATGAAAATATATCTAATGAAGGTTCCAAAATTGAGTATATATATATATATATATATATATATATATATATATATATATATATATATATGAATATGTGACATAAATAAGAAAAAAAGAAATACACATACACTTATCGAATATTGAAAAATTATTGCGCTTTCAATATGTTGACTATCATATGGAGAGGACAAACTTTTCACATAAGCTTACGAAACAGATGAAGTAGTCACTAAACCTGTCTATTGTCTACTTCATGTGTTTTCTGAGCTTATGTAAACCGTCTGTCTTCTCTGTGTGATCAAGTCAACACGCCGAAACTGCAATACTTTTTCAACATTTGGTAAGTGTATTTGTATATTTGGTATATATACAAGTTGTTTCAAAACAATACACACATCGTTTGGGAGCTGATTCCTGACACCAAGATAAGACGAAAAGCATAGACCAACCTGAGTACACAAATGCTTCCTTTCGGAGTTATAGGCTGCCGAAAACATGAAAAAATGAACTTTAAAGGTCCATAGCTCCAAAACTATGAGACCTGCCGTAGTCGGGTCACGACTTCACTTAGGAACTAATATGTGCACTATCCAAATATATGTTTCAGAATCCTAAGGTACTAACGAAGCAATTTTTATTTGAGGGAGTTTGGCTACGGGCGTATAATCTGCAGTACTCACCAACTACTTCTATAAAAGTTGTTGTGGAAGTACCGCAAGATTCTGAAACATGGATATTTGGATAGCGCACATACTAATTCCTAAGTGAAGTCTGACCCGACTACGATAGGTCCCATAGTTTTATGCTATGGACCTTTAAAGTTCATTCTTTTTGTGTTTTCGGCAGCCTATAACTGCGAAAGGAAGCATTTGTGCACCCAGATTGGTCTATACTTTTTTTTATCTTATCTTGGTGTTAGGAATCACCTCCCAAACGTTGTCGGTATTGTTTTGAAACGCCCTGTATAATGCACACTAAATGACAGTGTAAGGCACTCATCATTTCTGTTTTCTTTGGATAATTCGATGTTCTTTGTTAAGTAGCCCTCATTTTCCACTCCAATGAAGGAAATGTCTTGAGGAAACAGGGAAGGGCTGTTCTAGTCTACACAGAATGACAACTGCCAACGCTTTTTAAACGTCAGGTTTAGTAGACCAGGAGAAATTCCCCCCGATCCGCGTCATAAAATTGACTGTCCGTATATTGCCCTCAGACTCTTCGACAATCCCTGAAAAGAAAACAATTAGTTGATCATAAGATTGAGACTTCAATAGGTTAAAAACAGATACCATCCATCTTGACTTGACTGAAGTTTTACCTCCGGCTACCTGACAGCCCCAAATCTGAACTTCTGCGAAACACTCCTTAAATGGGCTAGAACCCACCAGCCGGCCTTTGAGTGTGAATGACACGTGGTCAGCGTGTCGGCTCCTACGACCGTTGCGATGGTCTGCGCGATCAGGTTTCAGTACACCTCTACTCAAATGAGTTTTTCAATTGCCTCACTGTGCGAAGTAAACACCATTAATTTTTGAGTTTCCACCGGGAAACAAACCCAGAACCACGCACGAAAGGCGAGCATACTAGTCACTAGACCATAAACGAGCTTTATTTCTATCAATATATTGAAAGAACAAATATTTGGAAGAGCATGAGCATAACAAACACTATACGATTATCAACTCCGTGAACTTGTCTCAACACCGTGGATTCCTTAGTTTTCAGATGGACATGGAGTTGAGAAAATCGAATATAATTCATCTTTACCGGCCCACTTTTTAACCAGTACATGTGAGTAATTGTGTACGAATTTTCTACGATAAGGCGTAGGTTCCTCAAGGGAAAGAAGGTATATACCATACAAATACATTCAGTAATAAATACCATGGTGTTGAGTATCAATTAATATACGCACCTGCTTTCCACACACAAAAATATTTTTCCTATAGCTTTTAACACATGCACACAACTTTTTCTGTTCTTCAGTCAAACATGTCTGCCTTGTCTTCTTGTGGGTGTTGCACATGTGGACGACCATGCTATCTGTTGAGAGCAATGATAATTTTTTTCTATTGCCATGGAGTTGAGACGAAATAGAGGTAACAGAAACGAAGCATAATCAAGCTTTCGAAAATAATCGTTAGAAAGGTTTACTTCCCACAAAACCGAAACATTGAAGTGTTCTCTTCCATTTAATTACCATTAAATGATGTTTGATTTGCGACTTCAGTTGTAATTTATTGATTAAAATCAGTCAACTGTAGTCTGTGACAGCCCACGGTGTTGAGAAATTGGGTACTAATTAATTTTTTACGCATGTTTCGTGTTATATTTGCAAACTGTTATACATGGCATACCTACTTTGTGACGGTTACTACCAAACAAATAAAAATGAGGTGATTCTTTCTAGTAGTAGTTTGAAGAAATGCCCGTGACAGAAAATTTCCCTTTTTCGTGGAATCACCCAAATATGTTTAAAAAAAAAGCGTGACAATTTGCGTAAGTTAAAATCGAGGTAGTTGAATTTACCGTAGATAAAATACTTGTAGTAAAATTTAAATGTTTCAAATTGAGGGCAGTTTCAATTAAATTTGTCAGGCTGTGGTACCTGCTGTGAGAAACTGTTGCGTATAAAAAACGAAAGTTTCGGGTTGATTTTGCCAGGCAGTGGAGTATCCTCATAAAAGTGCAGGCAAAAGTGATTCCGGCACTCCAGCAGTTGCTCCAGTATAATATTGTAATATCCTATGTGATGTTGTACACAAACAATTCCACCCATCAGTGTTTACAATATTATTACAAAATTTGGTAGCGCAATACAATAGAAATAACACAGTGTACTTCATGCAAGAGGAAGAAATGAATTGATTACGGCATTACTTGAGCAGACGGTTCTACCAAATTTTGACACATTTCTTACATTATGATGTTAGATTAGAGCTTTGTATTTCTTTTAGAAGAGCATGCACAAAATGAGGAGAGCACTATTACTAATTGTAGATTGACTTCCGAAGGGCTCAGTATAAATACAGTGTGGACGTATGGCATAGAAACTACTGTGCATAAAACACGAACCAACTTGTGCTAGGTGGCCACTAAACAGCATGAATGTTATCTAACCGAGTCAGGGTAGGAGTGTGGCACTGGGGCCCGAGCGTTAGCAAGGTGTGTTAATAGGGAGCATGCACTACAGTGGCGGGGGTATACGCATAAACAAGGATAGTGAAAAACCATACTTACATATACAATACTTTCACTACCATTCAACATTCATTGCAATGTGCTGTATACTTATTGCTTACTTATATTCACACTTTCATTCATTCACAAAAAATGCTTCACATCGTATTTTACCAATAAATTTTCTATTTGATAAAACTGTCTGCTCGAGAGAACCCTTAATTAATATAGGCATCACTGCCATGTAATCCTCCTTAAGCGGAAAGTGCATATAGAAAAAAATCCTTTTAAGACCCTATACATTATGCGCGTCCCAAAATGTTTCAAAACATGCTCATTATAATTAGTGCTCTTTTCGATACCATAAGCCTCTTGGAGTACGACTGGGGAAGGTTGTAGAACACAGCTCCCCACATATAGGTTAGTAACTAGGTTGGTTCCTTTCTGTACCAGTTTAATATTTAATTCACACAGTATTGCCGAGCGAGCGTTAGCGAGTGAAGGCGGGTTAGAGCCCCGCAGAGCACGTTGTTTTCTGCCTTTATTACAGCTAAATGGGAAAGGGGACCTGTGTTCTAGAACCTTGTTGTATGAATGCCTTAACTGTAATTTGCTATGAACTCCCTAAGATATTTTATACCTGTAATGGTCGTTAATGCGCCTGCAGCAGTACCTTCTGCGCTCTAATACTTCATGCTACTCGCCTCCCACTGAGTCGTGAAACATAATGTTGCATGCGCATACCTAATAAAAATGAGAAGTCCAAACTATTTGCTACCTTTTACATTATTAGTGGTTGAATTAACGTGTAACAATACGTGCGGAAGTTATCATCTCTACCCTTTGCCCTTCTTAATCTGCATGTAAGACGCGAAACAAACTATTGTAGATGCTCGATGGCATATATGCTCTAAAACCGTTAGCGGAGATTTAAAGAAAAGTCTCTATATATAGTCAGTGGTTGCCCTTACATTCTAAATTTGCACATTTCTGTACCTTGACTATAATTAACATAGTTTGTACTCAAGGCCAGTAAAAACAAATAGGCCTACTTGCAAATTTTTTATTTGCTTGGGAGTATACGCAATTCTCGTTTCTTTTGTTTCAATGTTTCATGTTCTACCACGGTGAGGTGCTGCACCAGTGCGGATAAAAGTATAATTAGACGAATAGGCGCCATAAATGTGTAGTAATATACTTGAAACTTGTATAAAAAGTGTTCATTTCGTAATTTTCGATACAATCACCTAAAAACTAATAGCAGTAGTGTACATTTCACATACACCTTTACTAAACCACACTAAAATATACTGCTTTCATGTCATTTTCAAACTGAATCCAAACAATAATACGGGTCTACCAATCTTCACCCTTTATTCTGATCTTTCTATAACACTATTATGGAAGTCTTGCAGTGTTTATAAGATAATATTAAGTTTTACATTTAATATTTGTACGTTCTCAGTACATTTTACAACCGATAATATTTCCACTTAATTGGAAAACCATATATATTAACTTTTACTATTAATTAGTTTCTACATATACCAGCCAAAACTGAATGTTTGTCGGGGCGAGCCCCAGGTGAATGAATTCGCTCGCCCCTTGTCACCTCTAATGTTTGGACAGAAAGGGAGCATCAATGAATTCAAAAGTCGCTCGCCTTTTTGTTGTTACACCCGCTAAATGTTTTTCTTTCGTTGTAAACTTATTCCCACATAACTCACCACAAAATTTATTTTTTTTACAACAGTTAATATGCACACTTATTTTGAAGCGATAGATGTGTTTGGCATGGGATCGAAACCAACGCAAGTTTTTTTTTTTTTTTTTTTTTTTTTTTTGCACGTTGTCAAGTACTGAGTCAGGAAGACAAGTACTTTTGTTAAATACGAAAAGAAAAAAGTATTCGTATTTATTTCTATATGTTTGGTCGTAATTGGCTCAAAATTTACTAAATCGATTAGAACTAAACAAGTAGAGCAGGCAAGAGTGGTATGGGGGTTCGAAACCCTTCTTGAGCAAAATATTATGGAAAAATAAACAATACACACCTTCATTTTTATGAACTTAGCCTAATTTATTTCATTCGAAGGAGTACGGGAATTGGAGTTAACGCAATGTTGTAAGCGCACGGGGAAGTTTAATATCTTGAAGAACTGCATTCGGAAGAGCAACTTTAAAGGTGTTCTGAAAAACAAAACAAATATATTTCGTAGGTTTTAAACGTTTTTCAGAGTTATGCTATCTGTTAGAACTTAGAACCAGACGTGAAATGGAAATTTATATTACATTTACTGAAAAACATTAAAGAAAAAGTTATCTAGTTTTATAATGTTAAGAAAATATATACATTACTGCTCAGGACTGGTATTACCCGAAATCGAAGTTCCCAGTACCAAATTGTGTTATAAATGGCAATATCTGTAACTCAATCACATTAACAACTAAAGGAACACAATGCCTGCGTATTAACTGCAACAAATTTCAGTTCTGTAGTGGCCAACAAGATTAAATTACAAATCCGCTCATTTACAAGCAGCAAAACAAATATTACACATTTTATTACTAAGCAATAATAGATGCGAACTAGATGTGAAATCCAGAATAGCTCAGGCGAAGAAGGCAGAGGAAGAAAAAATAAGTTCTTAACCGGAAACATCGATTTTTAAAGTTTAATGTCTCATGATTTTGCCCTTTGGACATAAGGGGCCCTATGCAGAATCCTCTTGACACATGATTAGCGTCATACTAAACACCTTATTACTGCAGGAAACATATGTTAGTCGAATTCTTTAGTATGGCACATATCATGTGTCAGAAAGACTCTGTATAAGGCCCAAGGAGACGAATAATTTGTGGAAAGGAATTACAGTGAAACCTCTACTAACGGACACCTCTATAAAGCGGACACCTCCCATAACGGACATATTTTGTAATCCCCAAACACTATAATAGGAAAAGACATATTGGCAAACCTCTCTAAAGCGGACACTCTCTAGTACGGACACGGACAGTCTGTCTTGTCTTTTATAGGTATTATTTACCTCCGTATTACGGACACTTCCTCTAGAAACAAGTTGGAAAGTGCAGTAAAAATACACCTATAGTAATTCATATGTATGTCACCAAGGAAGAACATGTGGGTGTGAAAACATTTTGCCTCCTCAACTGTCTATTCAGCAACCCAGAGGAAGGATCTCTGTTTCACAACACCCTTATATCCTTTGCTTACATTCCACCCCCACCCAACCTGCTTTAGAAACAAAAGTGATTGAGAGTTGCCCACTGTTTCGAATGACACATCTTTCTACTGCCCCGCTGGAATCTCTAACCAAACAGAAGACAAGTTTGGTATTTTTGACCACGGGTACTCATATTGTCTTTTAAAAAAGTCATACCTGGACTACAATGAATTCACAAATTAAAGCAACACACCGAAAACGTAGTAAGTATCGATAAGTGTAAAGTGCAGAGAACTATAACATCTTATTCCCATGTTGTGCCTCGAATTGGATGGAGCAAAATAATGCAGGTACACTAACATTTTGGTAATATTCATAAATACATGATTCATTCAAAAATATTTTTTTTCTAATTGCATATAACATTGTTTATTAATTTACGTAAGAAAATATTGAAACCTCTCTAAGGCGGACACCTCTCTATAGCGGACAATTCTTGATTCCCCACGGCTGTCCGCTTTAGAGAGGTTTCACTGTATTATGAAATCAACCCTAAATTTTTGTTGGGCATTACAATCCATTTCTTTGTCTTTGTAATGGTATGGCAGGGAGCTGAATCTTGCTGCCACACGTAGGGTCTTCCAGCACCACATCCTGTCCAGGGCTTGATCACAGTGTTCAGGAACTCCACATAGCTAGGCTACGGGTAGTCTCTTCTTGGGGTTAGTTTTCTCAGACGGTTTTATCAGAAACTGCTCAGACCATTTTGTTCACATTTCATAAATAAATATATCGTTAATGACCTATAATCTGGTGCCAGCCGTTTCTTTTGAAGACATCTACGAGGGGTAGCTGATCAGTGGAACTAGCTTCTTCAGACATTTTTCTCAGAAATTACTATGGCTTTTGTTTCATATTTTATAAATAACCATAATAAACACACTGACGACGGAATGCGGAGATTTTAGTTTTTACATACAGCAGGGGTTCTCTGCCTTCTACATCGGCGTACCACCAAAGCATATCAATTATTAATACCACCATAAGTCACACTTACCACCAACAACGGGCCCCGTACGACAGATTAAAAAACCCTTTAAACTGAGCATTTAAAGAACCCTGTAGGTAAAAACTGAAATCTCCACGGCCCACTATCAACTATATGACTACCGATGTACGAAAATCTTCATATGTAGTCACCAATTGGACGTCAGTCGTAATTTGTAATTCGTATAATAATAATAATAATAATAATAATAATAATAATAATAATAATATACAAGATTAGCCCTTTGTTTTTAACTTTTGAATTGTACGAGACGTAGACCTACAAAATGACATAAAATTTGGTTTACCTGTATTCTCTCCGGAAAGTGAACATGAATCTCCATTAACTGAATGCACACCAAACGCGACTGGTGGTGTATATTAACTACCTAACATCAATAAAGTTTATAATGTTATTTTCATTACATTTAAAAACAATAGTCTTCGTACGTATCACATAAAACGTCACTTCACCAGTTTTAACTTCATATTTACTGCATAATTTAATAACTTAAAATGTATATGAAAATAATGTTTATGGTATTAATCATAAACACGTTGTTACGCAAGAGTATGTATTTTCCACGTATAAGAAATTGGTTCTTTTTCACATAAAAAAACTAACGCCGCCTAGTAGCAAATGTATAAAGTAGTCGCAATTAAGCTAATAACGCAAAATACAGGCACAATACAGCGCTGTCATCGTTACTATTCTTTTAGCTTCGTATTAACGATAATAGTGCTACTACATTGTGCCTACATTTTGCGCTATTAGTTTAGATGAGACTATTTTATACATTTGCTACTAGGCGGCGCTAGTTACGTGAACAATAATTTCATTATGTTCGAAGCATTGATGACAGTGTTCGTAGTTTGAGGAAAATTTCCCTACCCTAGGGAAATTTCGTAGATAAATTGAGCAAACGGAACAAAGGGATTTTTTCGACGTAACATGAAAACTCAGGGAAATTCTCTCTGACTGATTGATCAACATATATGCTTAAATCTTTATTTGTTCTTCAGAAATAACCTAATACAATAGCAATAGTTTGTGTATGTGTTCAAAGGAGCATAATTTGCACCAATTGATGGCTGTGTGTGATTGTGTACATTTTTTTGTAAAAAAAAAATGAAGGAAAAAGTAGGCCTAAAATAAAAGTATAAGTAAATGAATATGAAAGAATGTCGTTCACACTTCCTTTAATATAGCTTAAATTAATCTTATCATATAACTTCTATGATAAAAAAAACGGACACTCAACAAACTAGGGAAAAATTTCTAAGAAAAGGGAAAATTTTCTGTCATCGAGGGAATTTTTAAGGTAACTTATAAACACTGTGCCGTATGCAGAGTCGTTTTGACTATAATTATCATCATTTTAAAGGTCTGACTACTGCAGGAACCATATGTTAGTCGAAATCTTTAGTGTGGCATTAATCACTCTTCAGAACGACTCTGCATAAGGCCCACTGATTCTAATTGATTAGACCTCTCGTGGCGTAACGTGAAGATTCACGTTTAATTCGACCCGTTGTCTAAATTTTAGTGCACCTAGAATATAGTGGTAACTAACAAATCTTTTCGGAAGATACTTTTGTACGATCTTCGACTGTTTTCTTCGTATGCCTTGAGGAAGGATGGGTAAATTGCACGTTTTTATTGCAAAACTGAAGTTGACTTGCAAAATATTCTGAACATTAATATGCATGAATAATTATCTACAACGAAAACCATGAGTATAGATTATTGAAGAAAGTTTAAAAATGGTATTGCCAAACCTGTGTATTCCATTTTCAAGATTGTTGATGTCTCATTCAACTTGACGTCATGGAATTATTTTCATAGGAATACACAAGAGATTTTGACATTATAAATATTTCGATATCACAGGCAGCTCCGGTCGTCCAGTGTTTCTAACAATTTTAGCTACCATTGATCCACATTGTATTGCTAGCAGTATGTATCCGTAATTGCACTGGCCTAAATTATCACGAAAAAAGTGGCTGGGTTGTGGCGAACACCTGTGATCTAGCTTACCATGAAGGTTAAAAATCGAGGAGTGCTAGTATTTCCTCTGGGTTTCTCGGGACGATGAATCCACATTTAAACTCGCTGAGTCTTTGTATTTCAACAACTAGAAATATTTCCCACGAACCGATTTCTTTTTCCCCGTGAACAACGTTGTAGGTTCGAACTAGGGTTGCCAACTGGTCGGTTTTTACCGGTCTAGCCGGATATATTGCTGTTATTTTCATTAAAGCCGGCGACCGGTATAAACTTCTTACCAGCCCCTTTATGACCGGTTTTTATTTCAAATTTGTATCTAGTTCGAAGCAATTACATGTAGTTCTAAGTGTAAATTGAAAAAGTAATACCTTTCATTCTGTAAATCCAAAACTGTCGCCTTTCAACATCTATCAATGATTGTTTTGTTCATCTGTTTTGTCTTCTTTCACCATCTATTTTGTTCATCTGTTTAGATAATTTTAAAGAGGTGACAGGGACTGTATCAAGGAAAATTTGAAATTTACTTGTAAGGAATATTATAACTTTATTTATTAAGAGTGAAAAAGGATTTCTTATAGCATTTTCCTGTAGTTGAAGTATAAGTTCAAAGAATAAATTTCATTTTCCAAATCCAAATTTGTCACGTAAAGATTAATATAATTTAGTTCATATGGTTCGATAATTTTAAAGAAGTGGCAGTTACTGGTAAATACAATAAAATGATCAATGCCGATTTCAGTTTCTCATTTATAGCACAATGTATATATTAAGCTTATTAGTGAATGTAGTAAGGATATGCAGAATACAGGTGCTAATGCACTTTTGTTCACGATAGTACATTTCCTTCCCATATATGAGTCCGAACAAAGATACTTCACATTTAGACCTATATCATGAGAAATTTTGAGGGAGTGCCGTTTTTTTTTATTTTCCAGAGTTGGCAACCCTAGTACGAACCCAGGCTATGACACGCATTTTTTTTAATGCTCAACTTAAATTTTAGATAAAACAAATAACGTGTTGAACTCAGGGGCGTATTTTATGGGCAACCGAGGCTACCGGCGGTAGCCCTTCAACATAATAAATTTACAGTTTATTGTGTTCCTTTCTTGGTAATAGTTTATTTTTCACAAAACACAAATAGTAGTAACTGCGCCAGTTAGCTGTTAAATATATTTTCCCATGTCAGCCACTTCACTTCTTTTTCCCTTCCTCTTATCAAAAATGAGCTTAAGATCAAAGTTGGCCAGGCCCCCACACTTGAACAAACAATCACCAAATTGATGCAGTGGTGTAGGCGGAGTTACAACTCAAACATACTTTTACGTGTCAACTACCTCATCCTATCCTTGTCGGAAATGTGTCAACACGAAGTTAGGCCAGGATGCATAAATTTTAAACACGCTCGATGCTAGCCATAGAAACTAAATACACGGATCTGATTGGTTTAAGTTATCCGTTTCTCGCCTAGTAGCATACATATAGCACAAATCAAACCCCAACTGCTGTCGGCCCTTGACCCCCATAATAATACCACGTGACACTACGTCACACTCAGATGTTGCAATTTCGTAAATCTACCCTTCCGCTTCCTTGTGACGAACTTAAAACATTTGGCTAGAGTAGCGCGTGAAAACAAATATGAGGCAAGGATATACTTGTAAGAATGGTTCTTGAGATCCTCTTTCCAGCTCGCCCAACACATGACGAGCGCACTACGCTTGCGCGAGTACACAAGCACCCTTCTGTCAGCAGTAGTACCAACTCAGGGATTATAACACTACGTTCCATCGGAGGGGGATGAAAATAGTACTGAGAAAATAGTGATAACAGCCGTTAAGCACGGTCGGAGATATTCACCGAGGGAAATTTCGTAGCTTCGTGAGGAATAGGAGTCTCCTCCCCGGGCCTTCAAATCATCACTAGTTCAATCAACTGCAAAAATATAAAATAGAGAATCTAATATCACAGTGCTACCTGGTACATTGCTCACTTCTTTCCAGAGGTGTGTATTCCACAGCTGTACTGGAATTATGTTCAGCATTCTGCTATGAAAAGAAAGCTTGATTATTTAAATAAAACTGTAGCAGATTTTAAGTTGTGTTTGCTATATATAAGGAGAAAATCTATTGCATATTTCAACATCGATTTTTTTTTTAAATGTAAGTGTGTGCGTGTGTTTATATGATGTACTCTTTCTTGAAAAGTGCATAATCGTAGTCCATTTTTGTTATCAATAGGTTCTTTTCGTTTCATATAATACTGCGCTCATTCGGTGCAGATACCTTACTCTTTGAAAAATGAAGTGCGTTCGCTTTCATTTTTATATGTAAAACAAGACATCTGAGCACACAAACCAATATGACATGGATAGTATACCCAAGTGGCGATCGCTAATGTTTGCCACGAGACGAGAAAAACGTATTCGTCACTAGGGAAAATTTATTGTGGACGTATTCCTCTCTCAAGGACCCCGGTTTGTCAGTGTTGCCAGCGGGTAAAAATAAGAAAGTGTAAAACAGGTTCTGTACGATGAGACGTTTATACACCAAGCTTAGCAGAAACATCACACGACACTACAGCAAAAAGACGTTAGTGTGACCATCTCTCAATCATTCTAGGTTATCAGTGTTGCCAACCAAGTTTAAACATCATAATGTCGCAAATAGCTTGTTTGCCTTTGAACGACTACATAACAAATGTGGCATAAGCAGCATTAACAATAGAAAACAGTGTGAGTGTTCCCGTCTCCCAAGCACAACAGTTTGGCAGTGTTCCAACCAACGCGAACATTCAAGATTTTTGCATGAAATCTACAGCATTCCTGAACAGTATTAGCACACTCTGGCCTATGCTAGGTTTTCCATTGTTCAATATTGCTTGTGTCACATTTGTTATATATTCATTCAAATGCACGCACGCCATTTGCAATATTGTAATGTTTACACTTGGTTGGCAACACTGGCAACCTAGAATGGATAAGAGACAGTCACACTAACGTCTTTTTGCTATAGTGTCGTGTGATGTTCCTGCCAAGCTTGGTATATAAACTTGTTTTATACTTTCTCATTTTTACAATTGGTTGGCAACACTGACAAACCGGGGTCCTTGAGGGGAGAATACGTCCACAATATATTTTCTCTAGTGACGAATGATGTTTATGCTACGGTGCATGATATACATCCAGTAGTAGAGGAACCGTCTGCCAAATTATATTTAGATGGCGTCGTTGACAACACTAACCAAATGGGTACTTGTGGGTGCAAAGTGATATTATCAAAACCTTGCCCGAGCCACGTTCTAGCAACGAACCAAAAACGAACATAATGGGCTTAGGCGTTTACGCGTGATGTATCGTATCATTCATTTTTAATTCTGTCGAATATGCCATACATAGGGACACAAACACCAACAAACTGGCCTCTTCCCTTAATAGTCAGGTTGATTTGAAAACGGTTACATACGTCTCATGGCAAGAGGTTTCAGATGATATATAGGTTTTTTTGCAGGTAGGCCTACTTGGTCCCGGTATGGAATCATCCCTAGTAAATATAGATGTTGGAATAGGCCTATTACGCAACTGCAGTTGTAACTTTCTTAACGTATGAGTTGGCAACATTACTATCACTCGAGGGAAGGGAAGCTGTCTGCTGGGTCGTTTCTCAAGAATTCATCTCGATAATAGGCTACTCATAAACAAAAAATGGTCACAATCGGTGTAGTGGTGTAGCAGTAGTTAGAAAGAAAAGTAATTGCATTCATTTTCATTTATATGAATATAGACGGAATGTGGATAATTTCCAAAAGAAATTACTTGAAAGATGTCCACACTTTGAAGCAAATATCTCTTAAATTACAACTGTTGAAAATTTTATTTCACTATCAATGAAAAATAACCTAACCACTGTTGTAATTGACTTCAAGGTATCATTAGCTACAGTTCATTTACGTTTAATTTTCGTAATGCATCTTTCCACAACAGCATCTATTACCTATAATTTGTAATAATGGTTCATGTTACTTCAGTAGCTTGTAGCAAATGCTCTTAGGTGGCGCCAGTACCGCATATATTATAACATTTCAAGCCATCAACACATGCTCAATTTTCGTTATTTATGTGTCTCCCACAACATCACCTGTTGTCTGTAATTTGCAACAATGGTTCATCATGTTTCAATAGCTAGGAACAACTGCTACCAGATGGCGTCTATATCGCGTGGACCCTATGTTATAATATTAGAAACCATGGTATCAATATGGTAAGCTTATTTTTAATCTCACACATTATTGTTGTTTTTTTGGTATTAGAACAAATTACTAACAAATACAGATGTACAAAATTGCATACGTGGAATAATACCAGTAGTGAAATAAATACTGAAATTCTGGTCAAATAGGTACACACGTGTAAGCACACACAAATATAAAATATAAATAAAATACAACTCCATGTTGTTTACAATTAGTTTCAATTGCATGCATCTAAAAATAAATGGCATCAGTTGTGTGTAAACTGACTGCAATACAGGATGGAGAAATATTTAATGTCAGTTCGAAATTAAATTATAAGCCTACTACTTTTATTTTTTTAAAGGAACTTATTTGTAATCTGAAACTTAAATTAAGCAAATTTCAAATTTACAAAATGCATGTTGGTTTGACCCTTCGACCTTGTCTATGGGAATAAGAAATCGGTTGGTGGCAGTGTTTTACATAGTGCGGAGTAAGTTATCCCTCCATGGGGAAACAATGAAGCAGGGGTTTCATGCAGCAACTCATGAGATTCCGGACACTGTGCACCTGATATCCGTCAAGAAACCTGAGGATACCCTGCCATTCCCGATTTCCGGTGTCCACGCAAACTCGATTACAGGTTGGTGCAGCACTCGAAATTATTGTTGAAAAAATATAGGCCTAGTTCTTTCACTAATTTCCTTGTTGTCCCATAAAAGATTTGCAGTGGGCGAAATGAAAATATCTCACTTGGCATAGATAAAATTCAAGGAAGCCATCAGAAGTATTTGTTGAAAAGTTACAATTTTCTAACGATTTGCGTATAAATAGGTCTTCCGAATGTATAGCATAAAAACTACAGTGCAGAAAACAAACCAACATTTGCTAGGTGGCCACTAAAAAGCACCAATCGAGGCTGGGCAGGGCAAATGGTGGGCCCGCGCGGGAGGGCGTCCGAAGGGGGCAGGTGCGTCAACGATGGTGGGTATATGTATAGGCGAGGGTAGTGAAAAGAAATGGGTTTTGATAATGATACAGTTTCAATAGTACATGTTATGGTTTCATAGTAGTATTCCTGCACTTGTAAACATAAATTTCAGCTCCTGTACACTGTGCAGAAGTATGCCGTCGGTGGATAATAGTTTGTAGTACAGTCATCTTTCATAGGCACTCACTTATTTTAAGCGTCGTGAACCACTAGTGATGATTTCCAAACTGTGGTGCGCCAAAAGTAAACAAACACTCATGGCTATATGTAGTTATTTGTAAAAATAGTTTTTTATTACCTTAAATGCTCATGTTTTACACCTTAAAAGCTCATGTTCCAGAAATTCCTTTACACTTGTACGAGGTATGTGTGCACCAGGGCATTTGTTTCGTGACTCATTGTAAGGTGTATGGTTAGAGGTAGCAAAGGTAGCGAGTAGCTCTCGCGTTAGGGTGTCGAGGGCACACGGTAAAGCATTATTCGAAGTCTTGCTTGTTTCTCCCTAGAGTAAGGGTGCACATCTTTAAATCGGTGCAGGTTTACAATAGACCATCACAAAATTAATAATTTTACAATCAAAATGGATGATTATAAATGAAAAAGCATTAATTTCCACTGGGGAAAACATTTCTGCACAATATGCAAAACTGGTATTTTAAGTGCCAAACAATGAGTGCTATAGTACGATTAAAATAAGTAAGTACAAATGAAAGATGACTGTGT
The DNA here is from genome assembly GCF_964235325.1 of Thermobia domestica. Lineage (NCBI taxonomy): Eukaryota > Metazoa > Arthropoda > Insecta > Zygentoma > Lepismatidae > Thermobia > Thermobia domestica. The sequence continues at coordinate 35,061,213 of NC_137459.1, read as the reverse complement.
AACGGTAATTACCACGGGCAGCGTTTCTACACAATGTATGGAGCGTGTATTTTATGCTCACAAGTATAGAGTTCTTAGTATGAAATCATGTCAAGTGCGCTGTTTTTATGCGTTATAAAATGTTTTTCCCACTATCCTCGTTTATGCGCGTACCATTCGTCACTGACGAACCTGCTCTCTACGAACCATTTCCCCGAGAGCTCCCAGCTCCACTACTGCTTTGCCTCAGTTAGATAGCATTCTCGCTTTTAGTAGCTACCAAGGACAAGTAGATTAGTAACTTTTTGCACAGTCGTTTTCATCTAACTCAAAATAATGCTCCTAATGATTGATACACGATTTATTTTATAATGCTCTGCAAAAATATGAGACAAACAATAGGAGCTTTTTAAGTTTAGGCCCTCCAAGAACACTGTGAAAGCCATTCTCTGGTAGCCTATTCTATATTTAATGAAAATGAGCAGAAACATGATCATTGCATCGTTCCCATGAGAAGAAACTATTGAATGCAACACACAAATTCGAAGCGAAATGACGAAAACAGACGAAGTTGACTAAGGCTAGCCTTTCGCGAAACTTCGGCAAATGTGAACGACGGTGAAAGGACAGCATTTATGAGAGAAATTGTGAAATTTCACACTACTTTAGTGGTTCGCTACAAAAATATGGGAAAAAATAGCACTTAGTTACTTTTAAACTTTGATTTAAAACTAACAGGATAAAAGAAAGAATTGTATTATGGATTTGTGTATGGATACTTGATGCACATGTGAGCTATCATTTTTTCTTTCATAGTCAACGTCAAGGTAGTTACGTGTCCAAAGCATATCTATACTGTTATATAAAAGAGTAAGTGTGTCTCACTCTTAGCCCGGCTATACACTATGAGATAAGTCCTAGGAAATATCTTAGGATCTATCTGAGGAAAAATGTTACGACATATCTCGTAGGAAATCCTGCTTTTGTGCCATACACGTAACTACACTCATCCTGCTGATATTGATACCAGGCGCTATGTTGTTAAATTTCACACCTCTAAACAAAGCATAAAAATCAGAATATAACTTAGCAAAACATACCTCATCAGTCCCTGCACCACTCTTCATTTTGTCGAGTATTTTTGCTCTTTCACTCACATACGGCTTGAGGGGAGCAAACAAATTTGTTTTCAGTTTCCCTAACCTGGTGTCGCTTAAATCGAAATTTTACGAATTTTCTTTCCAAAATAGAACGTCCTCTAAACACAAAATATCTCATAGGATCGTTGAGAACATAGGAAATGACATGCAATCTGATGCCATACACGTTGAGATTTTCATTCTAGAAAAAGTCGTAAGAGATTTCCTAGGATCAGTCCTATAGTGTATGGCACGGCTTACCAATCAATGCCCTGGCCGTACTACTCTAAATAGAAACGTGAAATTTGAACAGAAAATTCACTTTGTCTCGAAAGCCAAGCAAAAGAAAGAATTTCTTGAAATACGTATCCCAAGTGGGAGGTAAAAGGGGTAAATGGTTTTGGTAATAATAGAGTATCTAACAAATTCCTGAAGTTAGAGAGATTAAACTTGGTATATAAACTTATCAATAGAAACAACTTAATATCCATTTCAGCATTGTCAAAAACCCTGTACAATTTCTATAATATCCAAATGTCCGACTCTGCTGAGAAAATCACCGGTATGAGGATTCGGTTAAGTTAAAGTTGTCAGATTTTGCGTATACTCTTTATTAGAAAGAATAGCACAGTAAACACGACGCAGTAGTCCAAGAAAACAGGGAATACATTTACGGAAGAGTCAGTCAGTGTAACCCAGGTTTAGGGATCCCAGCCAATGGAGAAATTACAAATATCGAATATCCAGGTTCCCGATAACTTAGGTAGTCACGTGAGGTATCTATTAAACACAACGCCATAACAAAAATTATTTAATCTAATATGTACAAAAGTTAACATCAAATAAAAGACGTACTAAATTACTGAATTAGAATTTTACAAAGATTCTTAGTGTATATGAAAGAACTGAATTCAAAGAGTACAATTAACTATGTATTTCTTAGAACATACGAAATAAGAAGAAATGAGTTACATTTTACCGAAAACAGATAAATAAAACTTCTTGACAATTAGAGTGGAAGATATGGCTCTAGTACGAAGTTTAAGTATGTATCTGATAACCATTCTGCTTACAGATACTCTGTAATTCCTGGACATCATCTGAGCTTTCATCTCTTTCCTGGAATCTTGGTCACGGAGGATAAAAACAAGAAAGAAAGAAAAAATTATAAGGAAATAAAATGGAACGGGCTTGCCAAGGGAAGAGCGCTGCTGGAACACACTTTGTCAAGTTCAACAATCACATATCATTGGTGGTGATGCGAACTACAATATGAGGGAGTCGATTTGTGCGCTCGTTTGTCCTTTACTGAAAGGTTGCCAGCTTGTGCTGTTATGCCAAAGCTGTGCGAATTTTGTAAATATTGTTTCCCATTCATCATTTAACCTTTGGTCAAATTTATTTATTTGTTAATAAATAATTACATTTTAAATTACGAGTCTCTTTATTTCATTTCAGACCCCAATAAAATTTTTGAATCCTCTACCTTGTGATGTCTTTCTTTCAGATGTTTCGACTAAGTAAAACGTTGGTAAAGACAGTTCCGTTTTATTCTCTGATGTTTCTGTTTCACCTTTTTATTACAAAGAAGTTTATTTAAAAAAAAAAAAACCATACATGTCCCTTATTTCAGGTCTATCTTTTAACCCAAGTAATTAGATAGTGACAAAGACAGTATTTGATTAGGATAACTCCTCGACCCAGACAGTCGACAAGTGAAGAAATTCGACTTTTGTTTCTACTCAAGCAGCCGAGAAGAGATGGAGTGTTTCTCAGGTTCCATGTAGGCGAGGTGAGTGTGTTTCTCAAGGCATAGGCAGCTGATTGGGGTCCAGGTAATCAAAAGAGAGGAATGATCAGCCCCACGCAAACTGATATCGAAGTTGCGATGCTCTCTCCTTTTATACAGTATTCTCGGCAATCTTCGATCATCCTCGGTCGTCGTTGGTGGCATATTCTTACTTCGTGACCATGTGATGGTTTGTTGGGAGTTGATGAGTCGTCTGCTGCTGATATCCAACACATGGGCAGGGTATTACATTATCATTTAGTGGGCAACCAAATCTAACACCCAGCTTTTCAAGTTGTATACATTATAATTGTAACATTTCCGCTTGATGAAGTTCTTTCCAGACAAAAGCATCGTACGTACAGCATGTAGAAAAACGTGTAGAATTGAAATAACTTTCATTACGTAAAAATTTTAAATTTTATTAACCCATATGTGACAACACTTTTCTAGTAGGAAGTTGCCTGCTTTGTAATCTCAAACTTCACGAGCTTACAGGTCTCTTCCAAATAATAATACTTTAGTGATCAACGAAAATAGTTTTGATTTTTTGTTTTAGCTCCTATTTATGAATCAATATGGCTATGGTACACTTGATTCAGACGCATAGCACGGAACGAAGCAGATGGTTATTAACTTGGGGTCGTCCTTCTTCAGAATAGAGTTGTTGCCGAGAAAGGTCTGGGAGTCGGTACTTTTGAGCCACTGCCGAAATGTGCAATACCAGAAACAATCGGTAAAACAAGTAGTTGTGGCGCTCTGCTTTCTTGGAGACGCCAGTTGAGTTGAGCTTTTAAATCTGCTTCAGCAGCGAGGCTCTATAAGATAGGACCTACTGATTAACGTGGAATCCGAACCACACGAGCTCCCAGCGGGAATCGAACCCGGGTAACCCACGCCAAAAGCGCGTTCTCTAACCGCTTAGCCACGAAGAAGCTCTGAAAGCGCCAATGTTGCGTGAGGTGAGCTGAATCATGTTTACAAAACTCTAACAGGGATCTCGGATAACAATGCAAGTAGTTCATGACAAGTGCATGCCAGTGTAATGGAAGATTGCATGAAGCGTGGGGCAATGGTGCGCTACCGTATTGGACAGCTGCACAATGGATGAAATAGTTTCGTTTAGTCCAAGAAAAGTGAACATATCGCAACCATAGCGGTATCTATCGGAGCGGAAGAACATGTAGTTAGTCCGTGGTGTCCTTGAAAGTGATCGTTGTTGGAGCGTCATGGAGCTATCCGTAAGGTCGACCGTACATTGACCAGATGACAGGACAGTAGAGCAGAGGTTCAGTATTATGAGTAATACATGGCCTCGTGTCGTATATTTACTCAAAACACGTGCTAAACAAAGACCTCTACAATGTTGTGATTGAGACAAACAACGCTCTCAGGCCTCCCTCTCTTACCTCGGCTTGACTGTCCTTTGGTCAATGAGGCCGGCCTAGGTGTATACGGTTTGCAGATATGGCACTTGTTGCGGAATCTGAAAATAAAACCAATAAGATGTCAAAACTTGTGGCAGGGGTAAGAAGAATGTGGGATGAAAATAAATGTTAGAAAAACAAAAGCCATGGCGATTGGAACGAAGGGATCTGTGTCAAATATAGAAATATGGAGAGAAAATAGAACACGTGATTAGTTTTCGATACCTGGATGGTATTATTAGTCATGATATAATGTGCGAACGTGAAATAAAGGCAAAGATACGAATGGCGAAAGAAGCCTTTAGTACGAAGAAAATGTTTTTTTGTGGGACCTTGAATAAAGAGTTGTACTATGGGTCAGAAACATGGACATTATGCAGAAATAACGAAAAATGACTGGAAGCTTTCGGAATGTAAGGGTGTAAAATAATGGAGAGAATTAGCTGGGTTAAACGGATAATGAATGTGAGTGTGTTAGAAATGGTGGAGGGGAAAAGAACAATGAAAAAAAGAGAGAGAAACTGGTTGGGACATTGGCTAAAGAACTGTATCATGAGGGACGTACTAGAGGGTATGGTGGCAGGAAAGAGGGGGAGAGGACGAAGGAGGCTACAATTGTACAGTGTGAAAACAGAAAAATAATAATACGTGAAGATGAACAGGTTAGGTGAAGACTATGGAGGAAGGAACAGTGTTGAATTCAGACATTTTCACCCGGGGGGGAATATGAACTCCTCGGGGGCAGGGCAGGGTAATTTCTACATTTTGTGATTGAAATTTTGAGTTTCTCCGGGGGGGAATAAATTTTCTTCGGGGGAGAAATTCCCCCCCGGGCTACCCCCTGAATTCATCCCTGGGAAGGAAGCTTCTCACTTGAAGCAAGGGACCTGGCAATGATGGCAGAATACCTATGCTTTGGGTAGTAATGCCTAACTCATTTGTGGCAGCCAGTTCTCGTGCCTACATACGTAAGATTGTCGTTCCTCTTTCCCTTTTTAAAAAAAAAAAAAAAAAAAAAAATCCGATTATTTAAATCATTCAGAATGCAGGAGTAGCAAGATTTAGAAGAAATAAGCCTTTGTTGAGTGTACCCTTACTACCTGAAAGGTCTTCCCACAAACGTATAACCAACTTGAGAAAATAGCAAAATATGGCCAAATTTACAGGTTTTACTGTACTATGGTTCTCCAATAAGTTTCTTATTAATATTGATCATCAATTTCAATCTCCTTGTTCTACTTTCCCTCCTACCTTCTACTATATACCGTCTATCACGTTCCAAACAAGAATTTCTTCTTTAGAAAATCCTAACCAGTTTTTCTTCTCTTTACCTCCAGTATTGGTCTGTTTTTAGTTACCCTCAGAAAATATCCTTTATTGTCCACCATATTCACATTTCCATCGTAAAAAGTAATATATATATATTCTTTTGCATCATATCTATACTAGGAAGGCATAGCATACTATGTCACATTTTGGCTACTTTCTGCTTTTCGCTCCGATAGTTGGCCACACTGAAATTGAATGCTGGGAAGAGTTGATAATCGCTTAATTAAACATTTCCTACTTAGTTATTACCAGTAAACTCAAATCATTTTAAATTTAATTCGTAAGGTTGAAATTTGCCATCCTCATATAGACATACAGTATATGCGGCAAAACAAACAGTACTGAAATCACATCGTAGCCATTTATTTATTTGTTCTACAACACATTGAAACATATGAGATGTCAACTAAATGTTGCTCAACACATTGTAAATTTAAGAGGAATCGCCCTGTATGTTATGTAATCAAAACATTGACCATTACGTCACACACATTCTTCATTGCTCTCCTGTAGACCGACGAACATATTAGTGAACACGGGTTGCTGGAACGATAAAACAAATGATTGAGTCTTCTCTTAAATCCGGAATAGTGGTAGAAGGTTCTGTTCGGAAAATTGCTTCCTTAAGCATATCCCATATGTAGGCATATGGAGCCGTGAGGTCAGGGGAATAGGAAGGATATGGAAAATCCGTTTCACGGGAAATCAAGCGATGTCCAAGCTGTCGTGGGCAGTAGATTTTTGATGCGGCAGAAACCGGGCAAATCATGCAAAGATGAGTCAATAATCAACTATCGATTGATGTAGCTTTCAAGGTAGACATGGCTTTCATCACTGAACCATATGTTGCTCATGAAATCTTCGTCTTCATATGCCATAGCTCCAGAGCAATACAGTAGACATGCGCGCTCATCTCCGGCAGTGAGAAGTTGTCCTACACTGTATGAGCAGAAATAGTGCTCCACAATAAACACCTTTTTCTCTGTTGTGAGTAGCATTATCTTTGCGCCAACTGCACACTACGCTAGTCCAGACACAACTAAGCGCACATGTGGCGGTCACAGTTCATACCACACTGCATCTGCGCGCCATCCGTACGCGAATTTCAGTACTGTTTGTTTCGCCGCATACTGTACATATCACGTTTCTGCTGTTATGCGAATGTCTCATTGATCCAAGCACATCGATGTTGGGTTATTTTTAAGCAAATTGGTACCCATCAATTTAATTCAGAAAAAAAATCTAAATTGAAACAAAATATCATAAAGTAACATTTTTTTATTAAATTAAATAAATTTTGAACAGATTACAACGTTTTTTCAATTAGGTAACTTATATAAAAACTGCTAACAATTCCACCAATTTTAATTTCAACCGGTTTTATTATAATCACAATTTACGATATACATACATTTTTTTAACCTCAATAAGTACTTGATCATGTAGCTGCTACTATTGTGATCACATGTAATTATATTTTCTTGTAAATTATTTATACAAAAAAAAGATATTTGGGCACCTGAATAACGTGGAGCAATTGTTTGGTGTATTAACAATGAAAAAGATTTGAACTTATACCAATATAATACAAAAATATTTATTTTTCATTATCCATACTATTTATATGAAGCATAACTACAAAGAATAAAATCTTACTATTATGCAACATAATATTATGGGATTGTATATTTCAGTTTGCGTATACGTATTGCTATTTCAGTTTTTAATTAAGCTCATTTCACAAAATACCAAATTGAAAAATCATTATGTGGTACACATTATTTACCTGCTCAATGATGTAGGCCGAACAGATACAAAAGTAAAAATTAAAGACCACACACTATCCTACCAAATAACTACATATATATTAAACTAGGATCATACTGTCCGACCAGAAACGCGAGACCTCTAGTTGGTGCAATGCCAAACAGGATCTACTCACAATTAAAGGGTAGAAATACTCGAATCGAGAAGATAGATTCGAGCAGATTGATTATACGGATCCATTCATAAATTTATGAAATATATACTACTACTTTTTTCTGCATTCACTTTTTGTGCCCTCAGCAACCATTTTTGAGATATGCACTATATTCCCCGGTGCATATTCACTTTAAGAGGTCTTGTACAAAAACACCAACCAACTTGTGGTAGGTGGCCATCAAAAAGCACGAATGGTATCTAACAGTCAGAGCAGGAGTGCAGTAAGGGGGCCCAAGCGATAGCGAGGGTGCGCGTCCGTAGGGAGTAGGCACGTCAGTGATGGTGGGTATACGCGTAAACAACTATTGTGGAAAAGTACTGCTTTCAAGATGCAATGATACGTCATTGATCCCTTCATTTACATTTTCACTTACAAACCTGAAGGAAAAGAGCTTATCTTTCAATATTCTCCGCATATTACTACTCTTTCGTGCTGACGATCCGTAACAATTTTCGAAATCTATAAAAGCTTCAACACTTCAACGGTTCCGCTTCTTAACTCTTCACCTTCGTATACCCTGAATCACCTTCCTTCACTTTATACACTGTACCCAATGGCTACAAAAAGGAGAATGTGTGCAAACATGTTACATTTCAATTTCTGTTTTTCTCCGTACAAGCCCGTGTTGGACGTAACAACAAAACGCATTACGATTATTCAAATACTAGGCTATTACAATATTATTACTAATTTATTCTGTAAATTTTATAAATTGTTATCCATCACTACCTACCTTATGGGCGAATACGTGCATAACAGGTACGATTTTCATTAATGTATTTTTCCCGTACATATATGCATCGCACAGGTAAGAGCACACCATATTTTTATTAAAAATGTTATTACAAATTTCTTCTGTAAATTTTATAAATCTGTGGATCCGTATAATTAATCTGCACCGAAATTTGAACTCTGCTGCAATAATTAAATCTAACCAGGTTTTACAAAACCAACTGATTACCTTACTTTCAGAATAGATTTCTCATACTCAGAAGTGTTTAGAAATCTCACATGCCAATTCGGAGAGTAATTACCGAAGCTCCGCATTAAAAAATGTTTCAACTTGACACACAAGTTATCGAGTGTAGTACAAGCTCTTCAGTTATGCAGCATGTAAATTGATCACGTTTGTTCAATTTTCCGACAAGCCGATTTTCGCCTTATTTACCTCACAACACGAAGGAATGAAATTGTACGTTATAACAATAACCAAGTTACGAATAACAACTATAAACATATTGATAATGTGATACAACTGAGCAGTAAGGTTTTACCTTTATGATAGGAGGAAAAAAAAAAAAAAATAATAGGAGCTCTTGAGTTGTGAAAGACCTTTGAAAACTAGGACGTACACCTATCCTGTTACTACGATAATTTCACTGAGCACTTTCTTCTTTCCTGAGAGCAAATAGAGCACAACTCAGGTTGTACTGCATTTAAATATCAATGGTTTTTAGACGCAAAACAAATACACGGTTGTTGAAATTTCTAGCTTCGTAATTTATATTATAATCACATGAAAAATACATGTATATCACAATTTGCTTTAGTGTGCAACCTATAACAAGATAAAATCACGACTCCATTTTCAAATACACTAATTTCTTTGGAAACTCCTCTGATACCCAGAATATCTATCAATGCAATATCGTTAAGTAGGAATTATCTTGAAAAATGTACCCATATTGATTTCTTTAACGCGCACAAAATCTCATTGGGGACAATTGTACAAGCTAAAAGCAACATGCAGCTAAAAGAAACAATATTTAAGCTTCTACACTGCGCGATTAATTTCCTAACATTTTCATCCATATTGCAAAAGAATTAACTGGTAAAAATTAAATTTGTATTATGGAACTTACAGTTTATCTTATAATGTCAAAATAACAGTATAAGTCCTTCTAAAGCTTTTTTTTTTTTTTTTTTTTTTAAATCATTTTCAAAGTACGAGAGTGATACTCTCTTTAGTAATACAGTAAGCACATTTCAACTGATAGCAGAATGTATCAGCGATATAAAAATCTCTGAGTGTAACCTAATTACGGTTCTTATGAACCTTTTTATCACGAAAATTAAGGAAAGACAATGACATACACTTAGTAACTCATCAAGCTTTGTCCTCCCATTGTTTGGGTTTCAGACAAGCCATCATTAATGCCTGGAAAAGGCCAGTCACCTGGTATGCCATAATTATTGCTGTTTTAGTAAAGATGCCCGAGATAGTCATACTCGAATGTATGATAAATATTTTTAAAAGTTAACAAAACGAGTTGACTACTGGGCTCTTTACAAGTAACAGCACACTTTAACCTCAGCAGGACTCAACATCCGCTGCAGCTCCTGATGATTTGGTGATATCTAGAGTTGTAAAGACCTGAAAAGAAAGGAAAAACGCGACATTAGTGAAAAGCTTATCAGTAATAATAAGTATTTTTCGGGGGAAGGGGGGAAAGGAGAATGAGGAGTTCGGACGTATATGTTTAGCGGAATACGATTTGTCAAATACGAGGGGATGCTGAAAAGGTCCTGGATTTTCCCACCGTTCCCGTCCGCATAAAACCTTAAGTTTAGATTCATATGAAAGTATCTTAGTATGTAATGGAGCAAATATAGGTTTCCTGTGATTATTTTTTTTTCAGTTGAGGCAGTGATCATGGAGGCTCAAGCAAGTTTCACAGATTTAGGGTATCGGACTGTAATGAATTTTTGTTTCCTCCAGAGAAAGTTTGCAAAAGACATTCACAGTGAGATGTCACAAGCATTGGGGGAACGGTTTCCCGCCTACAGAGCTATCAAAACCTAGAGTGTTCGTTTGAAGACTGGCCATTTCACAACTGAAGATAAGCCCTGCAAGTGGCACCCTCCAACCTCAATGATCTTTAAGTAGCCGAGAGAAAGTAGCTCCGATACTAAACATCTCATTTTAGTATATTCGATTCATCACATTGAACATGCGCAAGCTTTCAGCAAAGTGGGTGTTGATCAGAAGGAACTAGCTGTAGCACCCAAGACTGTTTTGGCCCGCTTTGAGCATGATGCACAGGACTTTCTGGGCCGATTAGTAACTGAGGATGAATCCTGGCTTCGTATCTAAGATTGAGAGACCAAGAATCAATCAAGGGAATAGCGCCACTCCGGGTCTCCTTGGCCAAAGAAGTTCCGCACCTAGAAGAGCATTGATAAATTTTCTGGGACAAGAATGGTATTCTGCTGGTGTACTACCTACGTTGGAACTGGATCACTGGCAAGTACTATGCTAACTTACTGCACCAATACGAAGAGGCAATTAAAGACAAAACGCCGTGGAAAGCTGTCCAAAGAGATTCTCATTGTGGCTGCCAAATTGAACACATTGGGATTCCAATTGGTCTGCTACCCCATATTTATCTGACCTGGTTCCCTCTGATTATCATCTGTTTCTAGACTTGAAGAAACATCTCAAGGATACTTTGACGTCATTCCTTACGCCCAAATTGCTACGGAGACATGATTTCAGGCGCAACCAAAGGAATTTTATTTAACGGGCTAGAAAAGACGCAACATCACTGTATCAAGTGCATCAGTTTTAGCAGGAATATGACAAAACTACTGTACAATTTCATCCCTCTAGCTCTACTCCTAGGCGAAGCCAGGAAATTCTCAACACCGCTCGTAACTGTCTCAACAAATGCAGATTACTTGTTCAAGAAAATTTAACATTCTAAATTATGGTTGACAACACTTAGTCCATGTCATAAATTTCTATTGTTTTATTACTTGCTAATTATCTCCTTACATCTATATATATAAAACGGTTGATGTACAAAACCTTTTAGATCTTATATACGTTTCATTCGTTGGCTTTCAGTAAACGAGGTTTTAAACTGATTCTTTAATATTAAATCATATTACATGGCGTGGTAATAGTGTGCAAAGTGAACCGGACTTCCTCAAATGTCAATCAATCCCATTACTGGTTGACCAATATTCGAGTACTTCATATCGCAACTACAGACATTTCCGAGGTTAACATTACACTGCCCACTCTCATCGTGCACAGGTAAATTTGAAACAGACCCTAAATCACACTCAAATGTTCACGGATATAAATCTCTCACGGCTGCAATTTGTTTCTTTAAACAACTTTTAATTCTCTAAAAAATTTGCAACGCAACTAATTCTTTAGTTTATTGTTTTCTTTAATCAGTGCGAACATTTCTAGATACCAAGAGCGTTTGTTTGGAAGTTCATCACACTGAATTTCTTAACGAAAAATATCTTACTCTGGGACAGAAGGTAAACCTGTTTAACAGTTTAACATCCGTAGCTGCATTTGAAAGATACTGGTGGGCATGGCAGTGCTACAAAATAAAGGCTAAACCCAAGATAATTTTACAATCTTCAGCTTCCGTGCCAGCAATTCAATAATTTTTCGAGTAGTGTAATGTATAGTTCTTGGATGTTATTTCGAGAATTGTACTTTCTCCATCTAATCAATTATAGTAAATGTGTGTGTCTGATATCTCTTAGGACCGACAATAAACTGAATCTAAGAAGTTTATTTATTCTTTTAATGGGTTTAAAAAATGTAACTGTTACAAGAAAGTCAAAGCAACTCGGAAGATAATCACTTATACCGATGAAAAGAAAATCTCTTAGTGAACCATGAATATCTGACTCCAACTGTTCTTTCAGCATTTAGTCTCTTAATCCCCCTATTACGTCTAAAGATATTTTATATATATAAATAAACTCTTTGAATGTTCAGCGTTTGGTTTCGGTTACTTTACATGTTAAGAGCGCAAATTCAACTGAAATAAAATATCGTATTCTTACATCTTTCACTGATAGTCCTCCTAAACTAGAACTTTTCTTTCCAAAAATTCTAGCAACCGAATGATTTTCAACATTTGATTTAACACTTACAGCGTTTGCACACGTCCCCGGCAATACCGGAACCGGGGCTGCTTTGCACACGCGGTTGGCAAAATCGGTGCCGGCGCTGCTTTGCACACACATCCTGATAATGCCAGTGCCGAGTAGTTGTTTGAGTTGAGTTGATTTTGAGTTTATCGTCCCGTTCAGCAGCGAGGTTATGAGACGTGGACCTACTTATTAACGTGGAATCCGAACCACATGAGCTCCCGCCGGGAATAGAACCCGGGTCTCCCGCGCCAAAGGCGCGTACGCTAACCGCTTAGCCACGGAGGAGCTCGAGAAGTAGTTTGAGTTTGAACGTGAAGGACAGAACATGAGTCCAGAAATAAACAAACGAAATCTCCTTGCCTTGCTGTACTTCAGCGAAGAAAGAGGAAACAAAGCAGCTCTAGGAAGATGAATATTTTTATTATGATCTATAGGGTAAAGCAGCATGCAACCAAAAGACTGGAAATTTTCTTGTTTTGTTTGTGCTTTTCTAGTTCTTTCTGTAGTTTTGTTTTAATTTTTATTTACTTTAATTTTATTTACAACCTTTGTTACGCTTCTACAAAATGCCTACTTCTACGATTATGATGGAGATTTAAACCAGTTTTCTTATTATGAAGGTTGTTTATACCTTACGTACTGGGTTGCATAATTAACAGGATAGACACTGGGCAACTATCCTAGATTCATAATTTCTTCAATATCTCCACTTTGTTCATTTCCGCCATGTTGTTTTTTTTTTATTATGACTTCATATATGCTAAGACATTTTTAGCATATATGAAGTCATAATAAAAAAAATCTTAAGGCATTTATTATCAAAACGAATCCAACGACTCCTTTGTTTAAATCGTTTAAGTTAGTTTCGGCTGTAGAAGATAAATTATATATACATACATACAACTGTGAAACTCTTTCCGCGTTGCCGTAGTTTGGTAATTCAAACAAGATCCGAATTTTCCTTCCTGAGAATTTATGTAAATAGCAAGCCGCTATATCTGTGGTACTTCACAGCCATTTTGGTTATTTCATTCTTCATTATATATTGATGTAAAAAATCCAAATACAGGAAAAGAAACAAGAATACACAACGCCTTGCCACTCACTCACTGTAGCTCGATTGAAGAAGCCTATCAGCAAGCCAGCTCCGGCATTACCGGCTGCGTGTCCATCCACGCATAAGAAAGCATTGCCGCCGACAAAACCGGAGCCAGAGCCGACTGCATTTGCCGGTCCCGGGAGTTCCACCGGCTTTTTTGCCGGTTCGGAAAGCGTGTCCAAGCTACCATTTGATTACATTGCCGCCGATTCCATCGCCGGCATTGTTGGAACCGGAACCGGCATTGCCGGGGACGTGTGCAAACGCTGTTAGTGTTGCTTGTTATTTTATGGAGATATATATATATATATATACACGCAGGGTGCTAGGTAACTCCACCGAAAAACTTTGACAGATGATTCCTTATATGAAATGAAAGAAAAAAGTTCTAATGAACATGGGTCGAAAGATGCCTCCTTTCAGTTATGAACCGCCGAATATTCTAAAAATCATTTCAAAACGCCCTGACTTAGGAACTATCCCAAGCGGGTTAAGGAATTACAGAGGAACTAGTATGCACTCTATCTAAATATCCATGTTTTAGAATTCACTGGTACCAGCGAAAGGAAAAGAACCATTAGTACTTAAAGACGTATCTCTATAGTTCAACTTTCTTTTAACAGTTCGTTTCGCTGATAACTGAGAATGGTAAAACATGAATATTTAGATCCTGTTCTGCATACTAGCTTTTGTGTAGTTCCTTAAACCGCTTGGGATAAGCTCTATAGTTTTTAAGTCAGGGCGTTTCGAAACGTGATTTTTCGAATATTTGGCGGTTCATAACTCTGAAAGGAGAAGTTTTTTGACCTGTGTTTATTAGAACTTTTCTCTTTCATTTCATATGAGGGATCACCTCTCAAAGTTTCTCAGTGGAGTTACCTTCCACCCTGTATATAAAAATTACTGTCCAAATCACTTGAACGTGATTTTTTTCGCAAAATATTAGGCTTAAATGCACATAACTACTAAAAGATTATTTAAAGTAACGTTCAATGCACTGCGTAAACAATTGAACAGCGAAATAACAGTCACAAATCATGAAGCAGGAAAGAAACAAGACAACATTCTAACCGTAAAGACCCAAGACATTAGAAAGGAAACTAAAATAAAATCTGGAAAAACAATCTCAACTTCGTGACTATTGAACCTCAATACGTCAGACCGGTCACACAAAAAGAACGCCCAACACCAAAACATTTTACGATAACTCTGCCGATGAAAACACTGTTCTTGATACGTTACAATGAAATAGTACTCTTAATTTTGTTTTAAGCCATTAATTATCCAAAATATATCAAAGTATTCTCCCAATACTTTACTTCAGAAGTTAGTAAAATCAAAATGAAAACAATATGGGACATACCTCCTTGGATGCTAGAGTTTTGAGTCCCAATAATAACTGGACATTCTAAGCTCATACAAGTGTTCCAATGTAAACCTCCATTGTTCTGACTATTCCCAAAAAAAATAAAAGATATACCTACAGATAGTGCGTTGAAACAAAAACTTACAACGAAATCTTACCATTATAAAAATAATTATAAGTTATATATCCTTATTATAAAAGGCAAAGCAGTCAGTGGATTAAGCTAATTCTTAACAGTTAACAGCTATGTTAACAGATGTCGCTAGCTGCGTAACTTATTTGCTTGGCGCTAATCGATGTCGCAAGCGTGCAGATTTAAAATTATTATGACGATTTAACTGCAACTTAAAATACCTAATTCAAAATAGAACAAGGTCCGTAACCATATCTAGATCTGAGCATTAATAATTATGCAACCGCAAGTTACGAGCTCTTATCTACGGACGATTTTAACCTGTGGTGTATAGGCCGAAACCTATACACCACAGATAAGAATTTCCTAACTTTTTCCAGTTTAAAATTTTCCATGATATGCAATTAGCTAGCATCCTTTGTACAAAGGGTAATTGCAGTGGACAGATCTTGCGAAGAGATTGTCTTCTTCATACCGCCACAGAAGGAAAAATCAAAGGAAAGTGAGGAATAGGGAGAATACAACTGACATATGAAGTAAGGACTAGAGGAAATATTGGGAGTTAAAAGGGAAAGCTCAAGACCGAAAAACGTGCAAGAAACATTTTCAGAATTAAACCTTTAAAAAAATCCTCATTAGTCCCAGGACCTGCCAAAAGGCAAAATACTTAATAATAGTAATAATAATAAAAATAATAATGTAATTAGCCACGAAGATTTCCCCATATTCATGAAGAAACAAGGACAAGAAAACAGGACAAAAGTTTGAGAGAGCCAAACTGGTTACGCACGCAATCACATTTGAAATAGCCTTAAAATTTTAATTTCAAATGCATTTCAAGTCTCATTTTTAGCAATTGAAAATTTCCTGACTAAGCAGAGCTTCCTGTCTTTTCAAATTCCCTGACTTTTACCGGTGTGCCGCCACCCTGAACTAATCTCTTTATAATGAAAAGACACATTACACGTAACAGAAAATGTAAAACAATGAGAGAAAAATTACTTACGCCCAATTAGAAACAATATTATATTTTGTTACAGTACCAAATTCAACTGCGTGCTTTGTCAGAGATCGAATTATCATCATTTTATCTCTGTTTCACGATCTTCCATACTTAAACATCTCTATTTTTTTTTAAAGTACCTTATCATTTATTAAAAGAAAGTATAATATTGATTGATTCTAATTGCACGATTACTGTATAAACAAATTTATGATTTCAGTGAAATACAAATTTTATTTCAAAAATAAGTGCAGTAAACAGTGTGTAATACAAATTTAAAGTAAATGATTTTTACCTTTTTTCTTTTTCAGAATTGAAGTGATTGCGGATAGAGCAGGGACACTGTGGTTGAGGAATGCTGACGAAAGAATTTCTAGTTGTTTATAATTTACTTTCTAAAGTAGAAATGAAATGAAATGAAATCTGAGTTTTACGTCCCACAGTTATGCCGCCTAGGCTAAAAGACACGGTGATGATGAGAAATGAATGAATGGTAGAATGAAGAAAGTGGAAGGAAACGGCAGAAGCCCGATAAAACCCACGAACACTGTGTTTGTTCCCCACAAAAGCCCACTTGGCGCCAGCTGGGATCGAACCACGGACGCCATACAACAGAGGTGAACGCTCTAGCACTGAGCCACCGTAGCCCCACTTTGGGAAAATGAAATAACATGAAATCTTTGAGTTTAACGTCCCACGATTTTGCCTATTAGACCAGGGAAGACGATTAAACCAAGTGAATGATGACGCAAGAATTAATGGAATGATAAAGTGGAGGGAAACGAGAGTACCTCGAGAAAACCCACGAACACGTTGTCCACCACAAACTAACTTAGACGGGAACGAACCAGGGACCACAGGTAATCGCTCTACCATTAAGAGTCTTCCTACCCACAAAAAATCTGTTCGCAAAAACATGCATGCTCTCATTCCTTCCTGTTAATTAACAAAGTGGAAGATTGTCATAATCTTTCGATATGTTGTAGACATAGGATGGTACTATGGGGCATGTTGGTCTCTGTCTAAAAAACGTAATATATTTTTATTACACATGTGATTAAAGTTACGGTAACTTTGTGAATCAATAAAAGTTTAAAAAACACGATATTTGAAATTTTAACGGCACAGCCCCCTAAATTACTCTTTTTTTATTTAGGAGTTGTTTCAAACGTATCGTAATACATATATTAAACGTAAAAAAGCATAATTTACGAACTATTATGCATTGATTAAATTCGATATTTCAATATTTTTTCTCTTCTTTTTAAGTGGACGTAGTGTTCGCCGTAACTGGTAGATGGCACCACATGGATTTTCCTTCCTCCCCTTGTTTTCGGCAAAGGGAAACAAACAAGAGGTCCACTATAGTAGCTGGGGTTTAGGAAGGGTGGGTGAGGACCTTTGTTGAAAGAAAAATGACAAAAAATGTATGGGAGGAGAAATTCCAGCCTCGTTTTCGGAAGCATACAAAATTCTGAAATATATACTAGTTTGCACTGGAGACAAAGCGTCTGGCCAGACGCTTATGAGGCAAGAGATAGGGC
Organism: Thermobia domestica; assembly: GCF_964235325.1. Lineage (NCBI taxonomy): Eukaryota > Metazoa > Arthropoda > Insecta > Zygentoma > Lepismatidae > Thermobia > Thermobia domestica. The sequence goes on along the minus strand of NC_137459.1, from coordinate 35,043,516 downwards.
TTTACTTTTTTTTTTTTTTTTATTATTCCATATGTAAAAGGCAAAGGATACTACAATCATCCGTAAGGAATGTCGTATTTGATAAAACCAAGCATTTTTTTTTTTTTTTTTTTTTTTTTTTTTACAAATTTCGTTTGTAATAGAAAAGTAATTAGCATATGTTATGGCGGCAACATTCAGTGTGTCAAAATATCAATTATTTTCATGCATTTATGTGGGAGAGAGTAAGGCAACCGATTTTGCTCTACACCTTATAATGACTTTAGTACAGCCTTAATGCCGGCTTTCTAGACCTGATTCCACTTCGTGTTATTTTACGTAGCTTCGTAATTGTTCTCAATATGTGGGTCAACACCGAAATTTTTAAGTAACCTTGTTGCAATCGAATCCAGAACCATGCAAACGTTACGCAGAAACGCGCGCTAACCACTTAATAAACGGAAGTAATGTACTTTTGAAGCATTGAACAATATTACTGTAAACTGGGGCTACTTGGAAAATCTGGGGTTACCTAGAAAACTGGCATTTTTTGTGTTATATGGTATAATAATGAAAGAACTATGACAGATACGCCGTTTTCTTCTAATGAAAAGTAGGCACCTAAAAGAAACAATATGGATGATGATAAGTGCTGCATCTTATTTATAGACTGGTCTAAAAACTCTGATAGCAATTGATACTTTTGTGTGTGTTTTTTTTTTTTTTTCTGTAAATTGTTCCTGTGTTTCCGTAATGAAAAGTGATTTTTACCTGGTTGTGCTAAATATCATTGCTTTCAGAAGTTTCCTAACGAGACGAATTAGTTTTACATTTCTACTTCTTTCTGGAACAATTTGGGGCTTTTTTTTTTTTTTAATCTCCTTCCGTTTTTCTTCCAAAACTGCTGATATTGATCAGGGGATAGACAACGATGACATTATTGAATTTTGCATGATCATACCTACATCCGCAGAGAACAAGTTGTTTTTCCATATGACTTTGCAGCAAAGGATTTTAATATGTGATTTTTTTGTCTTTATCGTACTGTGTTATATTATTATTATTATTATCATCACAGTACCATATTATATTTTTTCAAAGAGTTAACGTAAATGTACACTTGTAAAATGGTACCAGGTAATTTTGTAAACCAATGTAAGGCAATTACTGATCTGATACATACATAAGTTTCATAAAATTTTGTAGGGCATGTTTTAGTGTCTTAAAGAAGTCTCAAGAGCTTATGTGTGTATTGGCATTTGCCAAAATTTCCCTTGTATTGCTTGAAAAACTACGTTTATAAAAGCATATTGCATAAACAATTTCTTTTTTATTGGTTCTGTTGGCCTTCAGGAAGACAAGTTTATCACTGTAGGTAGTTTAGGTTGGTTCAACAATTTATTGTGTTTAACTAAAAGGTTGTATAAAAAAAAGTCTCTTTTTTATTTAAAACAGCCTAGTAACACACTACTATGAAAGAAACATAGGCATGTTGCATATCAATCTTCTCAGGAAAGTGTGATCTTGCAAGTGGTTCTTTCCAAATAGTCCCATTTTTAACACAGCTCTTACTACTATGAAAAGATATATAATTTACAAGTATCCTCAAAAGCGGAGCTACTTAGTAGCAGACCATTTTGGCTTTTGGGGGGCTTCAGTCTAAGTAAAATTTTATGTCTGTAAGAAACGTCACAAGAAGAAAAATTAATTGCAAGAAATAACAAGAGGTAGTATGAAAAAGAAAAAAATCCAAGTACGGTATTTACTTGCTTTTCTTTTACGTCAAGAATTAAAATGCAAAAATAGTAATTTAAAAAATGCACTGGTGTTACGAAAAGTGTGTTGCATTTTGAACAAATGTATATAATAAAAAAATTAAAACGTATTATGAAATCTAAAATAGTGTATTATTGTAGTAATAAAATACAAGACTATAGTATTAACGTAACTGTAGGTAAGGAGATAGTACTTCAGAAAGGCTGAACTGAGGATCGAACTCGGAATCTTCCTATTACAAGATAAAAGTGTGTGATATTGCATTTTGTACTTACCTATTTGCCACATTGATACACTACACGCGGGCCGCGGTGGCTCAGTGGCAGAGAGTTCACCTTTGGTGCTTGGGGTCCCGGGTTCGATCCCAGCCTCCGCCAAGTGAACTTTGTGGTGGACAAACACCGTGTGCGTGGGTTTTCTCGGGATTCTCCCATTTCCTCCCACTTTCTTCATTTCACCATTTCATTCATTACTCATCATCACCGTCTCCTTTAGCGTAACCGGCATAACCGTGGGACGTAAAACTCAAAGATTTCACATTGATACACTACACCTCGTGGGATACAATACCGGGAAAGTTTTATTCATAGGAATAAAAAATAAGTAAGTAAGTCGCAAGAGCGACATCACATAACGTCCAACCCAAACAACATGCATGTTCAAGAAATTGGCCAGCTGGACAGAGCTCATGTGGAATGGAAGCGTCGATAATAGTCGACGGTTTCTGTAAGAGTGAAGAGATGTATGGTGTGCGATTCAACAAACTTATAGCTGATGGAGATAGTAGTGTGTACAAAAAAATTTTGGATGCTAAACCTTACAAAAATTTAACGGTAGAAAATATTGAATGCAGAAACCACCTTCTAAGGAATTTTTGTAGTACATTGAGAGAAATTGCAACTACAAGCGATGGGAGGAATACAATTCATTTGCGAAAAAGCATAGGAGCAAATGTACTTAGATTTAGAAGAGGTGATGTAAAAGCGGTTGAATTTCGAAAAAATGAAGATCGTCCACTTACAGAAAAAATATAACTTTTAAGAAAAGATATTTTGAATTCAACATTTCATATTTTTGGTTACCATACGAACTGCGGAAAATATTTTTGTAGCAATGATGGAAAAGAAGAAAATCTCATTCCATATCTTGAAAGCTCTGGACTTCTTGACAAAATAAATCACGTTGTTAGACGATTGAGTTTGCACTCTCGAAGTTTAATTTACGACATTAGTAGCAATTTAGTCGAACATTATAACTCCGTTGTGGCGAAATTCATTGAAGGTAAACGTGTTAATTTCGCGATTGGAAAATCCTATGCAGGAATCCTATGTGCTGGAGCTGTTGTGCGTTTTAACACTGGAGCACCTATGCACAAACTGCACAAGCACATGTACAAATCAAGTCCAGGCAAGTACACAAAATATCTGGAACAAAAAAGGAAACGAAAGGTACAAGGTGCAAAGGATAGACGATCTACGAAACGAACATGTCGACGTTCCATTCCGTTTCAAGGAAGCACTAATGGAGACAAGGATTATGGACCCAGTGCCAAGAAACCAGACCTTTCAGAAAATGAATTCGAGAGGGAAAAGATAGGATTTCTGCAGAGGCTAATAAAGTCTCCAGAGGAACTGAGAGAACTAGAACAGAGAACAGTAGGTCAATCCGAAAGTGTAGAGTGAATTGTGGAAAGGAAGAGACGTTTAACAGCCTCTCACTTCGGCCGTATTTGCAAAATGTTACCCCAAACTAGCTGCCAATCAGCTGTGAAGTCCATTTTATATTCCAATTTTGATAACAAGGCATTGAGATACGGTCGAGAAAATGAGTGGAGGGCCAAAAGAGAATTACAAACGATCATCGGCAAAAAATATCCACGACTGTGGGCTTTTTATTGACAAACAGATGTCATTCCTGGCAGCAAGTCCAGACGGCTTAGTTGAAATTAAATGCCCTCATTCAGCTTCTACTATGACACCAAATGAAGCCATAAAATCGAAAAGAGTCACTATGTGGGAAGTTGACAGGCAAGGTAATATCGGTGGTGTCAAGAAGTCTCTTCCTCATTATTTTCAGGTGCAAGGGCAGTTGCATATTACGAGAAGAACCTACTGTATATATGCCATATGGACACCTTTTGGAATCAAATTTGAAAAAATTTTAAGAGACGATGAATTTTGGGTGAACGAAATGTTTCCCAAATTAGAAAAATTCTATTTCAACTGTCTTTTACCTGAACTCATTGACCCGCGACACTCAAGATCAATGCCTATTCGAGACCCGAAATATATATTGGAAGCACAAGAAAAACTACGTCTAAAACGTACACTTACAGGAAATCGGATGACAAATGAAACTGTAGTTGAATGAATTTTCATGGCACCTGTTACACCTAATCCTTTCATACATAATCCTTTCCAAATCATGAAGAATTATGGAGAACGTGTCTCTTTTTTTTAGAGGGTCTTAAGTGGAGATTATACGTCACAGATATTTGAGGATTTGCAAGAAAGAGCAAAGGAAGAGTACAAGTTTCATTAGAATTTCAAGGGTAGTGGTTGGGACTGTCATGATGAAGAGGATGGAATGTGTGGCTCACCACATAGAAGATCTAAAAGTAAATGGAGTACGGCAATTTAGCTGTCCCAAGAAATGAACAGATTGTGTGAAAATACCATACGGAGCAAAGTGGTGTTACGGTAATAACCTCCATTAACAGAAACGAGATTCTGAACATAACTGTGATGAGACCATCTTCAAATGGCCCAACTAACTGTATATATTCAAATAGATTACACTGTATATTTAAATTAACATTTCTACTTTGAAACTTGTATAATTACGTTTAAATTTCATTTATCGTCTGTAATGCATGGAATATTTTCTTTCATTTTTGCTTATTATTATTATTATTATTATTATTATTATTATTATTATTATTATTAATATTATTATTATTATTATTATTATTATTATTATTATTATTATTATTTCGATTTTGTTAACCCCAAACAAATGAATTTAAGTAAACTTTAGTAAATCTCTGATAAAATATTCTAATGTTTCAAGCGGAGGGTACGAAACCACATTGATTTCACTAACTGTGAACTCATTAAATAAATAGCCGACTAATATCTGTAATACATCATAAAGCATGCTACATTTCTACCAGGTGAACAGAGAATTAACACTTAGTTTCGATATTCGAGTCCCGATATGAATATAAATAAGTAGTTTTATGCATTCCATTTTAAACTGGGGATCACGTACTCAACAATTCTACCAGTTCTATTGAATAAAAAATTACATTTCAAGCAAATTAAGCATGTTATGTAAAGTAGTCTTGCATGGATCATTTTAGGGGTCAAGTAGTTTGTAAGGTTGAACTAATTGAAGTTTTGTATTTATTTGTTGCATGTGTCTATTGCATTTTGAAGGGTACCTGGGAAAGCAGCCAGGATATTCATGCTGACGGTTGCAAGCCCGTAAAAATGTTGAGCAACAGCTACCCCAGGGAACTAGATAGTTTTTCTGAATTTAAAGTATATTTTGATGGATTAGTACATTAATTTACAACATATACAGAATTACAACTGAGCATTTCTACTCTACTGAGGAAAATTGTATGGAAGCCTTTTCCCAAACTCTCTCCAATTTTTTTTTTAAAATTTCTTGTTGTAAGAAACTTCATTGATAGCACACGCAATTTAGATTTTGCAAATAGATTTTACTATTTTCAGTACATTAGGACTGAATTTACGGAAGTGCAACCCTGTGCACGTGCACCGGCGCCAGTTTTTTAAATGTTGTTTATTGGACAAAATAAAATGAAAGTTTTCTTTGTCCGGTTGTGACTTGCGATAGAGATAAAATTAGAAATAGAAAAGAAACGAATGACCCAAGAAGCACTTTTTCACTGGCTGCTTTTCTTTCTGATAAACGTATCTCCAAACCGGTAGATAAAAGATCGAAGAAATGACCGCACACCATTTCCACTCCCTCTTGCTGAGAGTGTGAACGAATGGCAATAAATAGTTCTGGTTTTCTTGTTTTTATTTTCTTACAAAGGAGATCGTTGAAAAAAAAAAAAAAAAGTAAAAATTCTGAACCATCCTGTGACGAAGAATTAGACTAGTTGAACATGAGGAAGTTTATAAACACACGAACAACCTCACCCATGACCAGTTTCAACCCCTATTGAAACACATGCCCTGTTGTAAAGTCAGGGAGAGGGAGGGGTTAGAAACGGATGACAAGAAAGGTTCTTTTCTTTTTCTTGCAAAACATATTGGTGAAAAGAGGCGACATTCAGAGCCATCTATTGACGGAAAAATCGGAGAATTAAAAAACTATCTCTGGTAGACTGACTCTTAAGCCACTTTGGCCCCCTATGCACGCTTTGGGATTTCACTGTTCCTGCTATATTTTTATTCGAATCATATACTAAATATCCCTCCTCCCTTCTTACCGATCAATCTGTCCCATTAGTTTTATCTTCCTCCAATAAAATACATCTACTTTCAATTTGACAAAACTACCACCTAACAGCAGATCTGGACGCTTTACAACTTTTCTTTTTTCTTGTTTATTCTCTCATGAAAGTCCTTTCCGTTGATCTATGGTTAGAGTGCGCACTCTCAGGGTATGGGGCTCCCGGGTTCGATTCCTGATGGAATAGCGTTGAAAGTTGAACGCTTTACACTAGTTTAAATTCCACTTTGAACTGTAGGTCCACGTCTCATATAGCTTCGGAGCTTTAGAAAAATACGCTTAATTCCCATGGATCAAAATCTATCTCATGAAACGTTTATCTAGTTTACCTTCTTTAGTGCTGTGTGATACAGTTTATATCTCTTTTCATTTTATTTTCGTGTAGTTTATTATATAAGTACATGCTAACAAGAGGATACGCTACACAGAAACACTATTGAAGTATGCTGAACGTTTCATCACCAGGGCATGGAAAGTTAAAATAAATAAAACTTAAAAAAAAATAAATAAATAAAAATAAAAAAATAAATAAAATAAAATAAAATACTCAATAAGTGAGTATCTATCATTAAGGTTGGTGTAAAGAGATAAGCTCTGTCGATAGATGTCACTACAGTCTTCGTATCTCTCTTATGTAGTTTTTACCTTTCACGAAAATTCACGATTTCTCTTACAAGTTTCAGCCTAGAGATTTCAAATTTTTAGAGAAGGAACTTCGTAACCTATCGAAGGCAACAATCCGTGCCGATTTTTTTATTTAGACCTTCGTTGTTTAAACAGTTATATTGTTAAAATTTTGAATATCCATTTCAACGAAGAAGAAAATTCTAAATAAAAAATCGGCACGGATTGTTGCCTTCGATAGGTTATGAAGTTCCTTCTCTAAAAATTTGAAGTCTCTAAGTTGAAATTTGTAAGGGAAATCATGAATTTTCGTGAAAGGTAAAAACTACATAAGAGATACGAAGACTGTAGTGACATTATCGGTAAAACTTTTCCCTTTAAATCAACCTTAATATTTTCATGTGTGATACGTAAGATCATGCTATAGCATAATGGATACGTGTACACCATATTTTCGTTGAAAACTAAGTACATCCAAAGCTGTTACTCCACAATCTGTGACTAATTTTGTCTCTGACAAATAAAAGCACACTATCTTAACTTGTGACTCAAGTCAAAAGAAAAATCTTGACAACCATCACTATTTTATACTGCAGCCCAATATTCTTCAACACAGTTATTACAGAATTCCTTTCTGCCAATAGAAACACAATGTTAATTGTTACTCATTGCTTACAACAAAATTCGAAGTATTCTTACCTCAGCACACGATGGATGAATTCCAACTAGGTTATTGAAATCAGACTTCTTAGCTCCTAATTTGATCCCAAGAGCAAATCCCTGAGTAATTTCAGCAGCATTTGGGCCCACAATGTGCAAACCCACAACTTTCTCCTGAAAAGAGAGACGATAAGATTCAGGAACTAAAACGTAAACAACTTAAAAACAGACAACATTTCTAAAAATTCATAAAATGATTCAACATGTGGATTTCGAATTTAGAATAAGAAGGATTAGCAATTAGGTTTCTGGGATTTCGGCATCTACGGCCATGTTAACCCGTTACATATGAGGAACGACATCCTCGAGGTCATATTGTCCGAAGAATTGGGGAAGGAACGAAGAAAGCGGTCTGGGACCATTATGTTAGGTGCCATTCCGGCATTTACCTGATGTGAATGAGGAAAACCCAGAAAAACGTCACTCAGGTTGGCTGGCCTCAAAAAGCTGTTACATCTTTCCGATCGAGTGTCCCCACTGGGATCGCTCACACCAAACGAGAGAGCGTCAGCGACTACGCTATGCGGGGCTACTTGAGACTAAGAAAAATGTGATTCAAACGAGAGGTACGGACCACCGCAGTAAACCTCGCTCCAATTTCTTAAAGTCATGTTAAATGTTGTAGTTATTACTGAAACATTTATTCGTGAAATACGAACAAACTTGTAAGGAGTTTTCGGGAAACTACGTCCGGAGGAAACCCATTCATAAGGAAACTACCAACTATGGATTATTTTTCATGAGAAATTACTTATGCAGTATATTAAAGCTATCAATTAAATATTTGTTTATGAAATACGAACACAATAGCCTGAGCAGTTTTAGAGAAAATCGCTCAAAAACAACTCAACTCCAAGAGTAACCACCCTTTGTGGATCTTCTCATAAGAAGTTTCTTATCCTGTAGTGTTGTTAACGAAACATTTATTTATAAAATATGAACACAATAAACTAGGTAGTTTTAAAAAAAGATCGTTCGAACAGAACTCTCCCCCTTCTGACTTTTTCCCATAAAAATGAATAATACCGCAGTATAAAACTTAATGAAATATTAATGCATGAAATATACACAAAATCTTTAGGGTCGTTCCAAGAAAGCTTTCTAATTTTCATCCTTCAGTAAGCTATCCTTAAATTTGAGATAGGAGGAGGACAATAATAATAAAAACTGAAGACTCTAATAACGACATTAAATTTGTGGTGGATACGTTCAACAGTATAGGTAGTGTACGTGCTTCGGAACGAACCGACGGACGGCGACATGAAAAATCACTTTTTCGACACGTAGAGGCAATAAACGTGTTAAATTCGTTTCAATATCAATTCTACTTTTTGCAAGATCACCATACTTTCTTCTCTTACCGTAGCTCGAAAGTAATAATATAATATATATACACAAAGTATCTCAAAAACATGTATACACAATTTACTTCTGAATAACTTTAATGGATTGACGGGAAGTCTCAGTTTTGGTAGTGTTAGTTTAATATTCCGTTATCGAAAACCGTTTCATTTTCTTTTGTGTAGGTGCCGTGAATGGAATAACATGGCTGCAAGGTTGACTTTTAAAGAAAGGAAGGCGGTCTTGAGGTGGTGCATGAAGTACGAAACCATCAGTGAGGTGTAACGAGAATTTGGAACAACCACTGACACGTTTAACAATTGCCCGAATTGGTAATAAATTTGAAGCCGAAGGTTGTGTTACAGAAGTGCACGAAAACCGTTTTGGACGCCCTATCACAGCAACAAGTCCTACTAAATCCTGTACAGTTTAAGAATAATTTACTCAGTTCTCATGGAAGTCTGTGAGACAGTGTGCCTGTATGAGTTGCTGGTATAAGTTGGTTCGTCGTATTTTGAGGGCTGCAAAGTGGAAGGTCTCCACTCCAAGATTACTCCACGAAATAAATGAGGAATACCAAGATCGTAGATTGGAGTACTGGGAGAGGTTTCAAACCCTGGACAACATCGAACAGTTTGTAGAGAAGATCCTGTGATCTGAGAAGGCCCCATTCAAACTCAATAGCACAGTAACCAGACACAATTGCGTCTACTGGTCTAACGTAAATCCACGTGAACAAAGAAAAGTGAAATGAAATCTTTGAGTTTTACGTCCCACGGTTATGCCGGTTAGGCTAAAGGATACGGTGATGATGAGTAATGAATGAAATGGTGGAATGAAGAAAATGGGGGGGAAACGGGAGAACCCCCAGGAAACCCACGCACACGGTGTTTGTCCACCACGTGAACAAAGAATTTACAGGGGATGAATGTATAGTGTGGGTTGCCTTATTGTGGTTTGATTGGATCATTCTTCTTTAATGGTACAATTAGCGGAGAGAAGTACCTGCAGATGCTAGAGACATCCATTTTGTCTGCCATCAGAAACCTCTATGGGCACGAGAAATTTTATCACTAACAAACTCCCTTCACGACAAATGATTAATGTCATATTGTCAGATTATTGTTGAAACCTTTATTCATGTAATACGAACGAAATCTCTTGTTTCTAAGAAAATCGTTCTACAAAACACATCCCTTGAGAGTAAACCACCCCTTCTCGATTTTTTCCAGACAACTGACTGATAACAGTTTGGGGTTGTTATAGAAAAATTGATTTATGAAATAAAATCAATAGCCTAGAATGGTTTTCGAGAAAATAGCATTTTTTTTTTTTTTATTTTCACCCTTCAGTAAAGCACCCTCTTAAGAGGTAGAAGAAAATTAAAAAAGGAGAAAAATTAAGTTTAAAATTTGGTTGAGGTATGTTGAATGGTATGGCCTCTAGATGAGTGTACATTAGGAAGAACACGGGCAAATGTCGAAAAATCACTTTTTCGGTATCTGTGAGGCGTGAAACGTATAAATCCACTGAAAGGTTGAATATTAGTTGTATTTCTTTTCACGGTCTCGTTTCGTCGCTCGAAAGTAAAAAGAAAAAAATATTTGGACATAGTTTAGTTATGAAGCTGAGGAGAATGATGAATGGTAAAACAACATGTGAACTCAAAACAATTAGAAGAAACGCGAGGAACTCCGTGCAAACTGACGGACATAATTATTTTCAGTAGACTTAAACAGCCTTGGACAGAATCAGGAACCTTGCGCATAAGAGGTGAATGCCTACTCGTCAGCCACAGTGAATTCCTTAGTTAAGATTGTATCAAACGTAACTTGTCGAATTATAAACACCCATAAAAATAATAAAAGAAAAAAGGGTTACAGTAATCTCAGCCATAAGTAGTACCTTTCTACTATTTTATGTTTTAGAACTAAAATTCCATAAAGTACACTGGTATGAATTCATACTTACATCTTCAGACTTTACGCAAACCAGTTTCGCGTAACATCTATTCTTGTCTTTATGTGGCAATTCATCCTCTAGTGGCATAAAGTTTTGATGGTAAACTTCAATATTATCTGCTCCATATTTCTCTATGGCGGCTTCTTCTGATAAGCCAACACACCCATATTCCAGTGGAGTGAACACCGTGGTTGGAACATTTGTATAGTCCATCAACATTTGGCTATTGCCAAACATCCTCTGAAAAAAAGGGGAAAAAATAGTGGGATTAGTAAACAAATCAAACAGAAAAAGTTCGTTGTTATAAATAGTACTACTCTTAAGAAAATACAGACCATTTTACAGACGTTTCAGTTCTCGTAATGAAATGCATAATCTTGAAACTTGTTTATATTATGTAAATGTTTTTGTGTACTGCTAACTACACTTTTTTACTGGGCTTTTGAGCGTGAGATACATGCGTAGTCTCTTCAAACAACATGTGTCAATTTCAGCAGATAATCTGTTATATTATGTACAAAGTTCTCACGTCCTTCCATGACATTAACAAACTCAATAGTGCCAGAGGAAAAAAAATCGGATCCTGAATTGAAGACGACTTGAACGTTTATCTTCTGATTGCCGGATTGTTGCTACACTAATTGAGCTACCAGCGACAACTAGTTTTTTTGTGTTTTTGAGCGAAACAAGCTGGAGACCCGGGCATTGGTCCCGCCAGGTATTTCTGTACTATTTCATCTACCTATACTTAGCATATAATTGAAGCGAGCATTAGGGAAGCTTCTACTATTCGACCTGAGTGGTATTTGATTCTTGTAAAACTTGCTAAGCAGTTTCCTTCAACTTCCACCGTAAACTTTCACTGACTTGCGACATTGTCAACACTATCATTTATGGTCACATTTAGAAAACAGAAAATTAAATCGGTCTCTACAAACACTATTGCCGTCCAACGATCTTTTCTTTCTTACTGTAAATACTTATTAACTTGTATTTGGAATACAACAAATCACCAACACTTATAAAGACCTCTAACTATACACTAACGATATCTCGACATTCAGAATACATTCATAAACATAAGCCATAAAAAAAATAAAAAGATAATTTAGCCTCTCTCTGATTATCTAAACCAACAAATGTAACTTATCTTCCTTTTTCTGTAGCATTTGAACTTTTTGATTTAATTTATTGTTGTTCTTTCAAAGCTAAAAATGTTAACACCCTTCGTATCGGCGTAGCTTAAGCTTTCTCATTTCTAAAGATAATTTTCTTTTTATGACCTTTCTTCGTCTTTTTGTCTTTATTTTTTGAGGCGTTGTTAATATATTCTGTGGGCAGCTACAAAAATAATTCCCGACTCTTCTGTAAAATACTATAGACTTCCATGACTGTGGGAATATTCTAAAGCATCTTGTTAACTCATTTGAATTTTCTTGACTTTTCCTGACCTTCTTTGACTTCCAAGGCCAGTGTGAACCGTGTTATAAGAAGTGTGGATCTTAAAAGCCATGTGTAGTAGTTCCAGTTCTTCATTCTTTTCGTGGAGAGCAGGTGTTATAAGTAACTGCCCACCGTGATTCGACTGCTATCGTGTACAAGCGCAACGCTGTTCTTCATACGTAAGTTGTCGAGAGTCTGATATTCCTAAACTTTACGAGTTTTCTTTATCAAGAACGCACAATGATTATACATACGCAGAATTAATAATAGTACATCTGAAGAGCACAACATTGATAAGTGTCAACATGTGTAGAAATGCGTCTAGCACTGAGTCTCATAATACATCTGAAATGATTCACGAGCGAAGAGGCTGCATTTTATTTGTTGTACCATTACTAGCAACATAAAGCATTAACATACAAGTGAAACGCAATACGCAGCGTTATTTTCGTTTTAATGGATTATGGGTGATTTTCTTCCTCTGAATTCCGAACTAACTTTCTCAAAATCTGATTCGACAACTTACGCTGTTACTGCAAGCAGCTATTCAACGATATCTCATTTAACGAAAATTCAGAGAGAGAGAGAAAAAAATGTGCGACTGGACCGATTCTGAATGAAAGTGCACGCAAACACATAGGAAGAAAATTATATTCATTCCAAAAGTGTATATCATATAATAAATTTCTCTTTCCAATAGCTGTTGAGTAGATTAGCCATGAGCATTGCATTTATCAGACTTAACAAGAATTTGACCCTCTCCCCCCCACCACTGTACTCTGTCAATTTGATACAGAAATTAAAGAGAAACTAAATAGTATTATGTTCATTGCCAACAATTGCAAGTGAAGTAGCATCATATATTGTACTTACTCTTGCTAGAAGACGTCCTGCTTGTATAGCTACAGGAGTTAACTCAAGACCACCATCAATCACATCTCCTATAGCATATATATTGCTCACCGATGACATCTCCTTGTTATCACAAATTACCTTAGCATTGCTGAAAAAACACAAAGATAATCAACATCACGATACAAGCACATTCTTACCGTATATATTATCAGCTACAATATGTGCACATATCCCTACGCTATACTACATAGCTCAGAAGTTTCTTCAAGTGTTTTGGAACTACTCGAATTATCAGTTTCGTCCAATAAATTTTATTTTGCATGATTATGTATTCAGCTGATAAGTGAATTTGTGCATAGACTATTACAGTAAACTTTCCTTAACACCAAACACGTAAAGACAGACAAAAAATTGTCCAGAAACAAGTTTATTTTGAAATTCCTTTTCCTAATGTTCTCTAAGTCTTTTCTTCACAGGCCTTATCATTGAGTGATCATTTATTGTTAACAGCCTATTTCCTTCTATATATGTTCTCAGATAAAGAAATACTATCTGTTTGGAATAAGTCACTGTAAAGCATGGTAAACAAATACATATGAATTGACTAAACGTATACTGAAAGATTCCATAAAAGGAAATGTTAGTACAAAATAGTACCACAAGGTTAATTCAAAAATATAGCGTAATAATAAACTAATTACCTAGGGTTAAGCTTTACGCCAATCTTCTCTAACCCAATTCCTGCTGTACATGCTAATCGTCCGACTGCAATTACGACGGTATTGAATTCTCCTGTGTAAGTTTCTCCTTCATTTGTTTTTCCAGTTACCTGGTAAAATGAAATATCATTCAAACATCTTTAGCAAATAAACTAACTGTACACTTTAAATGAAATAAAATGAAATCTTTCTGTTTAACGTCCCACGATTATGCCCTTTAGGCCAAGTTAGACGGATGATTAAAGCACCTGAATGATGATGGAAGAATTGGTGGAATGAGAAAGTGGGAGGAAACGGGAGTAACCCCAGAAAACTCACGGACACTATGTTGTCCACCAGACATGGAATCAATATGGCTTGCTATCAATTTACAATGTGACATCCCACTTAGACTTTGAACTAGCTAGAAACCGACAAGCAGATAAAAATGTCCGTGGCCGTAAACCTGTGACACCGGGACAAACTTCGTAGTTAATATCCGAAATTTCCCTGACATTTGGCCACCTACAGACGGAGAACATTTCCCGAATACACCCTGCATATTATTTTTCTACATTTACCGAATATTCCCTGAATATTCTTTAAGTATTCAAACTGATCAAATGCGAATACATTCCGAATATTTCACTTTCATATTCAACGAACATTCGAAGAATATTATTGTACTACCTGGGATTACAATTCACTATTTGAAAACAATTACTAGGGAACCTATTTGAATTAAACTGTTTCAAAGCGTAATTTAATATGACTGTTTCTGGTTCCATGACCAGAACCGATATGTAAAAATGAATTTCGCATCTGTTTCTAGAATAGAACCGAATTAAAGCTTTTTATTTAGGATGTGATACTGCAACCCAACACATTTTTAGTTTCATTACCATTAACAAACTCTTCACTTTCCGCATATACATTTCTCCGCCTCTGGGCTCAGCATCACTCAACTACATTGTGGACTAGACTTTGGAAGTTTTTATTGGAAATATTTTAATAGAAGCAAAATAAGTAACGTTACACAAATTTGGTGCAATCCCCAACATCTAGCTGTATTTTCTAGTAAATTATAATCATACTAGTCTAGTAGCTTTGGAAACTGTGCCCAGACGGCTTCTAGTTGAGTGATGTGCGGTCACCACATGAGGTCTTATAACCGTTAATAGTTTTCTAGAAAATCTTAATATCGTTAGTGTTAATGGAAAATATAAAGGGATAAATGTACACTCATGTCCAAAATGATTGTTGCATATCTATAACTGTCTTCTTGTAACCATATAATTTGATATTGACTTTGCAGAGTACTTTTAATACTGATACTATGTGCATAATCGGGAAATGTATATGTGTGGTAAATTTCATAGGAAAAGAATTATAAATATGAAAATTAGAATGAGTAAAACAAAATGTTGCCAAATGGACAAGAAAGTGTTATTTTAGTTTTATTCTATTATTGGATTTTCTTCTTATTTACTTCTCTTTTGACATGAAATTTGCCACATAAATGTCTTTGCCGACTATACACATACTAACATTATAAGAAATACCGGGCGAATTCGTTATCAAATTATATTCCTACAACAAAATATTTCTAGATATGCGACAATAATTTTGGACATGAGTGTACAAGAAAGAATTTAATTTTTCCTGGTGACATGATTCTAGTAAATTTTCTCGGGCTATCAGCCCGATAAAAATATTGACATTCGCTGTTTCGAATGCAGACAGTGCATTCTTCTTCAAGGATTGTTATGAAGAGACGAAGTATGTGGGCATATACGCGTATACAGTGATTAGTAAAGGCGGAGGTATGAATGGGGACCTGTGATTCGCTGAGAGAAACACTGGCTTGTGATTGGTTTTTGTTCCTGAAAAGGGACGACCAGATAGGTCTACGCTGAAACCCATCATCTCTACTGAGATCGTTGCTTTCACGTCAGATGGCTATGGCTTCCTTTATTATCCTGTCCCAAAAATTGTTGCATTTGTCAAACTATGGTAGTATTTGTAAAATTGACTATGTTCCAACTTTAAGCTATGCTCTACTAGTCCTGACTTTTCGAGTTGCTGAAGTCCGTTACGTTCTTTGCAGCGTTCAGTTTCCTCTATGTATAATCTGCCACATTCATAAGGTATACGATATACCCCAGAAGTACGCAAGTGCAGGTGCAGTTGTAGGTTTACGGTGAACAAGAATATCAAGAAAAGGGAGGCATACATTCCGTTACTATTCCATGGTGAATGATTTGATCTGATGGTGGCGACTGTTGAGAAATTTTAGAAAATCTTATAGCGTTTGAATGACGATCTGGTGTTGGCTGGAAGTTTGTGAATAACTCGTACCATGTCTGACAAGTATTCTGCTGAGTTCACTAGAGGTGTGGCCGATAAAAGATAATACGGAAGTGGAGAGATAATCCTCACTCAAGACTTTCTCTATCACTTTGTATTGGGAAGTAACACCTTTTTTTTATGGCCATGTTGAGTGTAGCCATTCTCTTGCAGCGTTGAACGAAAATGACTGAGTTCCTCTTGTAAACTTTCCTGGTCACTGACACAACTTATCTATGGGCCAAGGTGTTTAAAACACGTTGTGACTTGTGGTGACAGCTACTTGCATTGAGATAAAGATCTGTGTCTGTCGGCTTCCTATATACAGTGTCCTAATGTTCCTTCAGGTTTATGGCGAAACAAGAATATCAAGAAAAAGGAGGCATTCATTCCCTTCCAACTCCATGGTGAATTTGATCTGAGGGTGGCGACAGTTGAGAAATTCTAGATAAATCCTGCAGCGTTTCAGTTCCATGTGGCCAGATAGCAAAAGTATCATTAACGTATTTAAAGGAACAGGAAGGCTTAAGAACCGCTACATCAAGAGGTTCATGTTCAAAGCATTTCATGTCGAAGTTGGCAAGGGCTGGAGAGAGAGGAGACCCCATAGCTACTCCATCCGTTTGTACATATTAACATCTATCAGGTCAGTTCCGGCTGAAGTGAGTTGGTATCAGACGCATAGTATCCTTGACAGGAACTCTCTTGGATAAAGAAACTACCTCGAAACTGACCAGGAGATCGTCTGGATTCATTTTGAGGTTCTGGATCTTAACAAAATCCGAGGAGTTTTTAAAGTGATGTACAGAGTTTCTAACTAACGGATTTAAAATTGATATGAGGTACTTTGCGAGGCGATACGTTAGGTTCCCTATGGGCTTGACAATAGGCCTTAGAGGTACACCATTCATTCTTGTGAACTTTTGTGGTAAACCATAGACTCGAGATGGTTGGCTTCCGTATACGGACAGACTCGCGCACAGATTTTCGGGAGGTCCTAACTTCTTCAGCAACAAGTTGGTTTTCCTCTCAACGGTTGATGTTGGGTCTTTAAGGCATTACCCTTGTCAGCTGACAATATTGTTATGTCTGGATTATCACTAAGTGACTTAAGCGCAGCGCGTTTTGCTCTGGTTATGTTAGATTTTGGTAGAATCGCTCTAGAAAGAGTCTGTTTGGCTTCCACTTTTATCTTGTTACTCACATCCGGTGGCAAGTGGCAGACGGCTCGTTAAATTCCGACTATGATATCCTCGGTGTGGGCGTGAAGATGACTCTTTTCTAAAATACGGACGCGCTGGCGTCATCTAATTGTTTATCTGCTAGGCTAACCATCTGCTTATAATCATTGGACCTTGGTTCTTTAGTTTTCTTGGTCTGCAGACACGAAAACTTCTTTGCTTGGTTGGAATATAGCTTATGTCAGAGTAGGTTGCCATCACTTGTTCATAGCTCCGCTTCTACATAGTCACACACGTATCTCCTGTCTTTTGATAACAATCTCTGAAGATGAGTGCAATGTTTGCATTTGAAGCGTCAGAAGTCAGTATTTTCACCTGGTTGACAGCCCAAGAAAACTTACTAGTATACTGTACGAATTAAGAGTACTCATTTAAAAACTGCTTTTGTTGAACCACCTCGAGTCGTAAGATTGAGAGTTTTGCGGTGAACAAACACTGTTTATTTTATTTATTTTTTTTCTTGATATTTTTGTTTCCTCCTACTTTTTCACCATCTCTTTCAAGAATCAGCAAACCTATCACTCATTTCAAAACAAAAATTATATACGTATGAAATCAGTTGACAAAAGTCAATGGTATAATAATAATAATAATAATAATAATAATAATAATAATAATAATAATAATAATAATAATAAAAGTTTCATGTCGAACTTACTAAAAAAAAACTTCTTGGGAAATAAACTACATTAATTACTATAAACATTTTTATTTGGTTTGCTGAAGTGATTTTAAGCTAGCAAACAAATCTGTATTGAAAGAATTTGTGTTCCTTATTCCTGCTTAAATTTCTATAAAAAATTATGATAATGAACGTTTCATTTGCGACAATATTATCTGAGTTACATTTCACACGAAGCACGTATGTCATATCCATGAAAGGTAGCAAGGAAGTTTAAGGTTTGTTTTATATCAACATACACTCCTTTCAGCCAAAGCTAAAATAACTACGAAATGCTAATAATAGCTGGGAGGAAAAGCTACGTGTCGTTTCTCCCGAAAATGAAGCATCAACAGAGACAAATCACAATGCTTTAACTTACCCTTAAGAGTCCTGGAGTTCCATCTTGAATTTTCTCTATTTTAACAGGCACGCATCCACGAACAAAATTAATGCCAATACTCGCCATATGGCTCCCAACCTTCTCTGCCATCTGTTGATCAAACCCTCGGAGTAAAATAGATCTCACCTGCAAGGAAAGAATAGCATTGGAAAATGAGTTCAAACTGTTTTCCTATTCAAATTAATACCACGATCACCTGACGAAGTTACCTATGACCAGGAACATTTTATATCTATAGCTTTCACGCTTCCCAACAGCTACACTTTTACTTTGCTACTCTTAGTTACTGGAATTTGGAAGCGAAGAAAGAAACTACAGTATGGTGTCTGAATAGTAATATAAGAAAAAATAACAGAGAAAAGGTTATAATGAAATCCTGCTTTATTATAATCAAATCATTAGAAAACTGAAAGTCAAAGATTAAATGAAATCTGAGATTTACGTCCCACGGTTATGCCGGGCGGGCGAAAGGAGACTGTGATGATGAGAAATGAAATGGTGGAATGAAGAAAGTGGAAGGAAACAGGAGAACCCCGAGAAAACCTACGCACACGGAAATTGAAAATTATAAGAGCAATGTTCTGTTATTAATTACTTGAATTAATCAAATAAAATATAACATCAAGAAAGACAAGATTACTGCTTCAAGTCGAACCGGAACAACTACTTGGATTTTTAAATGTCACTTAGTAAATATGATTTAAAACGACTGGAAGCTTTCGAAATGTGAGTGTGGAGGAGAATGGAAAGAATTAGCTGGTTCGAGCGGAAAACGAATGAGAGGGTGTTAGAAATAATGGGAGAGAAAAAAAATAGATATTATTAAGAAGAGGAAGAGAAACAGGTTGGAACATTGGCTAAGAAGAAACTGTATCATGAGGGACGTGCCAGAGGGTATGGCTACAGGAAAGAGGGAGGGGATGAAGGAGACTACAATTAATGGGCAATATCAAAACAAAAATCGTACGTGAAGACAAAGAGGCAAGCGGAAGACCGTGGGGTATGGAAACTTCTCAGTTGCAGAAAGCGACCTGCCAATGATGGTAGAATACGTATGATGATGATGATGATGATAGTACCCCGCTGGTGATCCGAGTCCGAAACCACACATACAGAAAGCAAAACAAAAGAATACGGATACTATTCGAAATCTGACAACTACCATCATACTACACGTTGAATACCACCTTTGCTAACAATTGATTGTAAATGCATCACCTTACCAACATAATAATATATTTCAACTCTTATATTAACAATGGTATCAACCAATCATACCGGAAGTTTTCTGTTTATACACGAAATAATCGAAGTATTGCTTTAGACAAACAAATATTTTATATTTATATATTTTGCATTTAAGTTATACTAGAATAATGCTTTGAATTACGCAAAGCAAAGGAAATTTTAGTTCTAAATACAATGTTCAAATTTTCATGTACTCACCATAACTGTACAATCCAGACCAATTCCCGCAAGGAAACCAGCGCATTCCAAAGATATATATGATGCACCTACTAAGAGTGTTTTCCCTGGACAATATGGGAGAGAAAATAGGTCGTCGGATGTGATGCAATATTCTATGCCAGGAATGTCCGGAAGGCGCGGACGGCCACCTACAGCTATAATGAAGTTGGACGCAGTTACTTGTTCAACTTTACCTTTCTTATCAGTCAGCTGAAAAAGAAATAAAATTAATTTGTAAGTACCCCAACGTTCATTTTTTTAAATTTATTCCTTTATTTAACTTAACAAAATTTATGAGATCACTTTTGTAGTTAACTAGTTACAATATAAGTTTCCATTTAGTTAAACTTCCAGCGACCAACTACTACGGTCAGTACCTTGTAAGGCCAACGTTGAATCCTGATGTTCAAGATGTTAACATGTTACACAAAATCGAAAAATTGTTGAAGTACGTATGATAGCAGTAGTTTGGTTTAAAAATCATTCTTATTAAAGTTTGTTCGTTAGAGAAGCAATGACAATTTACTTTAAAATCGAGATGCATGTAATACTTGTCGCTTGGAAGTTATAGTAATTTTTATTATCTGTACAACCTAAGAGTTGTTTATTTATGCTACTTGGTTTATAATGTATGTTTTACCATTAGCGACGCCTAAGTGTTCCAAGAGAATGATGTGCTTGTAGCGTGCTATTCGTAATAATGCTACATTCCAAACTCAATTTTAAAGGAATACCAAACCCACATTTACAAGCATAGCAGTAATGAAACTAATTACTCAGTTCTTGTGAAAGTTATATAACTAATTCTAGTTCTCAATTTATTCCTTCAGCCCAGTCCCTTAACTTCAAATTTCCATGCTCCCATTTTAAACAAAGACTGCCCTCTGTTGTACTAAGTAGCTCTAATAGCTATGCTAAGTAAATGGGTTAGAACTTGCCTTCAGGCAGAATACTCAGACAAAATACAAAGCTTTATGGTTGTTTTTGTAGAACTATTTGGGATTTTGTATTACTCAAGATAGACAGTTAAAATTTTGGTCTACTCTTAATATTATTCGGTTGGTATCTTGACCAGAGAATTGCTGTTGAAAAACAATGAGTTTAAGAAACACTCGTATTTTGGCCCTGTGATGTGAGAATTTCACAGAAAAATTCAGCAAAACCTTGCCGTGGTGGAGAATGATACTCTTACGGTGTACTAATAATAATAATGATTTGAAACCGGATGGAGCTGGTCATTCAGAGGGTTTTAACGATTTTTCCTTAACCGTGGTAAGTGAATAACTAGAAAACTGTGTGTTCTTTTCTCTATAAGCTAAGTGTAAATAATGTGCAAATAGAAATACTTACTTTAAGTGTGTGATTGTCCTCAAATTCTGCGAAGGAGTTATAATATTTAATGTTTTTCTCTCGTAGTGACGATCTGTATCCCCAGTTAAGAGATTTAATGTGTTGTTGAACTGCTTCTACCATCTTATCCCAATTATGTTGAACTGGAAAGAAAATTATTCGTGAAAACAAATGCAGGAACAAAAATTTTAGGAATGATTCAAAAATGGATCAAACGATTGCTATCTTGGCCAAGAGTTTTAGGAATGATAAAAAAGCACCAAAAGATTGGCCAATAATCAGTTTTTGGATCAAGGACCACAAAATTTTCGAACGGCCTCTAAATAGAGTTTTTTTTTTTTTTTTTTTTTTTTTTTTTTTTTTTTTTTTTTTTTTTTTTTTTAACGGAATAAGCACATCATACTGAGTTAAGTGTTAGTTTGGGTTTGACTACACTGTATGTACAGTTATGTCCAAAATTACTGTCGCATGTCTATAGATATGTTGTTGTAGGAATATAATTTGATAACGAATTCGCCCGGTATTTCTTAACATGTTGGCATGTGTATAATCAGCAAAGACATGTATATGGAAAATTTCATGTCAAAAGAGCAGTAAATAAGAACAATGAAATGAAAATAAAACTTCCTTGCCCATTTAGCAACATTTCGTCGTATTTATAATACTTTTCCTATGAAATTTACGACAAATATACATTTCCCGATTATACATATAGTATCAATATTAAAAGTATCCTGCAAAATCATTATCAAATTATATTCTTACTAGAAGACAGTTATAGATATGTGACAATTTTGGATATGAGTGTACCTACGTAGTTCTTTTGATATAAGGCCTACAACAAAATTTTTGCCTGAAATATATAGAATCTTTTGATCCAAACATATGTGTTAATGAAAGGACGAAACAACCGACTTTTTTTTTCACACCAGATCTTCTGTAGGTGCGAATTCAATAATACATAGAAAGAGCGAAAAAATGAATGCCTGGACCGGTATTCGAATCCATGATCTTCGGCATGCCGTGCCGATGCGTTAACCACTATGCTACCCAGTTCGCTTCCCAGAAGAGCCTCTCACTCTCACCCCTGAAGTAAATATATTGTCCCAGTAGTTAGGCTGTGGTACAACCCATGTGATCTAAGTGGAGAACACTGACTTCATGAGTGAGTGTGTGGGTGTTCTAAGAAGCGAACTGCGTCGCGTAGTGGGTAACGCATCGATACGGCATGCCAAAAATTCCGGGTTAAAGTCCCGGTCAAGTCATTCAATTTTTCCTCTTTGTTTATTAGAGAAAAAAAATCTTTAAAACAAGGATTGTAGGAATGTAAAACAAGGGATGTAGGTAGAAAACCCAATTGATATAAAGGAGAGACTTCGATGGCAAGGTCATCCGAAATTTCCAGAGCACGAACTCCAAAAGGCCTGGTAGCGTTGGCAGTGCTCTCCAGCTTCCAGTGCAAAATATTAAGGATAGTGAGGCACTGATTTTGGAGAAAGAAAATAGAGCATCAGCTAATGACTGCGCCGAGTTACAGATGGCTCGTGCTCCTAAACTCGGCGCCGTAACGTACAAGATGGGAACAGGCTAATACGGAATGCACCAGTCGCCAAACTGCCTGCTAAACTGAAAACGTTGCTTCTTCATTTAACACAAGGCTCTTTACGAGTATGGAGCTCAAACGGCTGGTGCGATTAGAGAAAGTCCATTCTAGATTGAATACCATCTATTTTCAACAACTTTATTTTTATACTTTAATAAGAAAGAAACAAAACATACTTTGAGTGTTAACGTTAACCCACATAATAATTGCCCTGATTTACGTTGCTAGTAATTGTTCAATTGTTTTATTGTTCTGAAGAGATTTGAGTTTCATATAATAACTTATGTGTAACCATTCCTCTTCCTAATAGTAAAACAAGTCGGGGACAGTCTTCCTAATAGTAAGAAACAAGTTGACTACAATTGATGCCACAACTCATCTTACATAATATTAGGTATATTGGATTATTAGTTTCGTGGCCCCGAACTCAGGTTGCATGGTACTGACATCGTTTACAAACGGAATCCTCTAAATTTGTAAGCGCTAATCTTAGGCCAAAAACTTCTTATTTCAGATTCTGAATTTTAATTTTTCTCTGCCTAGATTGTCGCTCTCCTCATTTAGCTATGCATACCCAAATTATACAGTATGAGGAGCGTATACCTGATTCAATTCCAGCATTCGCTCCGTGCTATACGGTAGCTTATTTCTTTCAGCTTTCAGATAGCATTCAACAACTTACTGATGTTGAAATTGGAATTCTCTGTTAATTTATCATCTTATGGTTTCAGCATGTTGTTTTCTAAGCATCTGACATCTTGAAATTTTGTGGAATTTTTAATGCTGTTTTGCACCCCGCGAGTCAAAATTCTCAGAGTAAGTTTTGTGGTTGTTTTGCAAAACTTTGTTGACGAAATTAACTTAATTTATACTCTGATTTTGTGCAAATTGGTGTAATTTTCAATTACTCATGGTCACTCGAGTTTTCAATACTTCTGCTTTTGAACATTTTTTTTTTTTCCTTTTAATAGTAAATTTCTACATTACTCCCTTTCTACAAGCCCAGCAGCTTTCCTTATCAGCAGACCCATCTTGCCCACATCATGCTACGTAAATTCAACTTTTAGCCACAAACATGTTGGCAAATTTGAAAAAAATGTCTGTCGAAAAAATAATCCAAAACCTTTAATAAAATAATACCATTCGCAGCTGAGTAAACGTTCACAGAGCTCTTCTGTTCTCTCGTGGCTACAACCATCTAGTCACAAAAGGTAAGATGAAAATCCGGCGATCCTTCCGTGAATTTACATATATCACTACCAGAAACTTGCTTACTTAACATACACCAGGACAAAAGAGCATACCTTTCTCTGGAGTCTGCCATCCGAAATGTTCGGCATCCTTAATATCTTCTCCAATTAGCGCTGCTCGATGCATGAGCTTCTTGGGAATGCAGCCAACGTTAACACAAGTGCCACCAAGTCCCCACGTAGTTCCTTGTGGAGATGGTTTGACAAAATCACACACTGCTACCTTTTTGCCGAAAGTGTTTGCTTCCTGAAAATAAAAACTACGAATCACCTAACATGAAAAAAATTGATTAACATTGTAAAATCCTATCTTTTAAGGTAAAGCTAAAGAGTGATACGCGGGAATTTAGACTTCCTAATCACAGGGCTCATAGTGGTCTGGTCTCTTGTAAATAGTTGAAGAGTGACCAAAAATGGCCAAAAGGACACGAAAAAGTGACCAAAACCTCATCATGCCCCTTTTTTCCTTTGTCAATTTCACCATCACCTCTCTTTGTTGTTTTCTTTCATCTTTTTTCTTCTTTTCAAGCTTCCTCCTTTCTTAGGTTTTCTAAGTATGCTTTGTTGTTACGGTAAGCAGACTTAGTAGATGTCAGAAGCTTTTGAGTAAATGGAACCAGTTCTGGCCTATTTCCGAATTTCTTCATCCCAGACATTATATCGAACTTAGCACTGAGAGTTCTCAAGCCATGAAATATTCAAATTCATCCTCTACTCTTAAGAAGAACTTACAAGAAGCAGAACACACACACAGATGAATGGAGCGTTAACTATTACGAGAGAAAACTAAAAGACTATTATGATAGAAGAAAGAACAGACACTGAAGGGTTCTCTACCCCACCTTGAGAGCTTAAGCATCCACCAACAATTCACTGTGCTTTAGGAAAAATAAAAGCTGAAGTGAGAATTCAGCTCACTGTTTTACATGTGGCAGCAAGAACTGAAGCTTTCAGAAAAGTAATGAGTAACAAGTTTCTGCCTTTTTCCATTTATTTTTATATTTTTCTTAGAAAACTGCCAATGCAAAACAAATCACATGAAAAAGTCACTTTACCTTCCGCCCAAAAAAGTAACTTTTAGTGACCAACTTGAAAAAAGTGACTCGCTATGAGCCCTGTATTAACCTTTTATTATAAGTTTCTTTTTATATATGTTAATAAATATTACACATAAAATGTAAGTTCCTCTAGATATCTTGGTGGTCTGCTGGTGAATTTGTAAGAGTCCAATCACCAAACGCCTTAGGGCGACAGAAACTAAGGCTCTTGTGGCCAAGGTATAGGTAAGTATCTCTCAGAGACCAGGCGTTCTAGGAGTGGTGAGATGTTTTCAGAGACCAGATGTCCTAGTACAGGGAGCTATCAGAGACCAATGTTCTACAGAATGGTGTTCTACAGAATAATCAATCGATGGAAATGGATGCCTTCTGTGGTGTTCTGGCTCCTTTTACCCAGAAATATTGCTGACTAGTTGAATCTTCGTCACTTGCCAATCGTTGGCAATGGTTGATGACGTCTTTTTCGTGGTTGTCGTCTGAAGTGTGTTTAGAGCTAGCACGCGGTGTTGGGAGCGCATGTGGAACCCTGCAATATTTTTTAAGTATGAAGAATAAAAATGAAATTTGTCCCGCGGTTATTGTTTGATGGATTTGCATTTATGTCCTTTGCTAGCAGCGAGGCTATATTCAACGAAATGGACAGTTTCAAGTGATATGTGAACTACTGCAGTGTGCAGGGATGGAGTGTCAGTTCGATTAGCTCAGAAATTGACTTACAAATTTCTACAAATTACCATAGTATTACTCAAAACAAAAGGATGTAAGTAGGGATGAGAACTGACAATTCACATGAACCGATATTTGTTCATTTAATGATGCTATTGGATGAACGGCACATGACAAATTCGCAAGGTTCACACAACCCTCTTCAAATAATTTGCACTACCTAGAGATGTTGACATGGCCTATACAGACTTCCCCATACACACAACACTTTCATTTGGATTTAGTCCTTTTGCCCACATGAACATAACACCTCTCTGCTCTCCGTAAGTAGACGACTGTAATACACGCGCAATCTTCATGCTTCTGCCGCTAGATATACACCTGATCAATCAAATGCCGAATACAGAGGGGATTTCAAAGTACTTATTTTTAAATGTTGTCGACGCAGATCAGTACAATACCACGTGAAAAAATTGTGAGTTATTTATTGATCTGCCTTTGTATATGCCTTTCTTCTGAAACATTTCAACTGGTAAGTGCGCGTATCTTAATTTGTATAAGCAAAAATCAGGCCTCATTCACATTTACGACATGCTGTATTATATTTACATGTTTACTACATACCTTTGCAGCAGCCAATCCACCAGAGCCGCCTCCGATAACAACCAGATCATACTGGTAATTAGCTTCAGTCCCTTGGATGTAAGTCATAAGCTTTCCTTCTGAGTGAGCTCTGAACGTATCATCACAGCCTCCAATGTGTACACCTCTAATAAAAACGTTGGGGACAGTTTTCTGCCCAGTTTTTCTTATCAGAACTTCTTTTATGTCGTCTCCATTATCTGTAAAAGCAAAAGTTTTCATGTAAGTGACCTATAACAAGTACCAACGAATTACAAGCTAAAAAACAGAAATGTACTTTGTTTTATTTTGTCTTTCCCGAATATTTATCACACGCTTTCAAACTATATTCTTTTTGGTTGAGTTTGAAAGATAGATTAAGTGACTATCACAGACCTGACCCGATTCTCCGGTTTTATCATGCCACTGTGTTAACTACTACTCTACCAGTTTCCTTATATGACTAACGATGAGTTTTCGCTCTTAAGTAGTTCAAATAGTAGAGTGTTGGCTTCGCATTTGGGCATAGGCGGAAGTGGTTAGCACGGAATTTGGTATAAATGCATTTTGACAAATTCTCTATGATGGGAGCAGATGAGAGGACGACTATTATAAAACGACTTTGAGGCTGAGAAAGGAAATAAAATGACATTTTTAGCTTAACTTCCCACGGTTAGGACTTTAGACTAACGGAGACGGGTGATTAATAAAAAGTGAATGATTATGAAATTAAATTTGTTGTGCTCTCCCGCCGGGAATCGAACCCTGGACCATGCAAATCAAAGGCGCACGCACCACCCACTAGATCAGCGAGGAGGGCTTGAAGTTGAGGATATCGTAGAATCTGAACTTCAGTAAATGACATACAAAGAGTGAAAAAGTGACTAACTGGACCGCGACTCGAATCCGGGACCTCCGGCACGACATACGGTTTCAGTAAATGAGTTTGTCGATTCAGAAGTCATATGGCTCTATACGTATAAAAAATTTCCCATCTATCTTATATTCTTATTGGCAAAGAAGGAGCACTTCCTTCGGTACAAACTAAAATAACACATTCTATTAACTTCATTATCACCAAATATTAATTACTATCTTGTAATGTAAAAACTTAGGCTTAAAATTCGAAGTACGGGAAAAAAAAAATTGCGACTAACGCCACTGGCATAACAAGCTAATGAGCCACTTCCGCAACAAATACAATTTCCCAAGAGAGCAACATCCAAATAAAATACTCGAATTCTATGAATATGCCTACACTACGTTGAAATTAATAAAATTCAGACAAAAAATATATACTCACTTGCTACATCTAACTCCAGAGAGAAGTACGGTACACCAAGCTCTGAAAACAGATTCTTCACCTAAATAAAGAAAATAAGAAATTACCATACTTTACAAAATAATAAAATACACTTCTCAGGCAAATTTAAGCACACATAACTACAGGGGAGGATGCAGAAGAAACTATTCTTAGCAGTACTTTCAAGAATTTTTGATACGTAATATTATTATCATACTACCTCCGTATCACACAACCAAGCTTTACAAAACACCCTAGAAGTGTTGTCCCTAACATTTAAGCAATGTTCGGTTACTAATTCGAACTCCTCGGCGATACAACCTACGTAAAACCTTTGGCTGGCTAGACTACGACCATTCAACTGGATGATCCAAGTTCATACAGCTATTCCCAGCACGATTATTGCTGGCTTCTTTGATCGCAGTCCACTCTTGTCCCAGTGCGACCGCAACTCTACGTCCCCGATATTCTCACAATATTGGATCACCACCGTTCCTGATTGTTGAAATATTGTACTTAATACATGTTGTCCTGGCTAAAATACATGTTAATTTTCCTCAATCAGCTTTTGATAAAATACCCAAAGGAAATCCTCCAGTTTCTTAAGGAGTCACCCTCGTACTAAATCTAATTCTGCATTAATGTAATACATGACTAAAAATAATAGACATTCCCTTTTATCCGACATTTTATTCTCGAGTTATGACTATTTATCTATTTATTTATTGAACAAATTCCCAAGTACAGAATAATTTTGCCATTTTACACAGGGAAATGTTAACAAACAGGAAAAAAAAAAATAACAAAACCATGTCAACAAATACTGCAAAAGTAATATTATTTCGCCATAACTCATTTAATTGCTCTTTCAAACACCTGGTAACTCAAAAAAATGTCTACATCTGTTGTTAAATGATTAGAACAGTTCGGTATTCTGTAAAAAAAAAAAAAAAAAAAAAAAAACTTTAATTGCCAACCTAAGACGAGCAAGATGGAATAGGTGGGTATTTCGGGTTATGCGGGTAGGGACAAATAACGATAGTTTCTGAAGTAATGTTTCCGATCTTAAATTTTCATTAAGTATTTTATGAAGAAAATTCAGGTGAGAGTTATTTCTGCGTACTTCCGGAGTTTGGATAGTAAGATATCGCAAGAGTTCCTCTTTCAGTAATATTCCAAGTGCGGGAACACGAAAATGTACTATAGCAATAAGAAACTGATAACAGAATCACGTCTAGAGAGATGTGCAGACACTGCCATGGCCCATATGGGGGAGGAGTATTCGATCTTCGGCACTATTCGAGTTTTATGGAATGTTGCTAATGATGCCACAGTGCGTAGTTCAGTGAATCGGAAAAGGAGCCACGATATACGGATTGATTTCTTAACTGTTGTCAGTTAAGTTCTAAGATGCGGTCAGAGAATGTGAGTTTAGAATCAAAGATGATACGAAGATCGTTATGACTAGCAAAATGTGTAATAGAGGAAACGTTGATTATGGTATGTGGAGGGAACAGGAGACTTTTTCAGAGTAATGGTAATACTGTCACGTTTCTTTCCGTTTTACTCAAGTTTCACAATTTACACATATACACAGTGTAGTTCATCACAAACTATCATGGCCAGAGACAGAAAAGGGACCTTTAGCATCAGACGCAAATGTCTATCACAGAACTACCATGATCTCTATTCGCCAGATGGATGATCAACTTTGAGATTCGTGTTTCTATTACTGATTTTCGCTTTCCCTACAAGAAGATTCTACTTGACCCCCTTCCCCCAATGGAGAACTTCCATTGCAGACATTTGGTCGACCTATGTGCCAAGTAACTAAACATACGTGCTTTCTGTGCGTGATTTTCTCGGTTCGGATCCCACTGAGAGTACAATCCACACCAGCAAACGATGGAGGAAAGCAGGTGCTGCCATCTCTTAAGCAACCATTTCTTGCGTTCATCTACGAAATATTGATTACAAAAGGCATTTTAGTGTTAAATATTGAAGTTATATTTTACCTCCACCGCTTGTCAGTTCAAAATGGAAAATGGATTAAGAATTATGGGCTGAGGTTTGGTAATTTGGGGGATGTGTTTAGAAACTCTTCAACGACGCTAAGATTGAGGGATGACATCAAAAGATAGGAGTTTCATTTTCTCTAACACCGAACCTCTACTTCATGATACTATACCAGCCTTTACAGACATAATTGTAATGTCACTTCGAACATCCTCCGGAGAAGTGCCAGAAATTCAGATGTAAAACCCGTCCTATATTAGATATCATTTTTGACCTTCCAACATTCCATCACAAATATGACATACTATTATCGTAATTGCGATTCTTACAACTTCACTCATATTCTTACATATAGCTACTCTCCAACCTTCTATAAAGGCAAAAATCTTAATATTTCAATTCGCATCAACAATTACTGATACTTATGCAGCGCTCAAATCCTCATCTATTCATCCCAGATCACAGAACTTACCACAATAGCAGATTTGACTACACTTTACTCATAAGTATCCTTAAAAATCCCTCCTCTAGACTCTTCCATGTCAGTCAGAAACAAGTGGGAAAACGTATTAGCATCTTTTTGAAAAAAGCATCCTGGTTTTAACTGCCTATACAGTTCCACTACATAACTCCATTCCCCCTCTCCTCTTTTCTAAAGCAATAAAGCATTTCTTTTCTGCTTCTAACAAATATTTTTCCTATATACCTTTAATTTTGTAGTGCATCTTATCATTTTAATTATAATTACTTTTCATACATAACATACTTTGTTCCTCAATTATGTTTCATTCAATTTTTCGCCCATTTTATACGTAACTAGTTCTACACAATGCACCATTCACACATGAGCATGAATCTCCTTGTCATTCCCCACATCATCTGTACCCAGGGGTGTAGCCAGCAGGTTTGTGTAGGAGGGGCCCGTCGTTTTTGAGGGGGAGCAGTTACAATGTACAAAGCCAAAAAAAAATGTGTTGCTGCTAGTGTTTTTGAGGCCTGAAAGAAAGGAAAATTTTGTTTTCCTTCTGGAAAACTAAAAGCATATTTTAGCTTATTATTATTATTATCCATAAATTAAATTCAAGATAGTGTTTATTATGCTTAATCAAGAACTACTGACCGGGACCAAACACTATACTTTTGTGCATAACTATAAAGGTAACCAAGAAAGTTCTGTCCCTTTTCGTGGAGGTCTGTGTTCAATTGGACCTCACACCGTGAGTTGAATGCGAGTGGAGATAAGGCGAACGTCAGTTGTTGGTGTGGGTATATCCAACATACTACCTGGTTGTGGCAATTCAGACACACCGTGAACTTGCGTAAAGACAGAGGGAACATGGGACATCCACAGAGCGTCATAAGAGTATGTATGCTGAACGAGTTCAAATAGAGGTCAAACGCCGCTGTAGCGGGACAGAAGATATGCTAGGCCTTTGGTGAGGGTATCGTGACGACGCGGACATTGTAGCGATGGTTTAAAAGTTTAAGGACTATGACGAAACACCCGAAAACACCACGTCCCAGAAGACCAACACATGTACAAAGAGGAACTGGGAGTACAATTCAGTGTGTGGAGAAACCATTCGGCAGCACATCCATCAACTTGTGAAGCACTACAAGTTGGGTCAATGGGTCTCACATATTTTGACTCTGGGCCAGAAGGCAACGCGGCAGTCGCCTTTGTTTATTTACTGTTTCGGAGCCATTTCTGGACAGGGTGTTGACATGTGGTAAAAAGTGGGTCCTATACAAAGCTCACCCGAAAACGCCGCTGTAGCGGGACAGAAGATATGCTAGGCCTTTGGTGAGGGTATCGTGACGACGCGGACATTGTAGCGATGGTTTAAAAGTTTAAGGACTATGACGAAACACCCGAAAACACAACGTGCCACAAGACCAACACATGTACAAAGAGGAACTGGGACTACAATTCAGTGTGTGGAGAAACCATCCGGCAACACATCCATCAACTTGGAAAGCAATACAAGTTGGGTCGATGGGTCTCATGTTTTGACTCCGGGCCAGAAGGCAACGCAGCAGTCGCCTGTGTTTATTTACTGTTTCGGAGCCATTTCTGGACAGGGTGTTGACATGTGGTAAAAAGTGGGTCCTATACAAAGCTCCACGGCGCCGTCATCATTGGTTAGCATCCCATGAACCGATTTTAAAACAGCTAAAACCAGCACTGTACCAGAAGAAGGCCCTTCTGTGTGTTTGGTGCATCGTGCCTCGGGAACTGCTACCAGCCGGTCAGAATATCAATGCAAGTGTGTAGTGCCAGCAGTTGAGCTGTGCTCAACAAAAACTCAAAACTCTGGAGCCATCACTTCTGAATTACAAATGGGTTCTCGTTTACGGAACAACGCTAAGTCCTACGTGGCTAGGGTGACTCAGGACACCATTCTCCCCCTTGGATGGGAAACAATATTGCAACCATTATATTCCCCGGGTATTGTACCGTCCGATTATCACCTGATCCATTCTTTGAACAATCACCTTAGAGGACGCCAGTTCAAATCCCTAGTAGAAGTCCAAAATGCACCTGATACCTTCTTCGTTTCACGGCCCACCCAAGTTCTACCGCGATGGATTCAATGGCCTTCCAGAACGTTTTCAGAAGGTCATCGATGCTGATGGGGACTATTTTTGATCTTCCAAGTTAGGTGACATATCGATGTTCGAAGGTGGTGGGTGAAAAAGC
The DNA here is from genome assembly GCF_964235325.1 of Thermobia domestica. NCBI lineage: Eukaryota > Metazoa > Arthropoda > Insecta > Zygentoma > Lepismatidae > Thermobia > Thermobia domestica. Next base: position 35,010,941 of record NC_137459.1, on the reverse strand, counting down.
AACAAAACTTTTCTTGGCTACCTTTATATTTAAATTTAAGACTTTGTATACAGAATTTATCTACACAAGATTGATTTCCTTTGAAATTTCACTTCAATTTCTTTACGGTTTCCTGACAAAAATATTTATTTATTATTAGTGACTAAAAAACATAATATATTTTAATTATAATGTATATTTATTACAATTCTAAATTATTCGACATTCAAATAAAATAATAACAGGCATAAATGAGGAAATGGGACAATAATTGCTAACAGAATAACAGAAAAATATAATAATTTGAATAAAATTATAACAATTACATTAAATAAATTTATGAAATAATTGCGAAAAAATAATTAAGTCAGCAGGAAATATATTTCGATAGTCGAACCAAAGGAAGGGGTAGAAAACCACCTATCAACGGCATCATATCTAGTGTTACTGTCTGCTTTTCTACGCCATCCAATGATATTACACCTTATTTGTATAGTATGTCGTCCAGTTGTATAAATGTTCTTATTATTTTGTTATTTTATTACATTGAGTAGAAATAAAAAAGAGAGCGAATGAAATCCAAATTGAATAAAAACATTGTTTCTCACCAAATTGGCATCCCCTATGTCTTTTAAAACACAAATCAGTTTAGTACCTTTGTTTTAGGGCTGTATTTGTAGTACCTTGTTAAAACGCTTGTCTTCAAACTGACAAATATAAATCGCAGTAAATTGAGTAATCTGCTGTCACAAAAAAGTATGCTATTTTTCGATCGGTATAAGGAAGAGATACTATACTATTTTTCGATCGGTATGGAAAAACAATATTTCTCTATACTATTTTACCGTAAATTATTAATTGTCAATAAACTTTGCTACTTTTAAATGAATGAAGCGAGGTAATTTTACTATAATGTTTTACAAGCTGGTCATTTGGGGGGGCCTGGCCCCGATGGGCCCCCCTTGGCTACACCCCTGTCTGTACCTGTCCCTTTACAGACACAAATGAAAGAAGTCTTGATAAAAATCGTCAAGGGATACCAGAAAGGGGAGACTTTTTCGATTAATTGTTCAATACCTCGCACCGTTTGCAAGGTTGAGTTTGAGTTCCTAATTCATGTATGATCAGTGTTTTCTTTCTTTTTGCATGCGGTATGTAATAAGCAAATACATCAGATACACAATTAATTATAATGTCAGTGATATATGGTGTTCATTAGGCAAAACACTCCAAACAAAGACTCATCTTAGACTGGAGAAATCCTTCGTTTTTCATTATCATTTGGCCATGAATCAAACGCCTAACATACAACCCCTGTATACAACTATGTTGTGTTGGAATGTATAACTCTTTGGATATGATGCTTTACTTTTATAAAGTTTCAACACTTCCAATGTACTCCTAAAAATGTAATAAACAAATAACAGACACGTTTTTTCTTCTCTCTCTCTTTTAAATATTCAGTTAGAACTGGACAATCTACACAAAATTTAGAATCGACCAGTGAAAACGTCACGTTTCTAGCACTTGTGGTTTTCGAGATCTCATTGTCGAAAGGATTGGAGACAAACATATAACCCTAGCATTTTAATATATAGACTATCTGAACCTGCGCTGTCTACTCAGAGCATCGTTCTGTTATGACCATGAATCTCCTTCCCACTGTGCATGTCTCCTTAGTCACACAAGTAAAGGATAGGAGACTCACAAAGGAAGTGAATTGCTATGTATAAATGTTGGAGTGAGTTTGTAGCAAATTTGTAGAAGTAACACGATATCAAGTTTTTTTTTTTTTCCTCCCTAAAAATCAATATCCGTCCTAGTGCGCCTCATTGCGTCTCTTGAGGCCTTTGAAGTTTCCAGCATGCAGTAAGTTTTGCCATTCAGATTTAAAACGCCTACAATGTCCGTCAACCCGCCATACGTATCTTCTCTGCTGGTTGCCTAACACTGTAGTTTCGGCCTGCAACAATGTTAATCTTATGGGCTCAAAACGGCCCCTAAAATGTTGAATAGAACAATAACGACACAGTTTTTGAAAATTTGAATGAAAACTGGACAATCTACATAAAACTTGGAATCCACCAATGAAAATGGCACGTTTCTAGCACTTGCAGTTTTCGAGATCTCATTGTCGAAAGAATTGGGGAAAAACATATAAACCTAGCATTTTAACATATACATGTTGGCCTTGTAAATCGCCAAGGAGTCAACATCTACCCAGCAGAAATGCCCGTTCTTCGCACGGGGAGAAAATATTTGAACCCTTTTCCCATCTTAGAATACGCATCTCAAAGAAACTGAAATGATAAACTCATAAGATATTCAATTTTGGGCATAAATTCCTCCCCTTCCCCATTAGGACACGTCCTTTAATTAAAGCGACACGATACAAACAAAGCTAAATTTGATTCCAGTAGAATATTGTGAAAGTAATTTCAGACAGGTCAGCCAATTTCCCGATCCAAAAAACTATGGATTCGATTCTAATCACAGTCATTTTGGACAATTTATATTTCATCCCTTCTCACATCTAGGGAGGATGTGGGCTGAACTTCACTTCGGCATCGGAAGTGTCACTGTCCATCTCAACGATCCCGAAAACTATTGATTCGACACTACTACGGGTAATTTTTTACCCGTGCTCCTTTCCCACAATATTTCGTTTTAGATTATAAGTTATTTGTGTTCCAAATATGGTTGAAATTACTAGATGTGTTCCACAGTTATGGTGGAACACACTTACGTACATATTTCATATAGCCATTTTTATATGTAGTTGGCCCCTACCCCCCACCCCTTAAAACGGAAATTTTCAAAAACGTTGAAACATGGGTCTGCTTATTCTAAAGGAAGAATATTATATACGTTTCATCTTCCTAAATTGACAGAATCGTCAGCTACTAAATTGCATAAATTTTGACCTCCTGCTCCCCCCTTACGATATGCATCTTAATCAAAGTAAAATGATACAAATCTAATCTAAGAAACATTAAGTTAGGTGGCAAAAATCGTAAAAATTGGTCTAGAAGTTCGAGGACAAACGCTGTTACTTTCATTTTTATACCTATAGATAGATGAATTGTTCTTTATCATTCATTCGCTCTTCTGCACTCATATCGATCCAATCGTCCCAGAAATTCTCATCTTAACTCTACTTATTTTCTGCCTGATAACTGCCACGGGACCATGAATTCCAATGTGTGTCCATTTGTATGTTCCGTAACTCCTTTATTCTTGTTTATTATTATTATTTTTCTTTTTTTGTTTCTTTCCTTTTCCCTACTTTCCCTCTCAATCTGATAAACCTTTAGCGAAAGTGCTTATAGTATCTATTATCCCAGTTTCAGTATTTTATTGCCAACTAATTGATTCTACATTTTCGCTTTTGGATTTCTTTGTTCGAACTACTTTACAAGCTCTCAGTGCTTTGAATTTTGAAGCACACGTTGCAAAATTCGTTGCTTTCTGGCCAATACATATGAAAGAAGCGGCTTCGGACGCAGGAAATTCAAAAGTTTATTAGAAGTGAGAAGTAAAAATGTTCGTCTCTTACTGAAAACAAAACAATATTTTTTGCTACAAAGATGACCTGAAACGGGCCACGAAAAAGCCCCACCACAATAAACTTTAAACAAGCCGCTATACATGAGAGTATTAAGTCTTATTTTGTTTCCCTGACATGCAGTCTAGTCATGATGCAGACAAAGTAGAAACTAGTAACTTGTTGGTTTTCTAAAAGGAAAGACAGTTGTCAAGTAGAAGGAAATACCTAAAAGAAAATGCACAATATATTTTGATTAAAACCAAAAGATCATCATAAAATGGAATGGAATCGAAAAGTCACAGAGTAACAGTAAAGCTTAACGAGACTTTCGCTATAACACCGAACGATATCATAAGTCAGGACTTGTTCTGGCTTTAATAAGTTCAGAGTATCAATATCGACCCTATCCAAGTTAACCCGGGATATAGAAGAAAATAGCTACTCGTCCTACTGGAAAATTTCCCGCAAGATCTCCGGTTACATTACAGGCGAAAATAAATTAATGTGTACATATTTTAAAAATGTTTTACTTAATTAAACTCTGATTGAAGCTTACCGACGTTTCATAAGCATGTCATTTCTGGCTTTTGAAGTCCAAGAGTGCATACACTAATGCTGAAAACTAGTTGACTACATTTTCTGAACTAAGTTTATTTATTTATTTTTCTTCTTCAGGGAACAGCCAAGCTTGTTCTAAACCTAAGTTTTAAAGTTCAAGACAGTCATTAAACTAATTAAATTATGAAAAACTTGCATTGTGAGCTGACGTGCGTGAAAAGTCTTCCAGTAGTAATTAATTAACAAGTCAAAGAATTATCGTTTGTTTAATTCGCTAAAGGCGCAATTAAGACTGAGTCACTCAGTGAATCAAATCCTGTATCGTGTGAACATACCGGACAAGAGTTCGTGTCGTACTTAATTGTAGCCTCATCTGACATCGTAAGAGAAATCTATGCATCAAACATGCTGAGCTATTATCTTAAGCATCACTAACCTTAGTACAAAATGGGCATGTTGTTTTACTGAAGATCATCACATTATTCTTGGCAATTAACTCGTCTACCTCCTTAGATATGGGCGCCATCTTTATTCCTGCTCCTGTAATAATAAAGCAAAAAAAAATTACTTTGATATCATATAATTTAGAACTAAATTATGGTTTGTAATAATAAAAAAAAAAAAAAAAAAAAAGTTTAGGTATTCATTTTCTTGTACGCAATAGAATATTAATGTATAACAAAGTAAAATAAAATATTTACCGCAAGTGCGACGTATTTTTTCTTGTATTTCGGTTATCTTTTAAGACTGATACCATCGTCGGCAAAACATTAAAATTTGAACATGTAGCTTTCGGAAAATATGTAGTAGCAATTCTCAAGTTTCTTCGCATTAACGTTCCCTCGACGATGGTATCAGTACAATAAATATACAAAACCAAAATTACTATCCACTTAAAGTAAAATAAAACATTTACCTTATTATAGTTAATAACACTGATACTGTAACTTACTGCTTCACTGGAATTTCGCTTTCCGTCTCTACTCTTTTTAACCTTCACATACACCAAAACAAGACTCAGTTCACGAATATATCTCTATTCTTATAAAATTTGAAAAAAGCCTACTATTTAAATACATCTGACCTCTCTTGTTCATCCGTGTAAGTGACTGTCTCAGTTCTCAACGCCGGACAGTAGATTCCTACCAAGTCAAACATGTAGAAAGAGGATACAGGGACAGGGAGGTACTGATTCTCGAAAAACTAGATGAAATATATCTCCTAAAAGAAGAGGGTAAGAGAATGCTTTTCATGCTCATCTTAATGCACATGCGACCAGCTAGGAACTCGATTTTTTACGTAATTCTTCTGAATTCGGATGACCTCAAAAACTGTGTTGTGAAAATATTTGAAAGTGTGTAAGAACAATTGCCTTACAATAAAGAATAGCAAAACTCAAAGACGTATAGACGCAACTGCAAACTCTGTAGTCAGTAGGATGTTTATATTGTAATTCTAAATGTGACTATGATCCTATGAAGCCTGGGCCAATTTCTAACCTTACCTTAAATCTTTATGGTAAAGTTTCATACGTGATATTCAATTGATGGATAAAATTAGATGTTTTGTATATTTTGCATACTTTGGAACTCTACTAATCTATGTTACATAACTAGTTGCTCCTCCAGCCTTTGGTTAGTTTGCAAATTGCCTGCAAGGTAGAGACAGTCTCCGAAATTACTGGATAAATTCCAATGGTACCTTAATATCTACACTGAAATCTGAGAATGACTATATTGGAGCTAGAAAAATCTCGGGGGCCAAATCGACTGGAAATATGAGGCTAGCGTCTAGATAATTCAAGGCCAAAACATCTAAGCCAATGTGTCAAATTGGTCTGTAATATTATGGCACTTGGTTTTCAGAGCTGGCTCCTAGGTCAGTTGAAGCACTGGTTATATAGATTGCAAACATCACGCTTTGGTTCCATGTAACTGACCAATAGCGTAAAATGTGGAACAAGGTGCGCGAAAAGCTGATTTCATAAAAACATTATCTGTTCCATGAAAAGCACTATTTTTAAAAACCTCTGCCTTTTTCTGATCATGTCTTTCTAATCTTGTACTCGGAACAGGCTTGGACTTTGTACCATCCAATATCCCAGTTATATACTTGCTAGGTTATCTGGTCTATTCTTACGTCATTCGTGTTGCTCTGTACGGAAAACAGATCTCCTGTCTATAGATCTGTGGAAATTGGAACGGATCTTTTTCAAGAAGAAACTTGGAAGGCCGTCTACGTTTGTGACCAGGAGTGTATAAAATTATAAGATAAGCGTGAAAGGGTTAATAAAAGGTGTACTAAAAGAATATATAGTACGAAATGTTATTAGTTGGTTATTGAGCATAATGATATTTTGAAAGAAATAAAAGAAATAAGAACAGGAAACCTGCCTGAAAGTACAAAATTGACAGAAAGGTCTTTTGGAGTGCAACATCCACAAATTACACAAGACATTAATTCAAATAAATTACAAAGCAGTGCCTTACATTTAATAATTCAAATAAATTTCAAATCTGTTATTTGAAAAAACACCGGACATTTTATAATGTGTTTGGTATTACTTTTTCTTGTGCAGTATTTACAACTTAACAATAACATTGTTTCATAATCCTCATTTCTTTCGTCTGTCATGTTTACGTATTTAGTCTTAATTATATAACGAAACTGAAACTGTATAACTATTAGAAAAATACGGTTCATAAAGAAACGTAATACATATATCAGTGACATTAACACTCAACAAAAATGCAATTCTCCCCCCTCCCCCTCCCAATATCGAAAACTGCGGATTTCATTCTACTTCATACTATCCTATCGGAAACCCACACACTCTAATTATGAGTTATTTTATCCTCGCAATTGGAATAATAGTTGCTCGACCGTTGCGGATCAGCTATTACCCTTTTCACTTGCTTGTAGTTTTTTCTACGCTGTCGATAAAAGGCCACATATGATACAATGTAAATAGAACACCTAACCGCTGCAAATCGTAGCTAGCATTGGCCAGATCCCTTCCACAGTTGGTAAAAGTAACTTATTCACTCAATATTGCTAGGAAACGCAGCGGTTGAGCAACTGTGAGGAGATATTTAAATATGTATTAGAGAAAGAAAAATAATAAATGAACGTGTACGATCTAAACTTTCATAAAAATAATAATAAAAAGACTGCACTCTTTCATATGTTTGACTACGCAGGTGTTTAAGTCTCCAAGGTACAGTGTGTTAATTGAAAATACGATGAGTAACATTAAAGAAAGTTGTCTACGCAGACGGGAAACAGGTAAGTTACTTGTAAACATACAAATATTGTGAAAAAGTGCAATTATACTACAATGCTAAGCTGCAGTGACTACCTATTAAACGTTAGTGCAAGTTTTTCGAATTGGTTTCCGTTTACACATGTCTACAATCCATTCGCACCGTCCACTACGGATGCACAACCGTCCGGCAATACCAGTTTCGCCCTGCCTTGAACCGCAATAGACAATATTCTTACTTATAGTATTTTTTTTCTTTCTTCATAAAACGCCGCATTATACTCAAAGGTTATGCCTTTGTAAAGTTAACCTGTAGCGAAGAATGCTTTACCGGATATAAAATACAGTCTTTGAAGGCATTATTTCTCGATAATGATAAAAATGCACGGTATAGGTAATGAATTGTTAGTGCTGGTCAAGTTTATAGGCACACTACATTTTCCAAAGTTTACATGTAGAATTCAATACTCTGCTCTGAAAGACACGTTTATACGAAACAAATTTCAGCAGGCAACAAAATTAACTAGTAAATCTTACAGTAGTATTTTTTGTTTACAAATGTAGGGTTATTAGTTTAAAATCATTACCAGCGCCTTACGACGATTAAAGTGAGTGAGTACATACGAAAGATGACTGTACTAAATACTATTTCCCCGCGCAAAGTATTCCTGTAGTGTATAAAAACTGTATTTTATGCTTACATGTGTAGCGTTTGTAGTGTGAAACCATTATAAGTGCTATAAGAGCTGGTATCACTCTCAAAACTCGCATGTTTTAACCATCTTTAATACACGAATACCCACCATCGTTAACGAGCCTACTCCTATAGGACGTGCTCCGCGCGGACCCATTAATTTTTCCTGCGTAGCTCGGTTAGATAGCGTTCATGCTTTTCAATGGCTACCTAACGACAGGTTGCTTTGTACTTTGTACACTGTAGTTTTTATGCTATATGTCCGGAACCTGCTTTTACACGCAAATCGTAAAGAACTGTAATTTTGGAGCAATTACTTCTGGCGTCCCCACTGAATTTCATCTATGCTATGTGGAGTATTGTTGTATTGTCCAGTATAAATATTTTGCAGATCATTAATAAAGACAAGTGCAAGTATTATCATTTTTCAACAATTATTTCGAAAGATGTGCCTAAGCTTAATCTGCACGGAATTGTTGATGGGATTTATATTGTAAATCTTCACTAATAAAATAATAATACTACTAATAAAGCTACTGCCTCCCTATATTTATGTTTGAGTTATCCGGGTAAGAACTTACCGAATTGCAACCACCATGTATTCGAAATCAATTCAATCTGATCGATTCTATAGCTCCTCATCCCCACACTAAATCCTCCACCACAAACTACACTACGAGCTAATTCCGTGAAATACCGAATACACTACAAGCCACCAACCTTACATATCACCTACTTTTTTGCACAAAAAATCTCGCTACATGAACTTTTAAAGCTGCAATGTAATCACGTACTGATACTTCGTCTTATATATCATGCATTGCACAATTGTGTCAAATCATTCAGTCACATAATTAAGGTAAGATAAGGTTACAAATTATTTTTATACCATCTTTCTCCGTGAACTAGCAGATTTCGTTAGTAAAATTTTGAAAATTGTGCAATCAGAAGTGCTGATTTGCAAACCACAAAAATTAAAGTCAAATAACTACAACCTGCAAGAATTAGTGCATGAAAAACATAGCCTACATAACTTTTCAATCATTACTTAATACTACACATTTCTTTGGCCGAAACAATATATGTTTATATTGTATTTCTAACTGTTTTAATTACATATTTGTAATTGAACAGTGGCCTCTCTTATGATAGGTTAAACTATTATCTTCAATATGTCATGTTTATAAAAAAAAAAAAAAAAAAAAAAAAATCTGAATCATGCGGAAACACAATTATATAACTACTGAAAATTGCCAAGTAGCTACAATGCACATAACAATTAACGCTTATTAAAACCATAATGATTCACCTCTTATTAAACGTGGTCCGCAACTTATTATCGCTCCCATCCCATTATCTTGAAAACGCGGCAACTTCAGTTAGCATACATTAACAGAAAGCCGCTGCTTCTTTAGATCTGTGGTAAGCTATCCGGAATAAGAACTTACCAAATTGCAACCACGGTAATTTTCTTCTGAGAACACGGCTCCGAGACCAAGTCAATCCCACAGTCGTCGAAATCCGTTCTATTCTTTGTGTATGACGATTACATAATTTTGCATTAAATCCACCACCACAAGGAACTACGCTACGAACTAATTTCGTCAAATACCGATTCATTACAAAGTCACCGAAGTTACAGCTCACCTGTTTTGTACGCCAATACCCCACTAACTAAACTTTCAAATCTGCAATGTAATCATGCGCTAAAACCTTGTTTCATATTTGCACCATGAATTGCACGATATTAACTTCAATCGGATGATTCACATTTATCCTTTTCGCCCCTCTACTTTCTGTCGCCAATTCTGATCAGGGTTGCCACACTCGAGATTCTAGATGATGCCAAACACGAACCTGAATTATGCTATATTTTTCTGAATTATGCCAGATTTTCAGGCTGATTTTTTAAACTAATTCTAAAGACCTGCCCCCACTTATCTTCATTATTTTAATGATGTGTGTTCTAATTGTATTAATGTACTAAAGAACTAACATGACTGTCAAGAACCAAAATGAAATCAATTTGGTACATAGCGCACTATATCTATTCAATTACAGTTTAATTACACTTGAATGTGTATTAAATATTTATTTATACCTTTGTAGTTTATACTCTTACCAAGCATCTAGATATGTGGTTGTCAATCTTTTTAGTCTGGTGACACACTTTACTGAACGTCTATTATAATTAGTGAAACTAATTAGTTTTTACAATGACTATATAGCACTGAGCATTGTTGTTGACTGGCACAGTATGTCTCTATTTTAACTAATTAAATTGTTCAAATATTAATTCGTTAATTTTATTTTATTAAATTGTTCATGATTTTTAAATTCTAAAATTTCGCGACACACCTTAGAGGACTTCGTGACACATCATTGTGTCGCGATACCTTGGTTGAGAACCACTGCTCTAGATCATGAAGGAACGGAACTAGTAAGTAAAGGAGGATCTTTAAAATCCTCATTCGGGTTTCTTTCATCCCCGGTTGAAGCCGGGACTGAAACATAGTATAAAGTAGCATTTTCTTTTTTATACAATAGGTCTATAGCGTATCCAGCTGAGGTTTTACATTGTGAAAATTGTATTAGCAAAAGGGATTGCATTCCATTATAAAAGTTCAATTTTACAATGTTAATGCACATACAGTATTACTAACTACTAAGCTCTCCTGTGGTTATATGGTTACGCGTGTTTGGTGCGGGAAACCCGGGTTCGGATTTCATCTTAAGCTACTTGTACATGTCTCATACAGCTTCGCTGCTGAAAGGAATGCTAAACTCTAGTCTAATTTAATGTTACAGATAGTAAATACTTTTTTTTTTTTTTTAAAAAAAAAGATAATAACTTACCAAGATGAAGTTGTGAATTTGGCCATCTGTTTTATATTTTAATCTTACTTCTTCTAAGCATAGGTTCGGAGGGTTCTTTCCCGAGTTTTCCAACCTACCTCCCGGAACTAGGATAATTTAATATTAGAGATAGATTAAATGTGACTTTATGCAAATTCAAAGTATACTGAGCTTTTGAAGACTGAACATTACTTTTATGTCTTTCAGTGTCACTGTATTTCTCGAGCACACTCCGTTTAACATACATTTCTTCCTCGCACACAGAACAGTATGCTTTAGTAGGACTATAGTTTGAATATTTGCTGCAACTACCCATTGAATATTGATTCATTTTTCCACATCATGCTATACTTCCGCATATAAACAGAGGCGTAGAGAAAGGGGCCGCCCCTCACATGGTTTCGACGATGTATACACACGAGACAGTGTATTCACACTTCCAATTTTTCATATCTTGCGAACTAGACAACCAACAATGCAGTTAAAGTTGGCTAGTTGAGAACCAAGTAAGGCGTCCTACAAGAGCATTAGTTTGTTCGATAGATGTCAATGTAGCAAACGATAAAAAAGAAAGAAAGATAAACATACATGCCTCTGCAACGAATAAAAATCAGTTAGAAAACACTGTTTTGTATCTACAGAGCGATTGATATAATGAGAAATCCACAAAGAGAACTTATTTTATCCTAGACATACCAGAATGTTTTATATTATTCGTTTCAACTTTATAGTTACTTTTGTTAGTTTTTAGTTTTAATATATCCACTGAAATTCTCCTTCTCTCAATATCTCCACTTTGCCGCGAGGGCATTGCGCACTTTAATGATCCCAAGAGGTACACCGGAGATAGGTTTGCTATCAGAGGGCTCCCATGCCGGGCAGGTCTTTATCGGTAGGAGGCAAACGAAGAGAGATCTTATGGTAGTGGGCAGCAACTCTACCATTACCACACTCAGGTTGAAGATGATTGACACCGGCAAGGATCAAATGGGACAAAAACAGGCAGGGACAGGGTGTCCTCTATGTCTGTTCCACTGCGAGGTGGGAGGTCTTGGGACACTACCACCTTTCTCAGTCCTTAGGAAACAACATGGAAAGAAAAATAAGAAAATGTAATATTAGGGAATAATACACTACTGTATCACAGAGTGTCGCCCCGGCACTAGAGGGAAACAAAGCAGGGTCTCCTAGGTCGTAATCAAACGAAACTCCTCCAGGATAGGAATCTGGAATGTGCGATCGCTGTTACAGTGTGGAAAACTAGAAAACTGAAGAAAGAAATTAAACACATGAAGATAGATATCTTGGGAATCAGCGAAGTTAGGTGGTCTGATGGAAGAGACATATGGAGCGGTGACTTCAGAATCATTTACTCAGGAGCTGTATACGGTACAGGAGGAGTAAATTTTGTCTTGAAGAAGGAGGCAGAACAGAAAGCTATAGGCAGCTGGAGATACAATGAAAGGACAGTAATGAAAATGAAATGAAAATTTTTGAGTTTAACTTCCCGCGGTTATGCCGGATAGGCTAAAGGAGACGGTGATGAAGAGAAATGAATGAAATAGTGGAATGAAGAAAATGAGAAGAAACGGGAGAACCCCAAGGAAACATACGAACACGGTGTTTGTCCACCAAAAAGTTCACTTGACGATGCCAGGGTTTGAACTAGGGACCCCATGCACCAGAAGTGAACGCTGTACCACTGAGCCACCACGGCCCCGAAAGGATAGTAATGTTGAAGATAGCAATCGAACCGTGGAATATGACGATAATTCAAATATATATGTCTACATCAAGCTAGAAAAGAGGAAGAAGAAGAAGAAACCTATGAGCAAACAGAAGAAGTATTAATGAAAGTTCAAGAACAGGACGATTTAATCATCATGGGTGACTGGAAAGCAGTAGTCGGCGAAAGAAGAGAAAGTAACTGGGAATTTCGGCCTAGGAGAAAGGAATGTGAGAGCCTCACGACTAATTGAGTTCTTCGAAAGCCATAATCTGATTGTGACAAATACTCTCTTCGAACAACCACTAAGAAGACACACATGGACAAGACCAGTAAACAAAGAAAAATACCAAATAGACTATATACTGGTACGACAAACATTCAGAAATCGAATGAAGAACAGTAAGAGTTACCCAGGTGCAGACGTTGACTGAAGAAGAAAAGAGTGGTAGCACTAAACAAAAGATGAAACACAAGCTAAGAAGAGGCGAAAGCGCGAGATATGAATTTGCAACTGCGACAGACAAAGACACGTCTAAGGTAGCTTTAGCGGGTGATGACATCAACTCGAAATGGGAACCCATGAGCCGACGAACACATGGGAAGAGAAATTAGAACTCAATATAAACCCTGGATAACAGCAGAAGTATGGGAAATAATGGAGAAAGAAGACAGTTCAAGATAAACAAAGAAAAGGAATACAGAAGGTGCAGAATTATCATCAACAGAGAAATAAAAAAAGGACAGAGAAAACTCGATAAACAACTTGTGCAAGAAAATTGAGAAAAATATAGTCAAAAGGAATACAGAAACGGCATATAGAAAGGTTAGAAAACAGTTCAGCGAGAAAAAGAAATGCACAGACATTATCGAAGACAAGACGGGGCAGCGCTAATAGAAGTGTAACAGATAAAAAGATGATGGAAGAAATACTTTGAAGAACTCTACAAAGGAGACAGAGTGAATGATGAATAGATAAGAAGACATCGATGAAAATTAATTAGAACCATCAATTTTACAGTGCGAATTTGACAATGCTTTGGAGAAAATGCATCATAGTAAAACACGAGGCATAGACCAAATACCAACGGAAGGGATTAAGAATCTCGGAATAGCAACAAAAAAGAAACTATTTTATCTTTTTAATGAAATATACATCTCGGGAAAAATACAAAAGAGACTTCGAGAAAAGCATATTGCTCCTTATCATGAATAGAAAAGGCGCACGGAAATGCAAAGAACACGGTACGTTAACTTTGCTTTCCCATGCATAAAAATACTATGCAAAATTTTATCGCACAACGAATAAGAGGGAAAATCGAAGAACGGCTATCGGAGAACCAGTTTGGATTCAGGAGGAACAGAGAAACAAGGGAAGTGATATTGAGTCTACGGTTGATCATGGAACAGCACATCAGAATAAATAAACCAATTGTTGATAGCATTTGTAGATATAGAAATAGCTTTTGACAACGTATATTGGAATATAATGTTCAGAGTTGAAGAAGCTGAGAATAGATTAAAGAGACAGAATATACCAACTTTACAGGAACCAGGCAGCTGTTATACGAAGAAATCAAAATGCAGCAAAAATAAGTAAAGGAATAAAGCAAGGGTGTGGTTTTTCATCTCTCCTGTTCAACGTCTACATAGAAGAGGCTATGGAAGAATTCTTTGATGAAAACGAGTAAGGAATAAAAGTAAATGGCCAGGTTTTCAACACAAGAAGGTTTGCTAATGTCAGCAGTAGGAGTAATTGATTGAGCCGATTTTGACATTTGACCCATAGAGTCGCCGTAAATCAGTTTGTTGCTAAGTGGTAGATAGTAAGGAGCCACACAAATACTTGTAGAAGCCTGTAACCAGTACCTGGTCACTGATTGATTAGTTGCTATGTGGTATAGTATTATATACTTATATATCGATTTGCCTTGGGTCCCACGTACCAGGTACTATCGTATATGATGGCAGGTGAAAACGTGGATGAAATATTTATCGATCAAATCTCTCCTCAGGAAAATTGGATATTGCTATAATAGGATAATTGTTTTCTGTCACTATTTTCCTGGAAGTACCGTGTCATGTTATGTATGTATCAGACTCGAATTTAGCCTTGGTGTTGTTTCATGTGAAAGTAATTATGTGCTATGTTCCATCGAATCAAGCCCCTGTTCGTGGCTACATTTTTGTCAGTCACGTTTTTTGTCGGAGGTATTGGTTCACGTAAAATATATATATATATATATACATATATATATATATATATATATATATATATATATATATATATATATATATGTATATATACTGTATATATATATATATGTGTGTGTGTGTGAGTGTGTGTATGTAATTGAATGTTTTATGAAATTATTCTTAATTGTTAGTTGAGGAAGTGTGTTTGTGTGTGCTCGTTTGAGAGGATTACTTTATGTGTCTGTGTATTAAAATAGGTAAGTATAAGTGAAAAAATAATAGTGTCTTAAGTTTTACGTCCCAGCGTCAAACCTGAGGCATTGAAAAACTTAAGTTTCATCATATATCATAATAATACATGAATTGGAGTCGAACAAAGTAGATAGTTTCATTTCTGTCGATTTTTAAAGATGGCGGCCGTTTAATTAAACTGTAATCACGCTGTATTATGGGTTTCAAGCACTGCGGTGTTGCCAAATTAGGCCTCAAAAGGGTTTGAATTCCCTATATTTTGCATACTTATAATGAGAGCCCGGATGTTGTTGACCTAAAATTTCCTAAAAAGTGACCTATAAAATGACACTAAAATTCCTGTAAAATGACCCTAAAAATCACGAAAATTGACCTTAATACTTGCGTTTTCTTAAACGTTTATTTCGTTAAACATTGACATTTTTAAATACCCATTGGATTTTTAGTTAACATTTCTCACTTCTCACTCATATTCAAAAAGTATTGTTTCACTTAGTTGCAGTCTATTGATCATTTATTTCCATTGATCAGTCCACTGTACGGCATTGTAAGTATTGAAAGCGTCAATTCACTCCCGAGTTGAAGCTAGGAAGCACTCTTAAACAGTAAAAGTTCGCAAGTGTAGACTACATGAAAATAATAGATAGAAACATGTTTAAAATCCTTGACGCCTTCTAATCCATTCTAGTTATTTACGTGATCACATCAGGGGCGGATCCAGGGGGGCGATCGGGGCGGTAGCCCTCCCAGAAGAGGGAACTTTTTTATTTTATATATAAATAAAATGTATAGTTTATTTTTGATGCTCTTAAAATTAGCTCTAAGTAGCAGTCTTACAACCCACCGCCCCCCCAGAAGTCCGTCCTGGATCCGCCCCTGGATCACATCCTTTGTGGTCAACAACCCAAAACTATCTGTTTGGCCACCTACCAAACCCCACCTTTCGTTAACCAGCTACAGCTTAGTTTTCATTAGCTTGTTAAGAATGTAGTTTTTCATCCCAAACAGTCAGGAAGCAAGAAAAGAGATTATTCAATTTCTTCTTTTCCACATCCGTAAACCGTGTTCATTTAAAGATTTCCTTATGTAGAAGAAAAAGAATAAAAAGACCATAAATGACCTAAAAGTTACCTTAAAATATTAAAAAATGACCTGAAATTTCAAAACGGCAAAAAGTGACCAAAAGTTGACCCTAAAAAACTATATTTTTTGAACCTAGCGCGGATGGATAACATTTTTATTTGAACTTGCCTTGTCCTATGCGTAACAGAAAAAAGTTGACTTGTCAACAAGATCCGGGCCCTGCTTATAATGTAAATTGGGCAACATTATAAGATATAATTTAATTAATTGAGTTGATTTTGCGTTTATCGTCCCGTTCAGCAGCTAGGCTATATGAGACGTGGACCTACTGATTAACGTGGAATCCGAACCACATGAGCTCCCGCCGGAAATCGAACCCGGGTCTCCCGCGCCAAAGGCGCGTACGCTAACCGCTTAGCCACGGAGGAGCTCTATATTTTTTTAAATTTTTATATCAAACTCTAATTAATTTGATATCAAACTCCTATCAAATTTAATTCCCCCTTTAATCAAACGCCTATTAATTTATTCAGTCAAAGATGATTTCCTAGAATTAAAATAATCGCGTATGATCATACACGTGACGTCATTACCTTATAAAAGTGTTTAATTACTTACCTTATGTCCATTTATTCTTGGCGCCAAAAATTCGTTTTCCTGATTGGTCGGTTTCTTTCTTCAGCGGAGATACTTCATATATGATATAGAAAAGATTGCGAATTTCCGAATCTTTATGCTTGATGGTAAACTATGAAGTAATAGAATATCAGTTACTTTTCATAAAATAATAATTTAATGAATTTGATATTATATTTTTTTTAAAAAAATAGGCAAAATATCGTGCCTTTAATGCGATAACTGATACTCTATTTTGCGGGTAAAGTAAATGTATTATTCCTTTATCTTATACAGAATACACATTCTTGTGTTATTAATGTACGTAAATAAACTGATATAATATTATGTGAGGCATATGTATTCTCCTTTTATCTCATATAGAATACACACACTTTTTATTAAGTATCTTATTTGTTTGTAATTATACAGGATGTAGATAGAAATAAAATGCAGGAATGTAAGTTTAAAAAAAATTATTGATTTTTTTTAAAATGTATATATGATAAAAATAAAAATTGTAAATATATAATAAAAAGTATATAATGAAAAGAACAAAAATTACTTCGCGTGTTCTATAATCCAAAGTGATCCCCCAAATTTTATACATATAATCAAGCATTTCCGTCCCAATTTCTTTCAACCTATACGCATATTTTTTTTGGCCCCAGACCTATAAATTTGTCTATTTCCCACCCATCTTTTACTTCGTCGGTTAGTGCACCCAAGTAGGGCTCTAATGTAAGTGGAGATTTCTCATCACGGCGTTGTACGAACATGATACTATCAGTATCACAATACAACACTTTATCACGCTCTACACTTGTCATTAAGTCATATAATTTTAACCGCGTCAATGACATAATGAACGCCGCAAGAACAACGTTTGAGAATTTCCAAGGCTTATTCTTATTCTCCGTATTATGATACGCAAGAATAAAATGTTTATCTCCGACGGGTAATACGTTTGGTACCTCGTATTTCGGTGCGCATAGATAACGCAAAATTTTTTCCCGTGTGTCAACAATCACAGATTGAGACAAATCCGTTATTTGTCCCCATTTCCCATAAAGCAAGTTGAGGAATATTTTAGCAATATACCTCAAACCAGGGTTCAATCCAATGTTATCCTCCATTAACTCTATGCCTTCATGGGCATAATAATCTGCTATGCATTTTTATTTGTCTCCTTTCGTTTGACATGAGGCAGGAAATCCTGAAGATTTCTGCTTCATTTGGAGGAAAGAATTCACGTAGTCGCGGAACAAACTAATCGCATTACGATCCTCTGAGCCGAACAGTTCGAATTCCCATACTTCAGTAACTTGCAGAATTTTATATTCATTTTGTAATGCTTTATGTAATTCTGGTGTACAATACGTGTCTGTTAAGGCACGCTCGGTGTCGCAATGCGTGTAGTCATTGATACCATCCTTCATACACGTGCCCCACATAAGCCAAATATAAGTCGACCGTTACACTTATATCGGAGCACCGGAAAATGTAGATCTTTTGGGGGCAAGATGGTCCATTTTACTAGCCCATGGATACTTCTAAGATCTGGGAAGTCCGTCCCCTTGTATATTTTTGGTTTATCTACGATCATCGGCTTACATGCTATTACCCAAGGATGCAATGATGTTACATCATAATATGCAATGAACTCATCGGAAGTACATTCGTACAAATCATTGCAACACTCAGTCCGACCACCATGAAAACCGTCCTTTGGTACAAGGTGATCAACAAGGTCGTTACATTGAGTTTTAATAAACTCTTGCAAACTCTTGGCATTCTTCACCATGTGATCGCATTCCCACATTTCAGCGAGATTAAACCTCGTTTCTTGAGGTAATTAGCTTTTATGATGGTCTTTTCGTAGCGGTCTTGTAAGGATGTACTATCTTTAGAGGTAGAATCAAGATTGACGTGGCGCAACGCTGTAAAGCAACGCTTATACCCGTGGAAAAAGCACCCATGAAATTCGTAAACTGTATTTGTTTTACTATCATAACCATCGGCTTTATATTTACCAAAAGCCTTCCCAGTCCAATCCCTGAATATTCAATTTTATTACCTTTGGTACGTTCCAAATACCGTAACCAATACAAAGCTTTCACATTTTGCCGGTCACGGTGATCGAACCCATAAGGCGAAATAATTGGAATGACCTCATTTGGTAAATATAAGGACCGATAAGTTAGTATTGCCAAACTTGCAATTGTAGGGGAGGAGATAAAACACTGGATACATTAGGTTTTCTCCTCGATTAAGTTCGAAAACTTAATCACAGGCTCTGCAAAAATCTTAACATCGTTCCTACAGTATTCCATCATTTCGTACTGGAGATCTTACTCCTCGTCGCGATGTCAGGCGATTAACTGTCTACGTTCTTTCGGGCTGAGACTGTCTGCATCAAAATACTCTAAAGACGGAATTTTGCCTACATAGTTTTGATTTTCGAATGTATTGAACAAATATGGAAAATATCCCTTCCGCAAATTGCCGGACAAACCTAACGTTTCTGGGAGCAAGGCAGTTTAACTCCCATATACAAATATGTATCACAAAAATAGATCTTATTTCCAAGCCTCATTTCTACAATTTTTTGGACCGTCATTATTACATCAGGTACAAGATCATGCTTTTCTATTAAGGTTCTTGCACAGAACTGCATGTCGTAGTTACTTCTACACAGCCAAAATGCAAGAATACCGCCGGCAGTAAATTTGCATATGACAAAGTGTTTACCCTCACACACGTAGCATGGCATTGCATCAACACTTCCCACGTATAAAACACTTCTGCATTATCATAGCTCCGTGTTTTCTGGGCCGCCAACATGGTGGAAATAACATTGCGCGCTTCCATTGTTCAGTCTTCAAGCACTGTTTAAATAAAAATACGTAGTTTTAGTTTTCCTAAGATCTTTTATAAGTATTCACGGAGAGTACAAGCAGGAACGTCTCACCATACAAATTCTTCTGCTATACAGACCGGCGCGCTTTTCTCCCGCTCTTATATATACGCAAATATTATAAATTCCAAGAATTCCACACGAAGTTTCCCGAAGATTGTCAAAGTTTTCCGAAGATAAGCTTACTGATAATTCTTCCTGAACTCCCGTACTAGAATTTTATGATATGATCCGTTATGTGTTTACCGGAGACACTGTTTAACTGTATCGGGAAATCCACCAGTACGTTCCGCACAAATCACAATGTCCCGTAATAAACTGTTGATCACAACACGGAGAGTACAATCAGGAACGCCTTCAACGTATAAATTCTTCTGCTATACTGACTGCCGCGCAATTTCCCGCTCTTATATAGAAGCAGATATAAATTCCGAGAATTCTATACAATTCCAAGAATTCAACACGAAGTTTCCCGAAGATTGCCGAGGATTCCCGATACTTTCCAAAATAGCAATCCTATACTAATACTGTTTATCGCAAATACGATGAAATTTTTATCGACAAATCATGCAATAGTTCTCGATAACTGTAACTCCGTAAGTTCTTCAGTTTACCAAGACCGGAAAATCCACTCACAATTTCCGATAACACTAATTGACAGTAACGTAATTTTTATCTACCTGATGTAAGTTTTACAATCGCAACACACAACGTACAAACAGGAACTTCTTCACTGCGGCAGTCCTTCTTTATAATTAACCGCCGCGACTTGCTGCGCGCTATTTATACTTTTGGAAAATATAATCTCGTACCCAGACGCAGTTAGTCTTTGAAATCTCGTACCCAGTTGGATTAATTCATGTCTCAGCGAAAATATTTTCGAAAGTAATTTCTAGTAATACTATTTTACAAAAAATGTATTATTTAAACAATATTAAACTCCGATGATTTCATACTACATTTTTGAAGGTTTCCTCACTTAACCGAATGCTTCCGAACATTACATAATATTTAATTTTCATTGACAGTATTATTTTTATTTGTTCGTATGGTAAAGCATACTCCGTAGAACATCTATGATGTGAACATTCCAAAATAATAAAAAATCACAATCGTTTCCAAATAACATTAGTAATAGAAATAACAAAGTACTAGTAAACAGAAACACATTTTAATAAAAAATAAAAGTAAATAAGAAATAACAAAGATGAAATAAGTTAGCAACAAACAACTAAGAAAAATAAATGGTTATAGAAGAAAGGATTAGAAAAACTTGTGAACCACAGCATCAAAACTTTATTAGACAAAAAATATAGAAAATAGCAGACATTAAAAGAATATAGTTAATAAATCCAAATAAGAAATGTTGTAAAGTTAGGTTAGTTAAAAGCATATTTAATTAAGTCAATTATTAAACAAACACTAGTATAGTAATAGCAAATTTTTTCAAACCTGCTATTTCTATACAAGTGTTTGTTAATGCAGTAATGATACTTAATTAATGCAGTTTTTATTCAAGAAGGAATAGTAGAAGATAACATCCGGATAGTTACATAATTACAAATTATGGTTAAAGAAAAATAGTAATCAACAAAAGCATAACACAACAAACATATAGAATATCAATAGCATCGAAAAAAGAACAGAGATTAAATGAACTTAAAACCAAATAAGAAAAAAAAAAAAAAAAGAAAAAATATAATCACTTTAAAACAAAGTATTTATCAGTTCACAATCCAAGATTGTTCACAGATTGCGTAGCAAACGAAATATTTATTGGATCACACTGTAAGTGTTCTTATGAGCTTCCGTAGGAAGCGTACCAATTAAAATTGTAAAAAATAGCAGTGAAGAAATGGATAATCAAACAAAGAAATATACACATTAAATATTTTTGTAATAATGTACTTTTTATGATACAATTTTTAAATTCTGTTTTATTGTAAGTGTATATTGTAATGCATGATTTATTTATTATTAAGATGTTCACTACTAATGAAAGTATTAGTTCATGAAATACCTGTTAATGATATTTTTATCTTCTACTTTGATAGTCATTTTTATTCTAACTGATAAAATTAAGAATGGCTTGTATTACTAAAACTTTCATACTTTCTAATTTACTTGTGGCGAGACTTCGAAATTGTTATACGTATAAAAATGTATTTACATTATACAAACTTTAAAAATGCAAGTTTAAAATACGAATATTTAATTTTCAAAATTACAAATGCAACTTGCCAAAATAAAAATGTAATTTTCAAAATTAAAAATGCAAGTTTTAAAACGAAAATGTAACTTTCAAAATTAAAAAATGCAACTTGCCAAAATGAAAATGTAATTTCAAATTAAAAAATACAAGTTTAAAAACGAAAATGTATTTTTCAAAATTAAAAAATGAAACTTGCCAAATGAAAATGAAATTTTCAAAATTGAAAATACAATTTAAAAATGCAATTTTCAAAAAGAAAATTCACAATGTAAAGTTGAAAATGTAATTTGCGAAATTAATAGTGCAACTGTGAAAAAATAAAAATGTTTTGGAAATTAAAAACGTATTTCTGCACAGGTTTATGTAACTATGTTAATTGTAAAATTCAATTCTTCATAATTATGTTATTTTTGTGTAATTAAACTTTTATTTTTTCTTTATATTTGTTTTTTCATTAGATTAAAATGTTGTGGTTTCTTTATTAATTCATCTTTGTAAGTAACAAAATCTTTTATTTCTGTTTACTATCAAGCTTTTAAACTAACAAAGACAATTTTATGAACACTATCCGGCGATGTGTAGACACTTATTGTTTTCATAGTTGAGTATCAGTTTGTGATGAAACACTTGAATGCTGTAACAATAAAGACACACAATATCACTTTACATGAAAATTATATTTCAGTATATAAATTTAGAAAATGTGTTTTACTAAACTATATATTTAATTAAAGTATTTGTAAACATTAAATGCATACTGTCGAAAATCTCGGTATGTGTTTAACCTAAACGCGAGATGTAATGAAAATATATGATGTTATTAGAAAGGGCATATTTAAAACTAATTTGCACGTAATGAAAGTATATGATGCACTTAACTATATTGCATGCTACAAAAAATTTTAAGAGGTGTTAACAAAACTACATGCTTAAAAATATATTAAACGTGACAAAACGTGAAATCTGAACCAAAAAAAAATTAAGTGATGTTAACAAAATTGCATGCTAGAAAACACATGTATATTGTCAACAAAAAATTCAAAGATAAGATGTATGCAAGAAAAAACAAGCACGAAAACAAATTGCATGACAAAAAAACTGTGTATGTTTTAAATGGAAGCATGTTACAAAGTGTGTTACGAAAAACAAATGCATGCTTTAAAAATAACTGATACAAAAATAATTATTTCAAAAGTAATCTACATTATACAAACATTGCGCTACAAAAAATAATGTATCTGAAAAAATAAATAAAACTTATTTAGATATTATAAAGTAAAACGTGTACAAGGAAAGAAAATTCTTAATCAGAAACTTTATTACGTAAGTCGTCAATGATACTTTACTTCGATACTTTATTATTCTAAATTCCGTGTCAACTTCTAATCAGTAGTTGTTTTCATTGAAGGGGATATCCAATTAACTCTATTGCATTCTGAAACAAAATAAACATTAGTAACTAACACTTGTAATTTATTTTCCTAATCATTTTTATGATTTGCATTAACAAACTCCTAAGAGCAGCTATTCTACAAAATGGTAAATAATTTCTTTAATCAAACTAAATCAACTTAAACTAAATTTTCTATTTCTACTTTGTCTTTAGATGTTCCTTTCTTAGATGTTTTACTATTTCTACTTTGTTCTTAAATGTTCCTTTCTTAGATGTTTGACTATTTCTACTTGGTCTTTAATTGTTCCTTTCTTATTTTTATTATTTCTTATCTTTTTAATATTTCGTGATTAATTACTCGAACACTTCGTGTGAACGTACTAAGAACTCGATGAACATATAAAATTGTGATTATTTTATTCGTTCGTTTGCTGTACAAACTCAGAAGAGCAAATTTCATTTGCAAACTTACAAAAATTTCTGCCTTATTTTTATTATTTCATATTTTTTAACCTCTCGTATTTTTTGAACGCTTCCATACTAATTTTACTTGTTTCGCTACTTGTAGAAGCTCTGCTTATGTATTCTATCGTTTTCTTTGGAAACTCGTTGTTAAATCCCTTGTGTGAGTGTAATAATACCCATATATAAGTTAGAGGAATGGTGTGATCACTAAGATTATATTAAGTGCATGCAGTTATCTAAATATATATTACTTAAATGAGTATAAGAATGTAACTTACATTTCGTTCTATATACGAAGAGGTCAGATTGAAGTTGCGTTCCCAATATATATATATATATATATATATATATATATATATATATATATATATATATATGTGTGTGTGTGTGTGTGTGTGTGTGTAATAGCTAGATTGCACTTTCAAATAGGGGACTACAGGAGTAATGAGATACTAGGCTAGAAAAAAAACAGTAGGGAAAACTCCAGAGGAGCCAACCAAACTATCAATACAGTATATGTGAGTAGTAACAGGAGATGTCAATGGAATTTTTGTAATTTCACACTATATGAGTGTTTTAATGAGAGACTTAAAGGAAACACTCATAGAAGTTTAGGAAAACATGGTTAGAGTACAAGCAATACTAAGAGAAAAGTTAGAAGCAGTCATACATACATAAGAAAGGAACTTCAGTTATACATAGAAACAAAAGAACGCATAAAGACAGATGACAAAACATAAGAAAGAAACTTCAGTTATACACGAAAACAGAAAAAAATGCGAAGAAAATGTCACAAGCACAAGCAAGAATATAAAAGGCACAGGATAGACAGTCAAAAAGGATAGTCAATACCAAATAGTATAAGAAACCAGGCGCAGAAAATAGTAATAGAATAGAGTAGCAGGCAAACATCATAAGAAATAGCAGTAGCCATAATACGTTAGAAAGCCATGTAAGGACAATACTAAACAGAATAGGATAGCAGGGTAGCATCCTACGAAATATATAAGGCAAACACAATAAAGAACACGTACACCAGCGTTAAAATGAAGAGACATCTACAAAGAGGCGCACAATTGGAAATTCTAAGAGGCATCTAATAATAGAATTGGTAACAGACATATAACAGCAAACCAGAGGACAGCAAACAGAAAACTTTTCAAATAACTTAAGCTTAGTTAAGGATAGGAACATAAACTCGAGTATGAAATAGTTAATAGCACCACACTGCTTTAGCATTAATTAAGAAGTAGCAAAATAATTAGTTAGATTAGGTTAGGTTAGGTTAAAATAACTTACATAGGAAGCCGTGAGATTCAAGCAAGAGAAGATACTATTCTGTATACGACGGTTTGTTAAAGGAACTTTACTTACTTCATCATATTATTCTATAGAAAGAGACAGACATGCAAGAGAAACAGAGAAATAAAAAGAGAAATATTCAATAGAGATAGATACATAAAGCTACGAAAAGAAAAGGGCCAGTTTAGAAGCCAATCAACGAAGGAGTGAAACAGTAATAAATAAATGAGTGCAGATAAAAGCAAAAGGCGAAATAGAAATCTAATATTATATCCACAAAGAGCAAAGAAAAGAACAAGAAACGAAAAGCTAAAGATACAGGTAGAGAGAAAGACAGAAAAAAAGAAAGAAAAAGGAAAGAAATTTTTGCTTAGAATAGAGATACAGGCAGACAGAGAGAGAGAAAGAGGCATACAAGCATAGACAACAACAAAGAAATAGTAACAAAGCAGCAAACAGTAGCACATACTTGATAGTTCACATGCAAGCAATAATACTGGTAATAGTAGTAGTAGCGGTAGTAGTGGTAATAGTAGTGGTAGTAGTGGTGGTAGTAGTAGTAGAACTGTCAGTATTAGTAGTAGTAGTACTCGTAGTAGTAGTAGTAGTAGTATTAGTAGCGGTAGTAGCTGTAATAGTAGTAGTACTAGTAGTAGTAGTAGTGGTAGTAGTAGTAGTAGGTGTAGTAGTAGTTGTAGTTATGTAGGTAGTAGTAGTTGTAGTTATGTAGGTAGTAGTAGTAATATTTGTAGTAGTAGTAGTACTAGTAGCGGTAGTAGTTGTAATAGTAGTAGTACTAGTAGTAGTGGTAGTAGTTGTAGTAGTACTAGTAGTAGTTGTAGTAGTAGTAGTAGTAACGGTAGTAGTAGTGGTTGTAGTAGTACTAGTAGTAGTAGTAGTAGTAATAATAGTTCATGCAGCTACAACAATCATGTGTTTTACATATAGAAAGTATCAGTAATTCATAAGAACACAAAGCAAAAGAAGTATATGTAACGCACTCAAGAAATACAGATTTAATATACCTTTACTATTAATTAGGTACTTTCTGATACATATACAATAAGTTTCCATATACATAGTCTCTCACTGGGTAAACATTTATCTAATGTAGGGTTCCATATACATCGGGTAGCATTCTACAATGAACTAGAATGAGCGACACACAGGAAGAATAATTGTACTTATCAGGGGTGCCTACATTTAATAATTATTATTGCTAAGCGTGAAATGAGTCTTTTACAATGTATCACTCTAACCTATGCACTTATATATTGTGACAATATCAATAAGTTGGCCCTAATACCTACATATTGTTCTCAATAGAATCTGCAAATATAAATTGGATGGACTACAACTAAGTGAAACAGTTTTGTTAGTTTCACATGTGTCAGTATCTTGAACAAGTTTTCACATTGACACTTAAAAACTGAAACAAGTGTTTCCCCTTCTATTACACGTATTGACTATTAATAGAGGCCCCATACTTTCACTAATATTAGCAGCGTGCAGTTCTTCCACCACTGATAGCATTGAAATCTAATTAAATACGTAGCCTACTTATAGTTAAAATTGCGTCCATTTAACTGGCATACTCAATTGTAAAATTGTGGGGCTCAGTGGTAGAGCGTTTACCCCCGGTGTTGGGAGTTCTTGGTTATTCCTTGGGCAAATGAGTTTGTGGCGGACAAACATCGCGATCGTGGACTTTCTCGAGGTTCCCCAGTTTCCTTCCACTTTCTTCATTCCATTCATTTCTCATGATCACCGTAAACTCAAAAATGTCGTTTCTTTTACCAAGTGCGTACAAAATTCCCTCCAACCCCATCTTAGGGGTGTCTCAGTGCTTATGCGTTCATGTTTGAGAGTTCCATGTCCGGTCAAGTATTTTCATAACAGTTTAAATCTTATATAAATTGTGGTATGATCCCGCTTTTCATTATCCTATTAGGTTTACATTTTAAAGAAGACAGATGAGTATTTTACGAACAGGCATAATTGTGGAAGCGCTAAACTAAGAAATGTCATCTCGTTTTAATGGTAAATTTCAAAGAATAAGTTCAAATACGGTAATATCGGACTCAATTTGTTATCCTTGGTTGTATGCAAATCGCACCTTACATAAGTGCTTAGCTAGTCTACATAACATTTCAGGCACTTTTCTATTAAATATATTCGATAGCGTTCAGTAAACAATATGTATTTCTTCCCTGTATAGTCAAAACTGTGATACGCTAGACATTTTAAATATCGAAATATACAAGTCTCCAGCTCGCTTTCCTCTCCTCAAATAAAGTAATTACCAAAGGGGGCCTAGAAAATCTAAAATCTTAATTCCAATTCTATATGTATTTTTGAGTTACAATTATTGTTCTGAACATAAAATAATTCATTTATTTATTCCCCTAATCAACTTTACAAAGTATTGACGAGTGCCATGACATTTTCTCGCTGGCGTCAAATATTTTGAAAGAAGCTAAATACCATAATTGTTAATTAACAAATTTCACTTTAAATTTTTTGTCCGCCTAAATGATTTCTCGTTTGTATTATCAAACGGAAAAATATATAAAAAGCAAATCGCGGAACCTATATACGCTAATATTAAAATATTACTGTAAACAAGTCTGCGAAAAAAGACAATTTATGTATACCGTTCAACTTATTTTACACAAATTCGGACTTAATAGCTAATTTAATAACTCTGAAGATAAAAATACGTTTCCAATAATATTGAAACTCAATCGGGTAAATCAAATTTAGTTTCAGCATACTTCACGGAATGCTAGTTTCAAGTTGAATTCAGTAAAGTCAAATAGTACGTTAACAAACAAAAATTTAGGAGTACATTACAAAACTTATTATCTAAAATATACTACAATTTTTTTGCAATATATATATATATATATATATATATATATATATATATATATATATATATATATATATATATATATATATATATATATATATATATATAAATCATGTCTACAAATGTATAAACTCTGTAATCATCACTATTTCCTAATAAAATGCAATCTAAAATACAATGTGATTAGTCTAAATAACCATTCAGTACAACTCCCCCTTTTATATAGCCAAGCTGTTGATCATTCTGTCATTTATTATTCTCATACAAAAGTATTTCCAATATTTTTTTAATTGCAGGGCTCAGTGATAGAGTGCTTACTTCTAAGGCAAGCTAGGGCATCTATTTTCATAACAGTTTCTGCTGCATATCCATAGATTTTTCGGGGGTCTCCCTATTTTAAAGAAGCCTCGTAAAGTGAGCAAAACCAACACAGTCTCCCCCAACTTAGTAACTATAACTGCAAAAGTCGTAATAATTTCCCAGTTCATTATGGCTGTGAGATTTTCCCGGGGCAAGTTAAATGTTAAGACAATATGGGGAAGAAAAATCAGTAAACAAAGTTAGGGGAATTCCTATATTTCTTTTAATTTGTTACACCAAGCTCCAAAACTTTAAAATCCATGTGTGCTGTCCGTTTTCAACTTCTAACAACCCTTAGAATCTTAAATCAAACAAAGGTGCACTACTAATTCAATAATATATGACTGTATATATATTAAATGCCTCATATAATCATACCGTTGGAGGGTCATGTCTCAAATAGCTATAGATTTGAAAACTTATGTGTCAGACACTGGAGGTCCCCATTTAAGAAACAAATTAATTCACTTCATGTACTCCATCCAATTTCCTTAAGTGTTAATGTTACCAACATTACGCTATTTCAACAGTCATGAATCTATTCGGTTTGTTTCACACTAAATTTTCTATGACCTAGCAATTATTAAACTAAAATTTAAATTACCTTTATTTTAACTCCCCGATAAATTAGAAACCCTATTTCTACTCTACGCAATTTCTACTTTCGATTAAGCCGTAATAACCTCAAATTCATCCACAAAATTTAATTTTACATGCGTCCAAAATTAATAACATCTATAAAGTATTATGCTTCCTCGGGGGTAGCATATACGGCTTTAGCGCGGTGGGGGTCCCCCAATGGTACTTCATGTGGTTCACGGATATAATAGAATATAGGTCCATGTCTCATATAGCCTAGCTGCTAAAGTAATAATAATAGAAATTCTTCCTTGCTAAGCGGCTAATATACGCGCCTTTATTGCGGGAGACCCACTAATGGGCGAACAACACTAAGCTGTGCTGCATATAGCTTCAATGCTAAATGAACTCTATGCATTATCTTCGACTTTAAACTTAATTTTACTCGATAACCATAAAATTGAACAGCACATTTTCGATGAGTCACGATCAAGAAAAAATCTAAATGGGGAAATAGAATTCAAATTCAAGTATCTTCGATTACAAGGCTAATATAATAAATAACATAGCTCGGTCAATAATCGTAGACTCCTGTCATTATGCGGCGTGAAGCATCTAAGTAAAAATAAAAAACTAGTGAATTCAATCTAGAACGCTGACGGTATTTATTATACATAACACAACTAAAAGTCAATCCATAACATTCTAGATTTTAATGCAAATTATGTACAAACTTCCGCAATTTCATCTCATGACTTGTCCATATCTGGACACCGTTCATTTTTTACTGCTACCATTAAAATAAGCCAGTTGTTTCTCACAAAATTTTAGAATTCAAAACCCTGAAAACTTAATTATTCTGTCAAGCATCAATTCCAGTAACAGCAACAATGCTACGTATCACATAAAGACAGTACTTTATACAAACTTATAAAGCCCCTTAATAAGTCTTATCAAGTCTTATTGATACACACTCTTATCAATAAAATATAATAAAAATTTAATAGCATTATGTTGGATCGACCATAAAATGTTGGTAACTGCTGATCATAAGGAACATCATAAAATGTAATTCCATAGACCTGTAGTTACAATTTGGTGGTCATATTACAAAAATAAGGAAAACAAAACGTAATGTTGATAAAAGGCGATGGGGACAACCAAATAAGTTATAGTTAATGTTCTTACACTCCATCCTCTTCGCTGAACGGAGGATTTTCTATATATATAATCTCAAATTGATTCCTAGTTAGAAAACCTTAAAAACCAACGCAAGGGAGTGATCAACGTAAAACTAAAAATCCACATCTCACACAACTAAACTCCAATAAAATCGCTTCAACAAATAAAGTTTCCTACAACCTATGATTCTAATTTTGTACTGTATAGTAATAAGCCACACAAAAATCTCGAAAACGGAAAACTAAAGTTTAAAATCAAACTCAAGATGCGCGAAAAAATCCAACACAATAATAATAATAATAATAATAATAATAATAATAATAATAATAATAATAATAGAGCTTCTTTCTTCGCTCTTTAATGTCAGCCCTGCCTCTGTGACGGGATGAAAGAGTTACGTAGTGGTTAAACGGTTAATGTACACGCCTTTACTTTTAATTTTTTATTCATACGAAGCAATTTCCAATGTCACTTTCCATTGTTTACAGTCATTCAGTGTTTGATTTCCGCCGAAGTTCTTGTGGTCCATATCTTCACTTTGTTCCTTTCGTTTAAAAAAACTTCAAAGTCTGAACAGTTTACTGTCTAAGGACTACAAATAATAGCCTCGCTGCAGAACGGAACGCTAAACTCAAACTCAACACAAGTCATCATGATGAAATAAATCGTCAATGAAAACAAAGTTTGAAAACAAAATATCACTTTCGTGACTTAATCTTAATTTAATCTTAGTATATATCTAATTGTACATTTCATATGCATAAAATTACTTAAAGTTTTCTTACCTTATTTCTGCATAAATGCTGAAACAGTCTTCGTTGACAATACTGCTAACCAGTGCAATCAAACACCGACAAGTATCACTCCAAACAAATTTTAATTCACAACAAGTAAAAGAAAACTTCTTCAAGACACAGTCTCGTGCTAGCTGAATAATAAAGACGGCTTTCGTCGCTCGTGTAGTTATAAACCGAAATCCATTCGATGCGGTAGTTCATTCCCCCACTTCTCCTATCTATGGCCTCTTACCGATATCTATCATCCTTCCGCCGCTATGCCCATTTTAAAGAAAAGAAAAAAGTAGATAAAATCAATTTTCCTCATGCTTTCATCAGCTATAATAAATAAGGGCTCAATCTCCTGTCCTATCAATGTCCTGTCCTGAGCAGCACACAAAGCACACAATTGCATGGGACGAACAAGCTAGCCAATTTACTTTATTTCTTTTCTACCCTCAATGTTATTCAGAAATATTGAAATGAGGGTTTTCTTTACACATAAAAGATAAAAATTGTGGGGACCATTTCGTGGTTACTTAGCAATAACCCATGCTGTAAATAACGACGCCAGTTTACATAGCAGTTTTTTCCCTTAACTTAAATTCCATCAAAAGTAACCGTTTAGTGGCCATTCCTTTCAATTCGTCTATTGGTACACAGTTAGATGCGTCTTATAGACATAGATCGATTCACATACGTGCATCATAAAACACCATAAAGGATAACCGTAAGGCGGTTCCTTTCAGATAATATCCCTCACTGTACCTACACTCCGAATAATAAGCTTTATAGGAGACGACCACCTAATGGTTCGGAAAAATGACGCAAGGGATCAAAAGCATTTTTATTACCACATTTGCGGTCCTATATACTATTCAAATACTGTCTACACAAATAACCCACAAATAATTCACTAGCCATAACCAAAAAAATATTTTTATAACTCTATTTTACTTCACACTAATAACATAGGGATTATGTACAACAGAATAGACGTAAGGATCAAGGAATACTATTTCAGCAACCTGTATTTCAACTAGAGGTAAATGACATTCTAAGAATCAATAAATTCTACATGCTTTCAAGGTTGAGTTGTAAATTTTTCAATGACAATAAACGTTCCGCTTATATTATACAGGCAATAAATAAATAACAAAATTTCTATTCATCAATCACGCCGTAACCCGCCGATTTGTTTCCTTCCAGGTAAATAGTAGGCCATATATCCTGTCCCTCTCCTGCCAACTTCCTCTTTGTAGTACAAACCCCTGTTACCAGATGGCGCCACCTCCCTTATATGCAAAGGGGGATCTAGCTTCGAAGGTATCAATACGCAAAGGAAGATGCATAGCCGGCTTGCCTTTGGTTTCTTTCAACAAAAAGGAACAAAAAGTTTATAGTTTAGAAACCCTGGTGTCAGCATTGTACCGAAAAAGAATTCCTATCAAATATTATATAATATGATTGTGTAATTTCCAGTATTTATTATTGCACATACTTAAATAATATTTAAATTTACTATTTATTCCTAAATAATTATAATATATTAAAATGTTATTGTAACAATAAATAATTGTAAGTTGCTCAGAGGGAATCAAATTCACACTAGAAATAATTGAAGGAGCGCGAAATAAGGTCGATGTCAATCAGCCTTAAAAAAACTCCGGGATCGAAATGCTGTTCGGATAGGTTCGGGTGTTGTTGGCGCTGATTCTCCTCACGCTTCGGTTTCAACACAGGTAACATAACTATCATAACTTCATTAATTCAATAAGCTAATTAGTTTAAGTTCATTAGTTCAATAATACGTTAAACCCGTTCGTAATAAGACACTACTATAAGGTAATGACGTCACGTGTATGATCAGACGCAATTACATTAATTCTAGGAAATCATCTTTGATTGAATAAATTAATAGGCGTTTGATTAAATTGATAATCAAATTTGATTGGAGTTTGATATCAAATTAATTAGAGTTTGATATAAAAATTTAATTAAATTATATCTTACAATATTACCTAATTTACATTATAAATATGCAAAATATAGGGAATTTTAACCCTTTTAAGGCCTAATTTGGCAACACCGCAGTGCAAAATGCTCATAATACAGCGTGATTACAGTTTAATTAAACGACCGCCATCTTTAAAAATCGACAGAAGGGAAACTAGCTACTAAAGGACTCCTACAGACATGTATAAAAAAGTAATGAACGTATGTTTCTTCATGAAAAAAAATGCTCACTTCCTTTTGTTGTATTCGAAGAAGAACGAATGAATGACATTAAATTTAGCGTTAAGAAAGACATACAAACGTTGTGTAGTCCCAAAATTTCTTGAGTGACTGAGCTTCATAGATAACTCATCTTCTTTATAGCTACCGTGTGAAAGTGTTATGTCTGGAGAGATGTCTCTGTGTGAGGTCTGAGACCAGACGAACGCTAAGCGAAAACACGCATCACTGTTGTATGCGAATAATAATAATATGAATGGAGATGTGTCTGTTTGTTTTAACTTGGATAATATCAAACGATAGATCTTACTAGGCTGAACGCTTATCGTGAAACGTAATTCTTTATATGAACAGAAATTCTGATAATAGTCATTAAGATAAGTTTGTTGCATGATACAATTGAATGATGAAAGTGATTTTATTTCGACGTCTCCTTTTATACTAACAAATTGTTTTATATTATTGATTTCCCTTAAGAGCCGTCACTATGAATCGAGTAAAAAACCCGTGGTCACACACAGTGTTTCTTTTTGGGACCTTACGTACCAAAGATGAATGCTCTAACATTGAACAACCGTGTTCCTTTACGTATGTAATATATAAATAAAGTAGAGTATGTCTGTCTGTGGCATGATGAAAATGGTTTTATTTCGACAACTCCTTTTAAGACTAACACCAATATAATACCACGAAAAAAACTCACGGATACAATGTTGTCCACCACAAATTTACTCTCTCGGAGACCGAATCAGGAACCTTAAGCAGCAGAGGTAAGCACACTCTATCATTGAGACACCGTGCCCCGCATTAAGATAAGTTTGTCTGTTGCATGATACAAATGAATGATGAAAGCCATACCTTCCGTACCTTTGATGTGGAAACTTTTGTGATTCGAAAATGGAACGAATTCCTTCAGTTTAACGTCCCACGGTTATGTCCTGTACGCTAATGGAGACAAATGATTACGGCAACTGAATGAGGATGAACGTCCCCTTTTTTAACCTACAGGTGATATAATAGTCGAGTTTTCTGATACTTCGATTCATCTAGTTGACAGAAAATTTGGAAAATGCTTTCCACCAGATAACAAAAGCAACTAGTTAGAATCTGACAGAAATGATATGTTTCAACCACTTCAAAGTACTAAGTTACGAGCCGATTCTAAAATTTCTAACAGTATTTTTTCTATCACGACGACGCAACTATGATGCATCAGTTGTATGTTCCAGCACTGAGATATGCTAAATAGTTATCAGTCGAGAAAGCTTACTCGCTATTGAGCTGTATGAAAATTTACGACTTACGTTCTGTGTTCTCATGTGTAATCTAATGCATTAAAAATACATAGTTGCATCTCTCACTGCGAAGTAGACCTTTGCTCGACATTATGTGAACGGAAATTCTGATGATACACGTTAAGATAGATTTACCTGTTTGCATGGATTTGCAGCCTAACGTGAAATGTGTGATACAGTAACGGCTTTCAGGGGAATTCAATAATGTTATAAAAGTTGATGTAGTGTCCCGTGATTACGTCCTTTCGCTAAAGGAGACGACGGATACCTTGGTGAAGGCCTCATACCAAAACGAAGCGTTTTTCTTTTCCAAATTGGAACCAGGGAGTCTGAGGGGGTAGGGGGTTGGCAGTCGGTTACAGGGACATGTACAAGTAGTAATAGAAAATAACCGGTATTAGTGTCGAATTCATAGTTTTCCTGGTTGGGATTAATGGTGAAACTCCGATCGCGTTCATTCTATTCGGTTAAGGGCCTGGGATCACCGAAGGGGCTAGGGGATACCGATACGTATAAAAATAATTCAAAATGTTCGATATTATTGTCAAATCCATATTTTTCGTGGTCACTGAGATGAATGGTGATACTTTCGCATGCTTTGACTTGCAAATACAGCCACAGTTCATGTTTATTATTAGGCTACTTTTTAAAATTGTTTTAACGAATATGATTCGAAACTAATGAAAACGATAATACTATTGACGGACTAAATGGTGAAATGAACAATCTCATGCATATGGTGTTTGCTCATTACAACACACATTTGGTGCATGCTGGGATTGAACCAAAAATCCCACGCACCAAAGGTGAGCATTCTGCTATTGAGACACTATTTCCCCTAAAATGATTAATACAGCTATATTAATCAACCTAGTGGAAGTCATGTAGCATCAGCACAGGAAATCAGATGGAAATGAAAAATTGCGAAACGAAAGAATAAGTAGTAAAACCGTGCAGAGTGTTTGTTCCTCAAAACGCACTGGAAGCAAACTGTGAACATAAGCTTGTTTCTTTCACGTTTTTCGTATGAATACGAAAAAGGTTCATTATTATCACAGAAGCAAAAAAAAAAAAAAAAAAAAAAAAATAGTACACGTGTGATACTGGAAGAGTCCCGAGTAAGTAAGTTAGGTTCAGGGTATACTTTCGTTTCCTCGACATAATAAAGTTCACTTAACATAAGTAGAAAAAAAGAGGAAGGAGATGGAAGGACTGAAAATTATCGTTCACGAATATATATATATATATATATATATATATATATATATGCAATAATTTAATATTACATTTTGTCTTATCTTTTGCTTATGTATATACAGTGTTTTACAACTATTTGTATGTGTTTAGAGGTAACTAGATGAATTTATTTTTTTATTTTAGGTAGAACACAAAGAAAAGTGTATACGCCCTTTTCCTTAATCTTGTTTTTATCACTATTCCTTTGTAAAATACTTCTATACATATAGAAAAATAAAATGGGTAAGAAGAAGAGTACGCAAGAAGTGTTAAAATAAATCGAAAAATTTATTGGAGACGAAGAAGAATGAGAAGCGGAGTACGTATGAAATAAACGGACGCAAGATCTTCTAATGGATATAGACGATGTAATTGGTATAGAAGATGATAATGTGAGGAAGGAAGAAGAAGAAAATTATAATGAGAGGAGGAAGAAGAAAGAACACACAAAAAGATGATTACGAACAGATGTAATTGCCGAAGAAAAAGAAGAAGAAGAAGAAAAAGAAAGATATGCAGTTAATGAAATGCAAATAGAAGAAGAAAAAGATGAACAAAGATGTTATAAAATAGAGGATATGCCCATACGTATCTTCATCATATCAACTCAATGAAGCCAAAAAACAAGCATCGTTTGAACCGGCACGTCTGATTGGCTACTATTGTTTCCATGATTGTTGGCTCGAAACATTGTGAGCTTAGTGGCGCGGAGCGGTAGTGATGGGCACTATCGAATACTTTTTCCTATCGAATGATCATTCGATAGTTGTTTTGAACTATCGATAGTTTTTATTCGATAGTCCGATAGTTTTTTCATTCATTCAAATATTGTGTTCCTACGTGCTTCTCTGCTACCTAAACGTTCATTCGATAGTCTGACTGACAAGTCTACATTGGACTAGACTCCCTGGAGTCTCTAGGGAGAGGTCCGCAGATTAACAAGGCGGATGAGGAGGGAAGAGAGTCGTTTACAAGTAGAAGCAGAAGCGGGATACCGCGTTGCTCGAGTGAAAGGTCAGCGGCAAAAGAAATTCGTTTCGTTTCTCCGTTGCAATGTATGACAGATTTTTCCCTCAGCTACTATTCAACCCAGCCTCTTGGTTCTTTAATTAGTTTATGATGCTCATACTATTATATCAAACACATTATTGATAACTGTAAAAGTGGGACAAAAATACATTTCGAGAATGCAAAGATTGCTTGACGATTGTTAGTATGTGCACTCTTTGTGACACTTCCTGCCAACCTGGCAACAGAAATAAGGATTGCAATCTCCTTAATTGTTGGGACTGCAACAGCATTTGTATGTAGAGTAGACATATTCCGCTTAAAAAAAAAAAAAAAAAAAAAAAAGTCTGGCTACGCCTACATCGGCGCAAATCTGTCTTAAACATTGGCGGTGGGGGTAAGATTTTTTTTTTTAGTGGTATTCAAAATATTTACGATATGAAGTTGAAAGACAATGCTGTGCAGGATCAGGGGAGCAGAATTGTCTTCAACATTGGAAGGAAGTCGGACACAAATCGTCACATTTCTCCACAAAAAACACATTTTAAATCGGATTATTGGGGGGGGGGGGGGCTATCCCCTCCAGTTCCAAGATTGGGGGATATGTCCCCATCAACCCCCAGGATTTGCGCCAGTGCCTAAGAATATTATGATGATGGCGCATGCAGTCAGAAAATGTCCTCAAGCCACTGGTATTATATTGCCCTTGCACTAACCACCCTTCCCCTCATTTCATAATACTATGCAAAAAAAAAAAAAAAAATCCGAATTTTGACTTAAAGGCATAACTGTTGAGCATTAAATTAGATTTCATTTCTACTTTAAATTCCCTAAGAAACCTATTTTAAACATCACTGAGTTAAGAACCTATAAATGTTTTCAGCCCAATTATGAAATTATAATATTGCTAGAAGAAAGAAAGGTTAGTCATTTTCAAAATTTCAGTTACGGTGTGCTGCCCACAGTTGAAGCTGCCCATGCATTACCGGGGGGTACAAGATGAGCAGCCAAAAACTACCCCCCAATAAATCATATTGACATCCGCTTTTATTCTTTCCTTCTTGTGGAACCAGATATATTATCAAAAGGATACCGTCTTTTAAGTTGGTTTCAGGGTTGCCAGTAATATAAAGGTACGAGTAAGGGACAGGGTGATCATTCAGCGAGTTCAAGTAGTGCTTATACACAAAGATTACCCCCCAATAAATTATTTTGACAAACACATGTAGTAGCTCTTTCTTCTAAAAGGAGATGATTTTCACCAACAGGTGCCGTCTATGAATACCAGTTTTAAAGAAAACCGAAGATTGACAATAAAGCAGGAGGAAAGGATAAGGAAGTTTAGTTCTCCCTACCTGCTCACGCGGTCATCGGGTCTTTAGTTGGCGTCAAAAGACATAAACAAAGCTCTTTATTCGATTCACAGCCACACCCCTAAGTTCTTCGACCTTTTTAGCCAACGTAAGTTACGAGGAGCAAAAGCCAACGAAGAGAATTATGAAAGTCAGCTCAAATAATTGTCATATTTCTTACCTGCTGCAATACTTACAGATTCATTGAAGCTATTATGTCTATTCCTTCTTGCGTTTCATGTTAATTTTGTCTGATTTTAAAGTAGAAAATTTTCCATAATATTATTGTAAATATATATTTGTTTTGTAGTTTTCTTTGTTTTGTTTCATTTTCAAGGCGTGTTATTTTTTAAAACATTTCTTTTACCGAGAGTTACTATTTTTTTAAAAAAATCCGACTTTAAAAAGTCAGTTATTATACAAGAATAGTTATTATTTATTACTTTATTTATCGTACTGTTTATTAATTTTTCTTTGTTTCTCTGCCTGCATTATGTTTTAAATAAATATTTTAGTAATGCTTATAAGAAAAAGAGACAAATGATTGGATAATGAACCAATTAGTTAAAATAGATACACATATTTTCCCAAGTTGTAGTTCATAAAATTACCTGTATGCTTATTCGAAGTGACTGCAAATTGCAAGGAATAACCAATGGAAATCATAACACTGTTTCACTTTGAAATAAGTATAATAGGCTATCTGATTCTCATTTTATTGGGTTGGATTAGATATCTGAGTTTAGTGTCCCGTTCAGCAGCAAGGCTGTATGAGACGTGGATCTACAGCTTATGGTGGGATCCGGACCACATGAATTCCCGCTGAGAATCGAACCTGGGCCTCCCACCCCAAAGGTGCGTATGCTATACACACGAGGGAGTTATTTCTAGTCTGGTATACACTAACGCACATACATATTATAGAGAGAGAGAGAGAGAGAGAGAGAGAGAGAGTGTTATGTATCCACACAATTAAAATAATACACAACTAGATAGATAGGTATGCAGAGAAGATATATCCTGGCGATACAAGTAGTTGATGGAGAAATCATAACAAATTCCTTCAAATTGGAAGCATTTCATATGTCAATGGAATGAAAAAAAAAATCACTGATAGTGATCCGTCTTTGAAAAAGACGAAATTCGCTGGGTTAAGTTATGACCCTTAAGCTCCTATTCTACAACTGCTTCAACTTCAAAAATGTTATTATTCCCATTGTTTACCTTCATTTTCAACGAATTTAAATAGTTGGTTACTGAATTCTCTATGTATGTGTGTCTGATATCTGCATTTTTTTTTTTTTTTTTCAATTTTGAGTCGTCCATTCCATAGAGCATCAAAAACTACCTGAAAGAAATGATGACATTTTTTGCGTCACTCTTACCGTTTACAAGATATTGGAAGAAGTTCCGATTTCGGTAGATTTAAGGAGCCATATCTCGGGAACCTTAAATGATAGTGAGATGATATTGCTGTTGATCAATACCTAAGAGAATGGTGAACATTTTGGTACCAAATAATAACCGATGGCCACTTGTTATATCTGCATTTTTAGTATATATACGGTGATAAAAATGTGACAGCTCTATATAGCTAATTCAATAGATCCTCTAATACGCAGGTTCCAAATATGTAAGTGTATTATCTATCGAATTTAAACAAATAAATTAATTATTAAATTTCATATAAATTTCGGGAAAAAATAATTCGTTCTAAGTTAGTTCTGGCAATACTCTTCGAGCATTCTCAACTGGTTTATGTTCCTGCGCAAACAGCAACTTGCATGTCTCTTTGCTACTCTCATTTTCATATCTTCATTCTCGCCATCGTGGTTAATCTAATTGAGTAAAAAAATATGATTAACTAAGCAAATTCATCACCATCGCAATGCCGAACACGTATTTCAAACTTGGACCGTTTCCGATTTTGAAAACGCTCCTCCGTACAC
Source organism: Thermobia domestica (assembly GCF_964235325.1). NCBI lineage: Eukaryota > Metazoa > Arthropoda > Insecta > Zygentoma > Lepismatidae > Thermobia > Thermobia domestica. The sequence continues at coordinate 34,971,040 of NC_137459.1, read as the reverse complement.
TATAAGATATTATTACACCCTACCTTGTATATCACATCGTTATTAAAAAATCATATACAATACATTTTTTAAGTAATAAGTTAAAACTTGCAATCACTCTTATTGAAACGTTCGAATTGCAAGCGGAGCGAGTAAAAATTTTTTTTAAATCTATTTTTTTGCAAACTGATAAACATATTGATTTAATAGGACACCAATAAGTTTTTGGAATGACTTGTCATTTACTCATTTCCAGCGCTTTTTCTTTCTTGCTTGTTCGTCGCCCCTTACTATCAGCGCCCGGTGCGACCGCTCTTCTTGCCCCCCTCTTTAGCTACGGCTCTGACAATGTACGAACTGCTTTATATATATATATATATATATATATATATATATATATATATATATATATATATATTAAGTTTTCAAAATAGCAAGATATTGAAGAATTTATTTCGTGTTTTCATAATTACCAACAAATTTCAGTGAAAATATATATCCTATATCCTAGCACAGTGGTGAGCAAATTTTTGTGAGTCCAAAGAGAAAACTTTAGGTGGGTATATATATAAAGAACTTCTTGTAATAGTAAAACAATGTTATTAAACTCTGAAAGATTATGAACTAGATGGTGAATACATGAACATCCGAACCAAATAGAATATATTCACATTATTAATATTTATTTATAATAATTAAGGGTAAAAGTGAGGGGGAACGCGGGGAGATACCGTCCTCCGACCTTGAAAAAATATGTACGGCGTCCCTCCAGTTCCTAAAAATTACAATGGGCAAAGATAGGCAAGGGGACGGCGCGACCTCATGCCGCTACCTACCATACCCCTACCTTTTCAGATCCGCTTTTACCCGTAATAACAATTAATACGATTATCAATAACACGCATGCTAAGATAATTTTATAATTAATGTCACGTATTTATGTATTGTTATAACGTATTAAATAATCTTAGTGACTATAGTGAGTACCTCATCATTACAAAATACTCATCCTCTGAAACACTCATCGTAGGTTTGACAACAGCACGCTGATCACTAATTGGTTGCCAAAAGTTAGTTTTGCTGGCTCACTGTATGGTAACTAACTACAGTGAATATAAGTGTTGTCTACTGTAGGGATATGTATCTTTCTTTAACTTAGAAATATTTAGACATTTCTGGTAACCGTAGGGACATATGGACGGAATTTTATAAATTGGTGCGGAAGATAGGGATTTAAATAAAAACTTTGTGAGTGAAAATAAAATGCAATTAATCCTAATATTGGTAATAGTAATTGTTCAAGGTCACAGTGTTTCATACTAGAGATGGAGTGGGTCATTGGGTCGTGGGTCAACAGCATGTGACCTACTGAGACCCACCACCCATCATGACCCACTGCAACCCACCACTCACCATGGCTCGACTCTCTGCATTATAGACAGCATCTTCTGAATACTGGTGAATTTGTCTACGTTTCACTTGCATGGCTTTCATTTCCTTTCCTTTTTCATTTGTTTCTGTTTACTTAATTGAGATGAGTATATTTAAGTGAAAAAAGAACTTCAGGCATTTTTGGATATTGATATTTGTAATCGTAATAAAAGCAATAGGACTTATACTACTACTTGGCTTTTGAGAAACAGCGTGTAAGCTTTTAGAGGAGCTAAATACTGAAAATAAAAATTTTTGAATTACTGTAATATATAAATTATTATAATAAAAATTTCAATGTAATTATGTGTGCTTAACCATCACGGCCAAATTGAAAAGTCAAATGAAATGACTTTTGGCTTAGGTCTTAATCCAAACTGGGATGGTATCACATAGCTTTTATTATAAAACATATCCTAAGGGGGTAGTGGGGATCCGATTTTTTGTGCAAAAAAAAATGAGTATCTGCTACGGATGGGCACGGGAGAGTTTTCTTTGAAACTCGACTCAACTCGAAACAGACATTTTTCAGCTCGACTCGAAACAGACATTTTTCAGCTCGACTCGAAAATTTCGTGCAACTCGATTCGAATTTGGGCCGTTTCGAGTCGAGTCGAGTCAAAATGAGCCAATTCGAGCTAAACCCTGTGTGTAGTTCCAAGTACTCTTTTCAAGTATCCTACAGAGACAAAACAATTATCAATTATGCTACTCCTACTACTACTTCTTATATTATTATTATTATTATTATTATTATTATTATTATTATTATTATTATTATTATTATTATTATTATTATTATTATCAGAACAATACCGTGTATAACCATGAAAGGTAGGCGGTTTGTATCTGAATAATGAAAACTTGTTGACTGTAGTTCTCGGTCTTCGAAAAGTCTTCAGGAGGCAAAAACATCGGTCACGAGGTTCTGGGTTTGAGTTCCGGAGGAATAAGTATTCGGACTCGAGCGAAAAGTTGTTAAAAGTTATAGGGCGCCGGCCAAAGATGTTCAATACTGCTCGGCCTGGGTTTATGGTTTTCAACAGCTCGAACGGCTCGGCTCACCGCTCATTCATATCGAGCCGAACCGAGAAGTGACCTGAGCCAGCAGCTCACCTAAATGAGCAGGCTCGAACCGATGGCTCACCCAAGCCGAACCAAACCGAGCTGATTGATCACCCAACCGAGCCAGTTCGAGCCATCGACTCATTTGACCTGGGTCGAACCAAGCCGATGGACTCGTTTCAACGGAGCTAGATAGAGCCGAGTCGGTGGCTCATCCCAACCTAGCTGGCTCGAACCATCGGCTCAGTCGATGGCTTGTCCCTACCGAGCCGATGGCTAATCACAATCGAGCCGGAACGAGCAGCTCGCTCAGTTGAACCGAGCCGAGTCGGTTGACGTTACTACCCGGATTGAGCTTCTATTTGGGCTCAAACATTAGACCGTGCAGGTCTCAGCCTTGATGGTAAGAACTACATACTTATATTGGTGGTCATGACATTTGAGGCAGTCTCGTTATTAAAATCTATTGCCTCCTTATCAAGATGAGACGAGACGCACTAAAAGTTCCCCACAAGCTGCACTAAAAGTACGAGACGAGGTGCGTCCCTGTCGTGAACAACATTAAAAGTATTCCGCATTACTGTTTACATTCCTCATGGCTTTCGTTTTCCAGGCTAATCTGGCGATGCTTTCAAAACGAGTTAAAACGAGCTGAACGAGCAAGCCATTTATCAAACTCGACTCGACTCGAAACTCGACCTCAAAACAGTGACTCGACTCAAGAAAATTGAATTTGACTCGACTCGAAACTCAAGTCGAGTTGAGTTATAGCTCGACTCGTGCCCATCCTTAAGTATCTCGCAAGTCCTTAAACTTACGGAGCTGAAATTCAGTGTGTTAACTCTTTATTGAAAATGAACAGAACGTGTCCTAGCATTTTTAAAAATTCTCCTTTATGGGGGGGGGGGGTCTTTCTGTTGTTGTTGTTGATTTTAGTTTAGCTTCCCTTTCAGCAGCGAGGCTATATGAGACGTGGACCTACTGATTAACGTGGAATCCGAACCACATGAGCTCCCGCCGGGAATCGAACAGGGTCTTTCTGTATATGGAAAAAGGATAGTGGGTTGGTTTGTAAAAATAATCGAAAACGATCGATATTAGTTGAGAACAAATTCAGAAACAATTATTAATTAATTGAGAACGCTTCATATATCCATTGCTTCTTATTATTGTTGAATCTTATGTTTATTATATGGAGCGCTTAGACCACAGGGGGCAATCAACCCATAAAGTTATGAGAAAAATAGACACAAAATTTGTACTGTAAGCTTGATTACACGGAAATTTTAAGTTTGGACTGTACGCATAACTATATGGAAAATTTTACACTTTTTTCCCCTTTACGTTAGTGTACTTTCCTTGATTTCAGACTCAAATTTCATCCTTTTTCCATTGAAAAGTATCAATAATTCAACAAGGAAATGTTAATTTAATACAATGATAATTTAATTGAAATTTAATTTAGACCATGACAAACACTACCATTTTATATCAAAAAGGTCAAATCCACCGATATTCTAACAGAGTGGTGCTTGAGCGATTGATCATAGAAATACAAACTCCGATTAGTCAGAATTTCACAGCCTGGTTTTATTACAAGTGTAAACACTTTAGAGGCCATGGATCATGTGTCAGACTTGATAACGATGGGTTTTGGTGGGTCAGAGTGGGTCACAGTGAGTGAGTGGTTTATGATTGGTGGTGCGTCGGAGTGTGTCATAGTGGGTGATGGGTCAGAGTGAGTCATGGTGGGTCGTGGGTCGCGATGGGTGGTGGGTCAAGATTTCATTGACCGACGGCATCTCTGCCCATTAGTACCTCTGGGGTGGTGGGAAGGAATTGACATGTGAAATTAATGAAAAACGATCAATATTAGTATAGAATCCCTGATACTGTTAAAAAATGAAATGAAATCTTTCAGTTTTACGTCCTACGGTTATGCCGGGTAGGCTAAAGGAGACGGTGATAATAAGAAATTAATACAATGATGGAATGAATAAAGTGGGAGGAAACGGAATAACCCCAAGAAATCCCACGAACATGGTGTTTTCCACCCCAAAGCCCATTTAGTGAGAGCTGGGATCGAACCAGGGACCTCTCGCACCAGAGGTGAACAATCTACCACTGAGCCTTCGTGCCCTGATAGCGTTAAACTCCAAACTCAGTCCCCACAGGTATGAGGTTGACAAGATTGAAAAATGAAATGTCTGAAATGATTGAGATTAGTGTCGAATCTATAGTTTGTAATCGTCAAGCTATTAGATTACAATAGCAATGGCATTTAAACAGAAGTTTAGGCATAAACGGCATGTCAGCTGCATTGAGAATTTACAAGGGCAGCACTGAAGGCGTTGGTCGCACAACTATAAATATTTTGATGTACGTGTATGAATTTATATTCCAGCGAACTTCTGGAGCTATTTTAACGAAACTTTCATATGAATTTCAATATTAAAAGAAATAATTAAAAAAGATAAAACTGTGGAAGTAAGTAAGATACTTCAATGGATGGGAGTTTCGTGGAATGGCATGTAAAAATAATGCACAAAGACTGATATTAGTATGCTATCCATAGTTTTCTGGGTCGCTGAAATGAATAGTGACGCTCCCAAGGACGTTTAAGCCCAAGTTCATCCCATCAACAGAGAATTACAGAGGGAGGGGGTGAAAAATAAAATATTAAAAAATACTTAATTTTTGTCTAATTCGTAATTTTCGAGGTCATTAAAACGTCTGATACGTTTTTAATGCCTTTTGAAAGGTAGGTAGTATTCACAAGCAGGGTGTTTTATTCATATCAATTTGATTAAAGGAGTATTTTGTGAGGTTAGGGTTTTTCAATATTTATGTCAAAAGTAGAGTATTTTCTGCATATTTTTATTAAACTTTCATTGAAATAAATATTCTAAGGGGAAGGATATTCGAATACTTCTCGTAAACCTACATATATTATATAACGTGCGCGCGTTAGTAAAATCTGTTGAGTGTATAAAACTATTAGCCGTCTTTCGGAGTGAAGATTAAAGAAAATTATCTCAACAATTATAATAGAACTCAGAAAACGACATACGTAAAATAAAACTTTCCAATTGAAAATTAACTCTTGATAATACGGAACCAAGGAAAAGTCGAATTTCCAATCTTTTATTGCAAAAAGAAATGTAACTCCACCTTCGAAATTGAAACAATGACGCACCGTGGGTAAAGTTATGGGCATTTCTTTTATCTAAGACTGTCCATGTAGAAACTATACAGTTGCATGATCGACCTACAGTGACAACAGAGTGGTACGTTACTTATTACCTTCCGAGTGTCTTTGAAGCTTGGAGATCTACTCACAGAAAGTCTTCACTGTCTCGCCTTCACTGTCACGACAATGGACGGTCATACATAGCAGCGAAAAGTTTAGAATTTCTACAGAAAATGGGTGTCCATATTTTACCGTACCCGGCTATCTCCAGATTTAGCTCCGTGTGATTTAGCAGTGCCCAAAACACAAGAAAAAGCTTCTAGAAAGCAGTTTTTAAACAAGTGAAGAGGCTATCGCAGAGTATAGTTATAGTAATGAGATTTCTGATATTCCACAAAACTAATGTTTAAAAATATTTGACTCGTGGTTTTCAAGAATGCAAAAACTGTATAGATACTTATGGGGACTTTTTTTTTTTTTTAAATGTAAAAGTTATATTATTATTATTATTATCATCGAAGATTTGAGAAGTCGCAGAAGGGGTGAGCCAAAAACTACTTATGGTAAACGAGCAAAAAGGGTGAGGAATGGGGGTGATTGAAGTATGCGAGTTTTATGAATGGGACGCCAAGTAACAAACTTGGGAAGCACTGCATTAGACAAACAAAGTACAATTCTATTAATACACAACTTTGGCAGTAAGTTAAATAAATATCAGATGCAAATGTCCTAAGATGAAGCATAACTGTAATCTAGCCCCTGCTTCAGTAAAACGCTAACTGAGGCCCTAGAAGTAATAAAAATGTAAATTACGGTTTTAAATTCTAGGAGGGGCCCAAATTTCATATTTCAAATTTTAATAGGGGTTATTGCTTCATATTTTTTTTTCTAGGAGCCCAAATATTAATGCTTGTCCTCCCAGAAGAAGTTTAAAATTATGGGTTTGACATGATGTTTTCATTATTTCTCCTTGTTCTGTTTCTGGTGCAGTTAATGAGTTTTGCAACTCGACCACTCATATACTGATAAACGGTTTTTCACTATTGTCTTTAATGCTTCAACGATACGGGAGTTGGAAAGTTAAGAAAGTTCGAAAAGTAACAACTGCGTCTGGTCTAAGATAAAATGAAAACTTGCATGTTTTGCAGTTGTCCTTGTATACTAAGGAGCTTGACTTGAAGTGAAAGTAAATGATAATTAAATAATTAACAGAATGAAAACAGTAGGAGAGAATTCAGAGGGAAGGAAATATGCTCTCTTTCATCACAAATTAACATGATTTGGATCTCGAACTAAATGCGACTTGTATGAACACTATTTTTTTTTAATTCTTGTTGAACATCATAAGTAAAAAGGTATTGCGCAAGTCCATGTATAGCAAGCATGTGGAATCCAAATCATACTAGAATGTTATCAGATTCTTTGTGTAAATCTTGTTTTAAAATGTTGGAATCGCCTAACGCTTGTATCGTACAAACAATTTGTAGGTCATTGCTCTTGTTTCTTTAATTAACTATTGATTAGTATGCACAGTTTTATCCATAATACTGTATCTGTAAATTTTGGGCACGCCAAATTTTCAAATACGAACAATGAAATACCTAGTAGTTTTGTTAAAGGACCATAAATAGAGAAGGCCTCATCGCAATAGAATAGAATCTATATATATAAAAGAGAACGTACAAATCCTTTGTTAGCTCATCACGCTAATACGGCTGAACCAATTTCTTTCATTTTTGGGGGGTTATTAAGATTTGGACCCTAGATGGTTTTTATCATATCACTTTAATTTTCAATTACCAGTGTCTTGAGATAATTGACCATTCAAGTGTCCATAACGTACAAATCCTTTGTTAGCTCATCATAGCTAAATCTAACCGTATTTATATGCAACCCACATGACCGTGTCACTCGGCGGGTTAACATAAATGACAGGCGATATAATGTTAACATTTACTCCAATCTTCTATGGTTTTTATCATATCACTTGAAAGCGAAAAAGTAAAAATTATCTAAGTAACAAAGTTTATTGCGTTCCGGGGTGACCCCAGCGAAGCGGGGTGAACGCTGCTAGTAATAGAATAGAATAACTTCATCTTCGGGAGTTTTGTTGTTGAAAATGTCTTTTTAATATTTTTGTGCTAATTTCCGTTTGTTGTCTGCACTCTATAATATAGACAACAAGTGAATTCTTCCTTTATAGGAACGACGGAACAAAAAATGTTAGTTATTTTAATATGGAGTCTACTACCTTCATTAATGTTCAAGAGAGATTTAGCACCGTAGGGAAGTCACGACGCTTGTCAAGTATTCTGGCTTGTATCTGTCAAGCGTTCGCCTCCCTCACAGAACAGCCCTTTAAATGCTTGCCCTTGTGAACAATGTAATGTCACTTTTAATGTAACTTTAAAAAAAAAAAAAAAAAAAAATTGTTTTCTATAGTTACATACGTCTTGCGGGCGAGAGAAGAGGAAATTGCGTCCAGCCCCTCAACTCTGTGCTAACACGTATTACATTACGCGTGAAAAGGAGTGGTTTGTGCTACTTCCAAAAAAGGAATAACTAACTTTGTTTCAATTGCGAAAATACTCCGCAGATTTTCGAAGCAATAATGTTTTCTTTACAACGCTCATATATACATTATTTTGAAGAGAAAAAATAAAATAATTCCTTTATTAATTTTATAATTTCGGAAAGTTACGTTTTGATGTATGTTTAGGCCTAATTTTGTTTACTTTTTGTAAGCATGCAGAAAACGAATTAATATTTTTGAACTACATTTTAAATTTGTTTACCTCTAAAATGATACTGTAAAAACAAACATACGAAGCCACAGACAAACATGTATTAAACGTTTTAATTGAAACAAATAAATAAATAATACCAACAAAAGAGAATAGTCAATTGTCAATTCATATAGGGTATGTTCAAGGCTTGGAACTCTAATGGAAGCTCAGTAACTTCCGTTCCCGAATAGAATTGCGGAACTTCACGTCAATTGATGATACCTCGTGGATATGATCTGCAAATGTGACTGCGGCATAAGATAAAAGGGTTCAATTCCCGATTGGATCACATGGGATTCAGATTCTGCCCACCTACTTTAAGGTGCTTTTTATCATCTACCTTTTATTAAAGGGTAAATCCTAAGGAAGATGGTGGGTTTAAAACATATGTAAAAAATAAAGTTGGTAATTATCACTACACTTTTATAGATGGGTTTGGAACCGGGTTGATTACCGGTAGATCGTTCACCTCTTCTGCACCGGGTCTCTGGTTCGATCCCAGCTGGTATCAATTGAGTTTTATGATAAATAAACACCATGTGAATGGATGTTCTCGGAGTTCTCCCGTTTGCTCCCACTTTCTTCATTGAATCATTTTATTCATTCTCATCATCACCGTCTTTTTATGCCTAAAGGCATTTCACCTGGTTACAAACATTACGAATGTTGTAACATAGAAGCGTTTGTAGAAGTCTTGCTGGAAATAAATGTAATTTATAGATTCTTCTTCTTCTTCTTCTTCTTCTTCTTATTATTATTATTATTATTATTATTATTATTATTATTATTATTATTATTATTATTATTATTATTATTATTATTATTATTATTATTATTATTATGGAATATTCAATAATTCAATGCAGTATCTGAAATCGCAAAAAGGGTCAGATCAATGAGCGGCAGGAAAGAGGAGAAACGTGAAGTATATAGGATTCACGAAGGGGTAGCCGTCAAACATAGTTTAGGAAATGCTGTCTTGGAAGAAATTGTATGATTGAAGTAAGAGTAATCAAAGGTTCTCCAAAGTTAATTGAAATGATAACATAGTACTAATGAAATGTCAGTTACATTTGACGTGATAATCGAAAAATTCAAATTTATATTGGCCATGGGATTTTGAGAAGCTGAAAAATAATACTACATCTTGAATGAATTTCAAACAGCGACAGGAAGAGAGACAAGCAAACACCATAAATAATCATTACATAAAAATCTAAAATAATTAATATATGCAATTAAAAAAAAGATGTATTGATTGGAGCTTAATATTCTTTTCAACACAGAGGCTATACGTTACGCGACATACTATTTAAAATGGAATCCAAATTGCTTTTGAAGTCTGTATCTCAGGCAAGCCCTACTGGGAACAAGGGCGCCGATTTCTCTGTAACTTTGGGGGGGCCCATTCATAAAAAAGTGCATATAACAATACATATAACAAGAGAAAATACATATAAAATACATATTCATAAAAATATAGGGGTCACATGAGCTTTGGGTTTCCCCCACCCTCCCAGGATCGGCGCCCTTGACTGGGAACCAAATCCAGCATCACTTCTATTATTCAGTTCTTCTACAGTATATTTGAGTGTCTTCATTAACGAGTATGTAGGTAAAGAAGAGAATATGTCGAAAAGGCTTCGACAACAGATGAACAGGAGAGACAGAATACACGTTATTGAAGGAGAGTACAGAAAATCCAGAAATTCAGAGCAGAGCAAAGCAAGGAAAAGAATAAGAAATATAATGTGAAAAAATGCACGAAAATGAAACAAATTGGCATAAGAGCAATACACTAAAATCGTACATTCCAGTACAATATTGCTTAATGGAAATAAAAGGCAACAGTCGAATATTCTCAAGGATGATCAGGTGTTTTATGAGGGAATCAATGCGGTGCAAGGAATGCATATAAACTTTGTATGGGATGAAGACGAGCAATTGTTTGAAAAAGACACACAGAGGAATACGATTTAGCATTTCAATTACAAATTATGAATTTGAGGAATATTATAAATATCCCAGGGATAAACTTAGTCAACATGTAAAATTTGTCCGATTGGGCATGCCTTAGGTACCATTGCAAGTGTGAACGTTTATCACTATTTCTCTATTCAGAAAAGAATAAAAATATATTCATTTTGGGGAATATTTTCTTCTGATTAATTACAACATTGTTTCGAGGATTATTCCTCAATTATATGATCGATCATAATCATTTCTCTTCCGATCGTGGCTATTATCATTGTACTGTACTGTATATCATTATTGTAGTGTAAAATACTGTATAAGAGTCTGAATACTTCGTTTCACCACTTTTCTGCTTAATAGATTTTCATCATATGTTATGCTTATTTTGTGTTTTCGCCTAACATTCTAAGAACGAATGCTTATATTGTTTCATGGTATATTGACCGCACATAGTTGTAGATTGGTATGCAATGCACTTTAAATAGCCTAATGACCCATTTTCCTATATTTCTCTCCCGCTCTCTCCACACTACTTCAAATAGTAGCCGGCTATGGATCTGGTACCGTTTAAAAGAGTATTATGGTTTCTTTCAGATGAACACGATATTTTGTGGATGTGGTATTTATAGATTCGTATTCTTCAAGCTGCGTCTTGTAGGAAAGGCAACCTTTCTTTTCTTCCAGTTCCTCTCTTATCAATATGAGTCAGCTTTATTTCACGAAGCACTTGTTCTTTGAAACACTGTCCCATGCGGCGTAAGGCGCAAGGCAAAGTGGTAATATCAAAATCACTGCCTCCTCGATCCACCTAGTGGGAGTGGATCGGAGGTAGGAGGCGGTGGACAAGATATATTACTTTAGGAATATACGTAGCTTATGCTTGTTAGATACAAAGGATGTATAGTACTACTAGGTGAGTTGTCTACTTGCGTTTCTCACGAGGTCTTGTTCTAGCGGATTAGGAACAAGAATACCGAAGATCCTCATGGGACCAAGTCACATGCTGTGTAGTGTAAAAATGATCAACCAGGTACTCATCTGTTGTATGAACATCTGTGAAATAAGCAGTATGTTCGTCTCGGAGAAATAAAGGCGCTTTTCTTTATTCTCAAGACAACAAACTATAATGTCAATCACGTCTGGACATACTGAAACTGGCATAAAAACAAGTTCTCTGTTTTAATATAAAATGTTATCAGACTTCCTATCAAATAACACACAGCATTTCCAATCAAAATCAAGTATAGTACAAGATATAAGCTTCAAATAACATACAACATGAATCAAAGTAAATAACCTTGTGTCTTAAGAGGGAAGAAAGTTCATTGTCACAGAAAAATAATGGCAATGGTGACTTATGCTTTCAGGTTCATATAATTTCAGGCACATATCTCAACATAGGAAATATTTATTTTTTCATGATGTCTTACTCAATTTTAATCTTAAAGTAAACATCTTCTTTCGACAAATCAAGCAAGTAATTTAATAAATTACTAGGAGAATGTCCGTTCTTCGCACGGAAAAAATTAGGTTTATGAAAAAATATTTGATATATGTGCAAATTTTCTTCATTTAAAACACTTCTTAATAGAATTTTGATTTCCCTGGAATTACGTAAAACTTCACGCAACAGCTCCTAAATAACTTTTCGCAACGTTAAGGCTGGATCAGACCGTTTTTAGCAGCAAAAAATGGCGGATTCACCAAAATCTACGTAAATCATTAGGCAAAATTTTTAGGCGATACGCATAATCCCAAAATCTATTTTTTTAAATGTATTTTATCAAAGTTGAGACTGAGGTGAATCAATTTCTTGCACCGGAAATCAAAAGATTTTCACAGTGTCAACGAAAATTGTTACTAAATTTCATATTCATCGAAATTAATTTTCCGTAAAGCACCTTTAAATGTCTTTTCTCAGTTCCCAAACTTGACCAAGTCGATCTCTCGCACAATATACTAATATTCTGCATGCCAAAATATAGTTAGTTTCAAAAGAAGTTAGGGAGAGGAAGGTGGCTCAGTGGTATAGATACGCTTACCTCTGGTATGTGAAGTCCCTGGTTCGATCCCCGGCCACATAAATTTATGGTGGACAACATTGTGTCCGTGATTTTTATCAGGATACTCCCACTTCCTCTCAATTCTCATTCCACCAATTCTTCCATCATCATTCACTTGCCTTAATCGTCGTCTCCCTTAGCCTAAAGAGAGGAATCGTGGGACGTTAAACTGAAAAGTTTCCCTTTATTTCATTCAAAAGAAATTAGCAAATTACTAATAATGCGAAATCTTTTGATTCTAACTCGTGTCCTTGGAGTTATTACTCAAATTCTGTCTTCCGTGCTCGTGGGTTTTCTCGGGGTTCTCCCGTTTCCTCCCACTTTCTTCATTCCACTATTTCACTCATCTCTCATCATCACCGTCTCCTTTAGCCTAACCGGCATAACCGTGGGACGTAAAACTTAAAGATTTCGTTTTCAAATTCTGTCTTAAAGTATACAGTTTATTATATATTCACAAAATTTCAACTTTCTAGTGCGAGAAAACCTCTAACCCCATTTCCACCTTCTTACATGATTCATTTTTTTAAAAAGTTTTACCCATAAATGTATACCCTAATATCTATATAAAAAAATTATGATTATGTACACCTATTTCGGAGATCTGGGGAACGAGAAGGAAGAGATACAGACCGTTTCCTCAGACCGAAGATCTCATTTCGTAAAACCGTGTCTAATTCAGAAGGTAGAAATGAAAAGTTTTCAAGATCAGGCACCTAATGTTTTAGGAAATCCAGAATGAAAAAAATTACATCATGTTTTTTTTTCTGATTTGTTTTTCTTAGTGGTACCATTTCAAAAATCCCGTGTCGGTGAATCAAGAATATTTATGAAAAAGTTCAAAGACCAACAGAAAGGCAATAAGTTTAAGCCTCAGTCTCACATTGAAGCTCAAATTTCGCAAAGTCACTTGGTGTGAATTGAAAATGCTTAAGCAAATTGTTCAAGGTTTTGTAGTTAATAGGGTTAAAGATCTGGAGAACGGAAAGAAGAAAGCCCTTTTTCCCATCTTTTTAGAAAGTCACAATTAAAAAAAAAAAAAAAAAAATCTGCAGTAGGGAAAGAAAAATATTTACTCAAAATGTAATAGTTCTACTCTCAAAATTGTATTGAACGACAAGAAAACAATCTTCCCTCCCTTACATAGGAAGTTGCATTTCTACGAAAATACCCGTATAGTCTACAGCCCAGGGTGTGATGAAAACAAAAGATTTTAAGGTTGTACGGTGAGTAGTTTCGGAGATTTGTCGAGGGCAAAGATCATTGAAGCTCTCCCCTCGTTCTTAGCTTTAGGAATTACATTAAAAAAAAAAAAAAAACTGTCTTATCTACAATATAGACTAGAAAGAGAACATTCATAAATAATTTCAAAGTTCGTCTAATAACAGAGAGATTTGTTTATGAATGACTCAGTGAATGAGCCATTGAATTTATACATATTACCTTAAATATCCGTTCTTCGCACGGGGAGAATGCGTTTCATGTTGGACATAAAAAGCGTCAAAACTGTCCCCAATCAACTTAGGGACCCCCCAAAATATGAATTTAACACTAATATCGGTCATTTTCAATTATTTTTATATGGTACCATCTTCTCTTAGAAGTACTAATAGGGACTGAAACGGCATCGAAGTGTCACTGTTGATCTCACCGACCCCAAAAACTATGGATTCGGCACTAATATCGCTCATTTTCGCTCATTTTTATACATTTCCCCCTCCCCAAATTGCACCATCAAAATGAAATTATGAAAATCATCCCAGACCTCATTTATGTTGAAAATTTGATCGAGATCAGTCTTATTGTTGAAGAGTTAATAAGTCACAACATTGTCATTTTCATTTTTATTTATACAATATAGAAAGATAGATTTGAAAGTAAAGAAATATGTTAAGTGAATAAATAAGGAAGAGTAGTTCCCTTGGCGTTGTACCCAGGAGCGTACCAAGGGCCAGGCAACCCGGGCAACTACCCGAGGCGCCACAGTCAGGGGGTGCCAAAACGAGTCTCAAAAAGCAAATTTTATAACGTGTTCTCTACTTTTTTTTTTGTTTATATTGTTGTAAACCAGCGTCAATTAGATAATCTTTTTTCCATTCCACCATGGAAGAAGGGAGTTTCATATTAGTAGGGGACTGTATCGACAAATGGAGACATGGCATGTACAAGAGAGAGTGGAGGGGGATTTAATATTGTTTATAGCAGCCCATTTTCTTTGTAAACTTTTCCCAGGCAATGAATGTTATTGGAGTTTATATGTGCTACTCATTTAAAGTGGTGTCACAGGGATTTTTTACCCCTGGAAACTTTTACCCCCTGGAAAAATTTACCCCCTGGAAATCTTTACCCCCTTGTCGGTTTCTGGTAATTTCAAAGGAAAAGTCAGAAATTACATTAAAAATTCATATTATTGAATGTGATCTCTCAGTGTATGCACTCACTTTGGGCAAGATGGATTTCAAACCGAAGATTTGGTAGGGGGGTAACAATTTCCTAGGGAATTTTTACCCCTTGTCGGTTATTGATTACTTCAAAGACAAATTCAAATGTTACATTACAAATTGATACCATTCCGTAGCATCTCTTAACAGACACAGTCACTTTGCGCAAGATGGCTTAAAATCTGAAGATTTGGTAGGGGGGTAAAAATTTCCTAGGAAATTAATACGTGCCTGTCGGTTATAGGTTACTTCAAAGGTAAATGTAAATGTTACAGTATAAATTGATACCACTCTGTAGTATCTCTTAACAGACACTGTCACTTTGGGCAAGATCGCTTTAAATCCGAAGATTTGGTAGGGGGGTAAAAATTTCCTAGGAAATTATTAGATCCCTGTCGGTTATTGATTACTTCAAAGACAAACTCAAATGTTACATTATCAATTGATATCACTCCGTAGTATGTCTTGACAAACACAGTCACTTTGGGCAAGATCGCTTTAAATCCGAAAATTTGGTAGGGGGGTAACAATTTCCTAGGAAATTATTAGATCCCTGTCGGTTATTGATTACTTCAAAGACAAACTCAAATGTTACATTATCAATTGATATCACTCCATAGTATTTCGTAAGAGACACAGTCACTTTTGACAAGATGGCTTTAAATCCGAAGATTTGGTAGGGGGGTAAAAATTTCCTAGGAAATTTTTACCCCCCAGTCGGTTATTGATTACTTCAAAGACAAACTCAAATGTTACATTATCAATTGATATCACTCCATAGTATTTCTTAAGAGACACAGTCACTTTTGACAAAATGGCTTTAAATCCGAAGATTTGGTAGGGGGGTAACAATTTCCTAGGAAATTATTAGATCCCTGTCGGTTATTGATTACTCAAAGACAAACTCAAATGTTACATTATCAATTGATATCACTCCATAGTATCTCTTAACAGACACAGTCACTTTGGGCAAGATGGCTTTAAATCCGAAGATGTGGTATGGGGGTAATAATTTCATAGGAAATTATACCATCATATCGAGTTTTGGTTACTTCAAGGATATCCAATGTTACATTATAAATTATTACCATTCTGTGTTGTTTGTTAGCGGAGGCACTCAGTTTGGTCAGTATGACTTTATGTCCGAAAATTTGATAGTGGGTAATATTTTCCTAAGATATTTATACCGCCTGTCGGTTCTTGGTTACTCCACAGACAACATCAATTGTTATACAGTGAAACCTGTCTTCAGCGGAATCGAGCGGGACTCGCAAAAATTTCCGTTAAAGACAGGTTTCCGCTTAATGGAGATAGACCTTTCCGTTAAAAAAGTATATATATGCTTATAACGGACATAATGAGAAAATATATTGATGTACGCAACTTGTTCAATTACAGTACTTTTTCCTTCTACGGATTAATACCCAAAAAAAAACTTAAAATGAACACAAAATATGCTGTGCACACTTTCCTTTATTTTTCCCAATAGTCAAGCAGGATTTTTTGCATGCATTGTTACTACTTGGCTGCGGTATACTTCAGGACACAGAAAAGCTTCCTCTGGAATTTTGAAAGTCCTCTGAACTCTTTCCTCCTTGTTTTCACGACATGTGATGGAGATATATAACTTCTGCTTTACCTCAATTCCTTTTTTCCAGAACTTCGTTTTGTCAGTTTTCTTCTCATTTTTGTTGGCTGTCGTTAGTTGCTACACAAGCGGAACAGAAGTACGCCTACAAAGAAGACTGACAGCTGACATGCTACGTAGGACTAGCAAAAAATTGTGGGAGCTGAATATGAGTAGTGATTGGCGAAGGTCAACACTGCCCATAAAGATTTAACAAAAGAACGAAGTATTTATCGCAGACAGTATATGTTTACCCTCTCACAGGATGTTAAAAAAATTTCTAAACGATGTAGTCTGAAACTCAGAATTTTCCGTTAAAGGTTTATTTTGCTTTCCGTTGTCCGCATAACACAGTTTCCGCTTAATGAAGGGACTTTTACATGTCTTTTACTCCAAAATCCATGGGACCATGAAATATTTCCCTTTAAGACAGTTTTCCGTTTAATAAAGGGCCCGTTGAAGGCAGGTTTTACTGTATTGTATATTGATGCTACTCCGTGTTATTTCGTAACAGACGCAATCACTCTGGGCAAGATTGCTTTATGTCCGAAAATTTGGCTTCATAACCCAAAATTTGATAGTTGGTAATGTTTTCCTAGGAAATAAATGCTTTTCCAGTTTTGCACGTGATTTGCTGTCTGACGAGGGTGTCTTAAGAAAAAAATGAAATGAAATGTTTTGTTTTACGTCGCACAGTTATGCCAGTTAGGTTAAATTAGACGGTGATTATGAGAAATGAATGAAATGGTGGGATGAAGATGGGAGGAAACGAGAGAATCCCGAGAAAACCCACGAGCACGGCGTTTGTCTACCAGAAATTCCACACGACGCGAGCTGGGATCGAACCAGTGACACCAAGCACCGGAGGAGAACGCTCTACCACTGAGCCACCGCGCCCCCTACGTGTCTTAAGATGGTTGCAGTGTCAAAGTGTTATTTTTTATTAATTGTTTTCTTATTATATCAATGAAATTTGTATAGGATGCTCTTCAAGAGGAACAATTCAAATCTTATATTTTAGCGGCCTAGTATAAAAGGAGGAAGAAACTTTCCTCCAAAACACTGCACTGTTAAAAAATATTTCATAGTTCCGTTCCTGAAAGCAGCTCTTGACTTGTTTCACTAGTAGTGGAGATTTAAGGATTCAGTAGCGTCGAAAGGAATGTATTGATTTTGAAACTCGATTTGACTCTTTTGACAGTGTGGAACACGTGGGAAGAAAAATATATTCAGAATAAACAATCTTTTGAAACAAAAGTATGTAAATCTAATTCTAAAGTATGTTATTTGCAACTGAGAAAGCAGAATTTGATTCCAAAATATTACATAGTTTGTAGTGTAAAATATTAGATATTAGTTGCCTTATAATCTTGATAACTGTTATTACACAGTTTATAACATAAATGATTGAAAACATAAAACACATCTTTCAACTAAAAACAACGTTATTGCAATTTATTCCTCTCTCTCTCCTTATATACACATGGTAGACAAATTATCATGATCATCCGCTACAACGGGTTTAGACAGAAATTCACAACAGTGTTGCCAACCAAATACAAGTTTATATTTTTTTCAAATGGCACTACGTCAGTTTATTACATATTTCAAACCAACATGTCAAATGTAAACTTAAAATACCACTTTTATTAATCAATGTTACAAGCTAAAGATATTATGGTATCACAAACATCCGAAGTTTGGAAGCCTCTAACGCAGACACAGCACAACAGAGATGCACAGGATAGTGTACATCGAAAGAAATTTATTGCTGAATACCATGGTCATGGTATGACGTTTTTCGAATGAATAGAAACGAAGTTACAGGGGTTGAAAATTTTGAATTTTTTGAAAGTCTTTATTTTTAAAAAAAAAATCTTAGGTAAATATTATATCTAGTTATATGTATGGTTTGCTATGAACGTACAAATTATTTTACCGTTCACAGCACTTCGATATCTAAAACCGTACCGGAGATATAATAAACATTGATAAAGTTGTCAACACTGTTCAAAATGGCGTAGCTAGCTAGCGCGAGCTAGCCACCAGAACAACGTACAAGGCTTGTAAAAAGGAGATTCTCAAGTCCTACCAGTTGGAAACTTAAAGCTTAGTCAGTACATACGATGTGAGACGTAAGATTTAAAAAAAAAAAAAAAAAAAAAAAAAAAAAAAAAAAAAAAAAAAAAAAATTTTTGAATTTCGAAGTGGAAGCGAAGGATACGGGTGAAAATTATCTTATAAAAACGTGTAAATTTTCGGACTCTATTAAACTCCGCTCATTTAATTTGGTATTTCAACATCTCATTAAAAATAAAAATACGTTTAGCTTTCTTTATATATTCTCTCCCATTGAACTTTCCGAAAATAAAACCATCCTTTATCGTCCCTAAAGTGAGTGTGTATGTTGAGACATAAAACGATATAACATCAATTTATAATGTACAAATTTGATCTTATTCTTCAAATAGCACAGAACTAATACAGGAGTATAAATTCCCTAGGGAAAAATCACCCCCTATAAAATTTCTGATATAAAAACATCTTACCGACAGTTAGTGCGTTTGTTAAGAGACACCAGGGTATAAAATCAATTTATAAAGTAACATTAGATTTTGTCTTTGAAATAACCAAGAAGGGATAAGGGGGTATAAATTCCCTATGAAAATATTACCCCCTCAAAAATTTTCGGATACAAAGCAATCTTGATCAAAGTGAGTCCGTCTGTTTAGACATAACACGAAATAATACGTATTTATAATGTAACATTTCAATTCGTCTTGATGTAGTCAAAAACTGACAGAGGGTATAAATGTCTCAGGAAATTATTACCCTCCTATCAAATCTTCAGATATTAACTCATCCTGACCAAAGTAAGTCCCTTCGTTAACAGATAACATGGAATGATAGCAATTTATAATCTAACATTTGAGTTTGTCTTTGAAGTAATCAATAACCGACAGGGGGGTAATAATTTCCTAGGAAATTTTTACCCCCTACCAAATCTTCGGATTTAAAGCGATCTTGCCCAAAGTGACTCTGTATCTTAAGAGATACTATGGAGTGATATCAATTGATAATGTAACATTTGAGTTTGTCTTTGAAGTAATCAATATCCGACAGGGGGGTAATAATTTCCTAGGAAATTTTTACCCCCCCTACCAAATCTTCGGATTTCAAGCCATCTTACCCAAAGTGACTATGTCTGTTAGAAGATACTATGGAGTGATATCAATTGATAATGTAACATTTGAGTTTGTCTTTGAAGTAATCAATAACCGACAGGGATCTAATAATTTCCTAGGAAATTTTTACCCCCCTACCAAATCTTCGGATTTAAAGCCATCTTGCCCAAAGTGACTGTGTCTCTTAAGAGATACTACGGAGTGGTATCAATTGATAATGTAACATTTGAGTTTGTCTTTGAAGTAATTAATAACTGACAGGGGGTAAAAATTTCTTAGGAAATTTTAACCCCCCTACCAAATCTTCGGATTTCAAGCCATCTTACCCAAAGTGACTATGACTGTTAGAAGATACTATGGAGTGATATCAATTGATAATGTAACATTTGAGTTTGTCTTTGAAGTAATCAATAACCGACAGGGATCTAATAATTTCCTAGGAAATTTTTACCCCCCTACCAAATCTTCGGATTTAAAGCCATCTTGGCCAAAGTGACTGTGTCTCTTAAGAGATACTACGGAGTGGTATCAATTGATTATGTAACATTTGAGTTTGTCTTTGAAGTAACCTATAACCGAGAGGGACGTAATAATTTCCTAGGAAATTTTTACCCCCCTACCAAATCTTCAGATTTTAAGCCATCTTGCGCAAAGTGACTGTGTCTGTTAAGAGATGCTACGGAGTGGTATCAATTTGTAATGTAACATTTGAATTTGTCTTTGAAGTAATCAATAACCTATAGGGGGTAAAAATTCCCTAGGAAATTGTTACCCCCCTACCAAATCTTCGGATTGAAATCCATCTTGCCCAAAGTGAGTGCATACACTGAGAGATCACATTCAATAATATGAATTTTTAATGTAATTTCTGACTTTTCCTTTGAAATTACCAGAAACCGACAAGGGGGTAAAGATTTCCAGGGGGTAAAAGTTTCCAGGGGTAAAAAATCCCTGTGACAGTGGTAGTGGAGGGTTAACAGGCACAACTTATTTTTGTTTTCTTAGATACGATGCCGCCGCACCTAACTGTCGGCCTTTGTTGAAAGTAGTGTCTAGGAAATGTTATTGTATCGCTATGCACAGTTCTTGTAAAATCATTCATTTCGACCCAACAACATGACCTATTTGGGTTTTTATACAGGATCAAAAAGGAAGACTAGGATACCCTGATGAAGAAATTTGCTGACCTAGAGCATTGTGATATTGAGGGTTTCCAACTTCAACAGGAACTATTGGTTTTACTCCTCCTACTACCAGGTGAAAATGAAAAAAAAAAAAAAAAAAAAACTTGAAGCAAGGTCGCCGATTCTGGAGAACGTGGGGGCCCGGGCCTTCCAATGCTTATGTGGCCCCCCGTGTATTTTTTGAATATTTTTTATTGTTATATTTTTTATGAATATACAATATTTTGCATAATTTGAATTTAATTTGTCTTAAAATCCTTATATATGCCTTCTTAGACCCTTATTTGCAACCAAACACATCTTAATGCCCCCCACCCTCCCAAAGTTACAAAGAAAATGTCAGCCTTGCTTTGAAGTATTAAAATATTTAAGGAGTAACCAGCAGGCCCGTATCCATAGGGGTTTGGGGGGCCGCCCCCTCTTCTTGTCAGCGTGGCTTCAAGCGAAAGGAGATTCTCAAAATTAAAATTAATTAAAAATTATTTGAGATCTACCATGTGCCAGGAGCGCCTCGTGGGGATCGCCATGATGCCGATTGAGTTCGACATTCTTCAAGACATTGACACAGATGTCATTGTTAGGTATTTTGCAGACAAAAAAAAAAAAAAAAAAAAAAAACTTGGAAAATTATATTTTAATTGTTGTGAGTGCTGAAAACAAATATATTTAAAGTTGTTTAATTTGTTGTTAATTTTCAGTAATAGTAAAGTTTAACTTTTTATTTAGTTTCTAAATTTTGTTACACTATTAATTATCACGCCTGAGGCTAAATGTTGCAAAATTAGAAAACTAATTTGAATGAATTATTCAAGATTTTAAGGTACTGTTTTTATGGAAGAAAAAGACATGGACGCTCTTTCCCATAAAGTTCCATAAATTGACATTGATATGATCTACTTACTTATCAAAGTCAGAGGATTTCTAATACTTAATAAAACCTGTTATTAAGCTTTAGTCTTGTAAGAGTGTTCAGCTTTTGTACAAATTCATGAGATATGTTTTATGAATGCTATGGACTTCAACTAGTAGGACCTACTTAAAAAGGGTAGTTTATATTGCTGTGCGTAAAAGACATTCAACATATGTGAAGTGTCTTTATTGGTATTTCACGTTATTAGAATAGATTGTTACATAGTGGGATTTATGGTAGTGGGTGGTATTGAATACTACTACTGATGTTATTGATAACAAAACAATTGATTATATAGCACTAATCATGTCAGCATTAGTAGTATTCAATAAATGGTGTTCGATATTGTTTTTATTGTTAGATATCGATACATAAATAATAATAATAATAATAATAATAATAATAATAATAATAATAATAATAATAATAATAATAATATAAACACAATATATCTGATACCATATTCATTTTTTAAGTACTAAATATATCTACATATGTCATGTATTTGAATATTAATTTTTCTCTTTGAACAATGGGTTTAAAATATTAAAATCACTCGAATAAAATGTAAAATATATGTTAGAACTTAGAGAAAGTGACAGAAAGTCACTTTGCCCGGGTGAAAATTTTGCCTTGGTCCGCGCCTAGTTGTACCTGTCTATTCCCAGGCCAACTGATATGCCCCTTTCTGCCTAAACTTGGGCTTCAATGTCATCATGACTAACACCAATCAGCTTGCAAATTCGATACTAATATCGGTGATTTTGGATGTGCTGTTTTTCTCTCCGTCCCCCTCGATGATAATGGGTAGAGAATATAACTTGAACGGCTTCGGGAGTGTTATTATTCGTCTAAGTGACACCGAAAACAATGAATTAGACACTAATATCCGGCTTCCCGGGAATTATTAATCTCCCTTTATGCATAAATTTCGAGTCCTCTATAATGTCTTCAGTGGCGAAATAAAAAAGAAAGTGCTTCATATAGAATTAGATCTAGTAACCTACCAAATTTGATAGCTCTAGGTCACGTCTTTCTCTGCGGAAAGCCGATGAGAGACAAACAGACACACATAAACGATATTTTATTGTATTAGTATAGATAGACAGAGAAAAGTAATTCATGTAGGTAGTAAAAATTCAAATAATAATAATAATAATAATAATAATAATAATAATAATAATAATAATAATAATAATAATAATAATAATAATAATAATAATAATAATAATAAAGTACCCTATGTAAGAATCAGTATTTAAATATTGTTATTAAATATTCCACGGACTAGCGGAACAAACGGTACACTCAAAACTATTTTAAAATTGAATGATACATGCATAATCACTGAAGTACGGTACCAAGTCCTAGAGTTGACTAGAAGAGTAAATTTATTGTCATGAATTAGGTGTGTAATGTTGGTTATAAAACTATAATGTGATCCTTATCATTATTATTAGTAGTAGTAGTAGTTTAGCGTCCCATGATTATGCACTGAGGTTAAGGAAGACGTTGATGATTACAGCCCGGATTTATATGCGAAATGCATGTTTATAGTGACATGCAAGAACGTATGGAAAATGTTTTCTTCCTTCCGACGGACTTGCAAGAATTCGTTTGAGATGCATGTAATGGTGCATATAAGTGCATATTTTGAGTGAATTTCGATGTGTATGCATATTTTGTAAACTTTGCAGGATACTGCATATTCCTGAATTTTATTGCTGCATACTAGCATATTTGAGAGTATATCACATGAAAGTAGGCTATATTTAAAGTGAACTGACTCCGTTTGT
This sequence comes from Thermobia domestica, assembly GCF_964235325.1. Taxonomy (NCBI): domain Eukaryota; kingdom Metazoa; phylum Arthropoda; class Insecta; order Zygentoma; family Lepismatidae; genus Thermobia; species Thermobia domestica. The sequence goes on along the minus strand of NC_137459.1, from coordinate 34,947,409 downwards.
AAACGCAGAGAAGAACAAAATGTTGTACAGAATAATAGCAGAAAGTGTTGCGTAACTGAAACAACCAAATGCTAATATTTAGCAGTAGACGCGCTAATATTAAATGTAAATAAATTATTGTGAAAGCTCCATCGCGCTTACGTATTTTTCGCGAAGTTGCGACAAATGTTCCAGTACCTTCTCATCCAGTGAAGAGCTCGTGGCTCCAAGCTGTGCAGTATTATACAGATATCTTAAAAATCAATGAAGACAGCCGTAGACTCACTAAGTCCCGATGATGCAGCCGCTATTTATGTATCTCAAAAATGTTTCTCTACAAGTGGCATTGAGAACAAAATTAAGTACATACATATCCATTTCTCGGCAATACCTGAAGTTGTCAGACAGTTGGAATCCTGTAAGAAGGCTTTGCAGCATTCACTTTCCTTGTTGGGCGAATTATCGCAGACTTTGTCTAGTGAAACAATTCATGGTCTTGCCAAAATAGCGTTAGATAAACTTTGCAAAGTATTTGGCAAAAAAAAAAAAAAAAAAAATCCGGGTACAAAACAATCTGTGCCATTACAAATGTACTTAATGGTGAAAACATGGAATGGGAAGAGAATGTAACACAGGACGACTTTCATGTATTTCACATGTACGAGTGACTTCTGCTGATTTAGAAAGAAACTTTTCGATCTACAAAACGTTTCTTACTGATAAACACAGAGATGACAGAAAAAAAAACTTAAGGAAGATAGTTCATTGCAACAGAGATCGTTAAGATAAGATATTTTTGTAAGAACCTGATATTTTATTTTCTTAGTGTATATTTCAGTGCATATGTTAAATTTTTAAATGCATATTTTAGTGCATATTTTTATACTGTATTTTTCGTGCATGTTTGCATGAATATTTTGGGGTTTGTTTATGTATGGAAATCTGGGCTCTATTGATGATAATGATTGAATAAAGAAAGCCGAAGGTAACAGAATACCGAGAAAACTCGCGCACACAACTTATCAGTCACTAAACTCACTTGCCAAGAGCTGAGATCGAACCTCGGACACATCGACCCACCACTGGACACAGTAAGGCCTACATGACTGGAAACTTTAAATTTTTACAGTGCATGGGATTTGTAATGTGGGATACCATTAAGGAGAGATTTTTAGAAAATCGATATGGAAGGAAGGAAAGGGTGCTGGCAATAATTATACTAAAATTTCCATATCTCCGAATCTCTGAAGGCAGAGAGAGACATAAAATTTGGTATATAGACTTGCCATTTAAAATAATTATACACGTGTTTCGTCGGTTTTTGGTATTTTCCCTAGAATGGAAGAAGGGGAAGGAATGGGGTTACAATTGTTATAACAAAATGAAAATATCTCAAAATCCTTTAAGGTTAGAGACATGAAATTTGGTATTTAGACTTTTGATTTAAAGTTATTAAAGATGTGTTTCAGCGTTTTTAGATATTTCCCGTAGAAGGGAAGAGAAAAGCAGAAAGTGAAAAAGGCGGTAAGAAAATTGGTGGATGCTGCAATTGTTAAAATAAGATAGCCATATCTTGAAATTCCTAAAGCTTAGAGACATAATTTATTTTATTTAGACTTTTCATTTAAAATAGTTAAAAAATTGTTTCTGCATTTTCTGGATTTCCTTAGAAGGGGAAGAGAAAGGTGGGAGGAAAAATGGATTGGTTTGCAACTGTTATAATAAGATGGCCCTATCTCGAAATACCGGAAAATTTGAGACATATGAGGGATATGAAAAGTGGTATTTAAACTCCTTAATCAACGAACTTCAATATGGATACAGCACAAAATCTCAAAAAGGCGAGCATTCAGAGCACTTGACTTGACAAAATTAACAACTTTAATAGCCAGTGATAATGCCTGCTTCAGGTTTTCTGATTTTTTTTTTTTAAACTAAGGCTTGTGTGTGAATTAAGTAGTGCAAACCCATAACTGTAGAATTTTTGTTCTTTGCCAGCTTTATAAATCCAGACTGCGAAGCTAACATCGCTGGAGCTGCATCACCACATATTTCTACAACTCTGTTCCAGGACAAACCATTTTCAAGAAAAAATTATTGCGAGCAGGAAAAACAACAGAACCTTTTGATGATGTCTCCAATCCTTTTGAAAACAATATTTTCATGGAGTGCTCTGCTTGTGTCACCGTGTAACCTATTGCTGTGGCTATCCGAAAATCTTACATGATAAAGTATGTAATTTGATATATCATTGAAAAGATAATGACAAAAATAAAATTTATATACGAAAAAGTTTTGTCTCGCTGTTCTTAAACAATAAGCGAGATATCAGATATATATGCTCCTTCGACAGAAACTTATAAAACTGAGAAAGAATGGGTAGGTTATTCATTTATTTATGTTTGGAAGACTTAAGTACTCGATATATTTTTAATTTAGATTATTTGAGTTGGTCATGTCAGGACAGTTGCGTGATCCTCTAATCCAACTCTCTGGAAAGTGAGACAGTGTGGTGGAAAATACTTATTCTGAGAAAGTTGATCTTATATGATTGTCTGTACACCCGCCGGTGGCTGTTCAAGGCCCACGTTTCGTCCTTCATAACCTTGGTGTTGCGTAATGACTAAAGAAATTGAATTTAATTGAAACATATTCTGGAGTAACATTTCTGGAGTAATGTTATCTACTAATGAACGTTTTCCATTAGTATTTCATTATACACCTCAGACTTAGGGGCATAAATAAATAAATGACATTCCTAATTAAACTAATAAATTTCATTTCAAGTAGCTTAATTTTAATATATACAAAGATAATATTTGCAGTCTGGAACATAATTTGTCAACACTGATCAATTGATTTAAAATATATATAGTGGACGCTTAAGTGTACACTGGATAAAATGGGCTTCAATCCTGCTTTACACTGGATAAAAGTGCAAACTATGGTTTAGCCCCTCCCTTGATTATATCCTGGATCCGCCACTGTATATATATATATATATATATATATATATATATATATATATATATATGTGTGTGTGTGTGTGTTTATGACTGATCCAATGAACAGTGACAGTTTTATTTATCTTGTGAAAGCATTAATATTTTACAAAAAGTAAAATGTATTGATTAATATAGAAGATTTTTCAAGAGACTGATTCTCCGCATTGAGCGGTTGGTTTATTACCTGTCACTCAATGTGTCGCGTGCCAATTTTTCCTCTCCTAAATTTGTGGTCAAGATGTGTGGTAGTTTTATTGCTCCGTGCCTTTTCCTTATTTTATTGGGGGTACAGAAATATTCTATCGTTGGATAAACTCCTCTCTGCAGTCCGTGCACTGGCAACCATGTATGACTACAAAACTTGTACCTCAAAAGCCTTCGTTTGAAAAAGCCATCTGCTGTTTTAACACAGTATGTTTTGACATTTTACAACTATGATTTATGAGGGGGTAAAAATTGGGACCCCGGTATTTCGTGCGCGCCACAACGGTAAGTAAAATCATAAGATTTTCCTCTTCGCAGCATATCATAGCTGGTGCTTGAAATTGCTCAGATCAGCTGACAGTTGTCCACGTACGGTAAATGAACTCTCCCTTTAGATCGGGATTTCTTTTCGAGATGCAATACACATCGAAATGGAACTTGAAGGGGAAATTGTACCCTCCCCTCTCTCTTCTGGTGACACGATAACGTTGCAAATTGAGCATATGTATGCAGTCACTTCTTTCCTCAATTCTCCATTGCCCGCCATTGGCTGAAATTCATTCGATAGTTTTTAACAGTCTACTATTGGTTGAAATTCATTCGGTAGCGAAAAACTAGTAGTGATATTAAGCCTTTTTCAGGGCCTCATAGCAAGACACTACGGCCCCTGAAGTCTTAATATAACTATCAACAGGCTGGAATTCACTCGCTGCTATTCAAAAACATTCATTCATGTGGCGCGTTATGCTAGGCTCGGAAGAGGGCGTAATAACACTTCTGGTTTCTCCCTTTCAACATGCAGCAAGGCGACAGGGCCGCCTAACGGTAAACTATCGATAGTCTGGTCTGGAGAACGAAAGCAGTCTGTCAGATAGTTAAGCTCAAGTGCTGGCGTGTTTGCCCCCTACAAAGAAAGAGAAAAAAAATCATTCGATAGTCTGCCGGGCCTATCGAATACATTCGATAGTACAAAACTATCGAATAATTCGATAGTATTCATTCGATAGTGCCCATCACTACGGAGCGGGCAGAGTATGTGTGGCGAAGCTGTGACGTATGGCTTCACGATTTTGTTGTATGGGCAGATCCTCTTTTTTAGAACATCCTTGACGATGAACAAAGTCGTGAAGTATTATTAGAAATATAAGAAAATGAAAGTAGTAGAATGATAACAGAAGAAGAAGAAGAAGAAGCATCCACTTGTATACAAACATTAAAGATATGGTTAAAAGAAGAAGAAGAGACGACATCTGATGCAGAGGTAAACAAAAATAACATTCTCACCAATAACAGAAGAGGATAACAGTGTAAAAGAATAAAACAATGTAGAAGAAGAAGAGTTTTACGTAAAAGGAATACAAAATAGACTTCACGATATTTTTCCACATCTTCGAAAAGATCGAAAAGAAGAAGAGAAATATGAAATACTATTAGTAATAATGAAAATCAAAGTAGAATGATAATAGAAGTTGAAGAGGAAGAAAAGAGTAAGAGGAAGACAGTGATGCATCCGTTTGTATAGGGACCGATATTGGAATAGGGGAAAAATGACATGTCATGTTTTCAAATATATATATATATATATATATATATATATATATATATATATATATATATATATTTCTTTAAGCAAGGATACATCAGATAATAGTACATAGTTTTACGATACCTGTCAGTATAGGACAGCGCTGGAACACGACCTATTTCAGAGAAATTATTCATTTTTCAAAAATACTTGCAAATTTTTGTCATTACCGGCACATTTACATTTTTCTTCACCATAATTGATGTATTGATATTTTCTTTTATTTCTCATACTTGCTAGATCTATTGCTCATAATTGCTAGTAATATATTGATCAGTAATATAAACAATTTTAGTGAAAAACAAACTAAAAATATTAATTTAATACTCATTACTGTGCAAGTACGGTAATCGAACACAAAAGTAACAACCAAAATATATATCATACAATTAAGTGACAATTTAGTATAATTATTGCCTAATACCAAAAATATGCGTTAGTTGTGTACATTTAGAACCTTGCTGTAACTGATATTTGTTTACTTTACATATTAAATACAAATTATTGGTCCGTTTCGGGAATGACATCGGCGTTATGGTAATGACACGATGTTGTGGTAGTGACGTAATGCTATGTGGTGATGACAAACATAAATAAACAAAAATCCAACAGTTGATGTACACTACAAATTGTAATAGTCACAAAAGTCTTTCCACAGAATTGGATCAATTTGAACATGTCCTCTTATCCTGCTTACATGCTGAGGTTCAGATATGTCGAAACCTACAATATCATCTCTTTCATACTACAAAATATCAGGCTTTGGAAGTCAAAAGAATCTATTTTTGCCAACAGACTTCATGCACTGAACTTCTTAATTATATTTTCCATCGTTTTTACTGTACTTAAATATGATTTGTCCATGTACACTCATGTCCCAAATGATTGTCGTATATCTATAACTGTCTTCTTGTAAGAATATAAACCTAATTTGATAATGATTTTGCAGGATACTTTTAATACCGATACTATGTGTAATCGGGAAATGCATACTTGTCGTAAATTTCATAGGAAAAGAATTATAAATACAAAAATTAGAATAAGTAAAACAAAAGGTTGGTAAATGGACAAGAAAGTTTTATTTTCATTTTATTGTTCTTATTTACTGCTCTTTTGACATGAAATTTTCCACATACATGTCTTTGCCGATTATACACATAATAAATGTCATTGTAAGTAATACCGGGCGGAATTCGTTATCAAATTATATTCCTACAACAACATATTTATATAATGCGACAATAATTTTGGACATGAGTGTACATGACTAAGCACAAAGAGCCATTAAGTGTTGAGTTTCAATTGTTCTCAAGGATGTCGTCTCTTCCATTATCGGTGTTAGTTCCCTCCCACGGTGACCTGAAAGCATGATGTTGTAGTTTCTTTCCGAAGTCTAAGCTCTGATAAGTTTTCACTTTTTTCATTATTGTTCGTTCATATCGTTCTTGTGCCTTCTAGCTTTTCTCTTCTGTGTCTTCTATTTTTCTCCAATTCTTTAATTCTTTTATATGCAGTGGATCTTTCTCTCCTTACATGTAGTCTTCCGCGTGTTCCCTGCGAACACTCAACCATGGAAAAAAGAAACGAAATTGCAGTTATAATCTAAATAATGCACATAGAAAAAAATAATTTCTGACTTCTGTTATCTCAAAATATACTTTCCTGTCATCAGTTTTTCTTCTTCAAAAATGGGAATTAGTGAACTATAAGAAAATGCATGTCTTCCTTTGGCTATTACATAATTGAAGACTCGCTGTAGATAAAAATATAATTGCCAAAAACAATATTTGTTGTAGCAGTAGAGACAAAAGACAGTATATTGTGCCCAAGCGTCACAAAATAGAAAATGCTATTTCTTAGAAATACAACCTAGCATATAACAAAGTAAAGCTATGTATGAAAATCTAACTAAGGCATAAACGTATTAAATATAAGTGAAACAATTTCAAGGTAACACTTACATTGTTTTCAACAGCGAGTTTTCAATTATTGTAAATTCTGAGTTATCCTGTTTCATTGGTTTATGAATATATTGAACAACTCAAATATAATAATTTTTAATGGCCATTATCTTATCAGACGTATTCGATATATCTACTTTATTTTCGTGATGGGGAAGGGTGAAGTCATAATTGTTCGGGTACTCACCACCCTGGAACTTTTTCTCAGGAGAAGGTTAATGGTTTTCCATCCTTTGACGCCAGATAAAATGTCAATTCCATTCGTTACCTTACCTAAAGGCATATAAACTCGTAGTTGGTTGCCATGTCTTGTTCTTTCTGCCCTTCCAAAAGAAAACGACCGAAATCACTAAACGACAACAGAACAAGGAAAGCTAAACGGCAGTAGGCATATGCTAAGTTATTACGTATATTTTTTCTAGCATAGGCTATATAACTTACGTTCATTCTGATGACGGAGGAGATGCTGGTGGAGTTTCTCTGATCATATTTTATAAACATTTGTCTTTGCTTCTTTTCCTTCTTTGGTCCTCTCTCCATTGTTTTCGTTGTCTTTTTTTCTCTCTTGGGCTTCTCTCATTTATAGGTTTCAGCTTCTTCTAACTATTCCTTTCTTTGTATCTTTCTCTTTACATCTTCAAGTAATTTTGCCATTTTATTGAATCTTCCTTTAATTTTCCTCTATAACGAGCAGCTCACCTTTTAACAGCCAATGCTTGACGTGGCAAAGTACAGCAAGTCTGTGAAAAACCATGAACACACTTTAAGAAATTATTACGAAATTAGTGAATAAATTTACATAAGAACTGGGGCAGATCCAGGGGGCGATCGCCCTCCAGAAGAGGAAACTTTCTTATTTTATATATATAAATAAAGCCCATCCCAAAGTTTGGAGCCCTTAAAAGTAGCAATATGACAACTCACCGCCATACCCAGAAGTCGGTCCTGGATTCGCCCCTGCATAAGAATATTAATTAAAACTGAACAGCAAAATTTTAATTTAAAAAAAAACTTATTTAATCTACCACCTAATCTGAATGAAACGTTTCAAATGTAACATTACACTGTGATAGCACAAGATGGAGCTAGGTGGGGCGTAAGCCCCTAAGAAGGTGTTAAGACACAAGTTGTCCTACAGATAAAATAAATAACAGAATATTTTTAATATTTTCTGGTTGATGTATTACAGATGTTAGGCTCGCTACTTTCGAAAGAAATTTTTGTAGCTTCCTCATCGAATATTTATTTTGGTACCGTCACTGAATCTAGGACTTATTGTCAAATTCCTAGTTAATTCATAAACGTCGTAATTGGCAGTTTAAATAGCATAAATCGTAGTAGTTTGCTGTCCTCTAGTGTAAAGATGTGATCTGCATAATTCGTATATTTTATTAAGAAAAAGCATACCATAAATAATTATGCTATACGATATAAACACGTTTATGTACTTCAATAGCCATTATCGCACTTCTGTCATTACCGCAGCAGAAAGAAATGTATGTTGCGGTAATGACAGTTACGGTAATAACAGAGCCACAATAAATTCCTATTGTTATTGTTCATTGTTAAATGACGGCCATGAGGGAAGTTGGACAAATATAATGCATTACAGTATAATGTAACTTCGTAAAAAGATTTATGATTACAAAAATGCTTAAAACAATACACACGTTGTGGTAATGACGTTGAATAAAAATACTCACCCAAACAGAAGTTTGAAGCACACTAAATATTCAGTAATATACATTACACGTGAACTGTAGCGTAGATCACACACAACTAGGATGTCAAATCGTTCTTCAATTGTTACTTCTTCAACTTTGCCAATTCCGAGTTGCTAAATAATTCAATTATCAACTTTCTGCGGTAATGACATACTAAGCTGGAAACTGAGATTTTACAAACAATAAAATAAATAGAATTAGAGGTGGAATATTTTATTCATCGGAGTAATTACGAGCAATGTATATTCTCTTGAATGTGTCGATCATTTAAAAAATAAAATATTGGAAACTGACACAAACAGTTATGTATTTTGACAACTTCCTAGTGAGGACACGTTGCGGTAATGAATTTAAATAAAAACTTAATTTTTTTAAAAATTACAAAGAATAGATTCTAATGCAAAAACCAAATTGTAACGCACGTAAAAGTTCATGAGGAATATTCGGAAGACAAATACAGTGAAACCTCTCTAAAGCGGACAGCCGTGGGGAATCAAAAATTGTGCGCTATGGAGAGGTGTACGCCTTACAGAGGTTTCAATATTTTCTTACGTAAATTATTAAACAAGGTAATATGCAATTAGAAAAAAATATTTTTGCATGAATCACGTATTTATGAATATTACCAAAATGTTACTGTACCTCCATTATCTTGTGCCATCCAATTCGAGGCACAACATGGGAATAAAATGTTATAGTTCTCTGCACTTTACACTTATCGCTACTTTCTACGTTACTTTAATTTGTGAGTTAATTGCAGTCCAGCAATGACCTTTTTTTTTATAGACAATATGCGTACCCGTGGTCAAAAATAAACGGATTGAAGTTTAAGATGGCGGCGGGACGTTAGACTTGTGTTGATCGTGCTCCCAGGAAAATCTCAGTATTTTATAGAAAGCAAAACGTGATTTTCATGTAAACTTACAACTCCTTGTGTGATAGTGTGTGGGTGCTGTGCTTCCAAATTCGTGAGTTCTAAATATTCTAAGTGAGGACATTTGTCTTGATAAACATATTTCGAAAGCATGGCTCCACAGAAGAAAGTCAGCAGCCCATCTTGTCTCCCGGAGAAGCCCTCTCATGGCGAACTGGCAAAACAAATTTGTGCGGAGGTAAAATCAGTGATACAATCCCCCGAAGTAATGAAAATCATGGTGGACAATATCATTGAAACTATGACAAGTCTTGTAGTGCAACGTATTGAAGATCTTTTGAAATTTAATACAGAAGTGGTGCATGACTTTGAAGAAAAGCTGAAGAAAGAGGAAGATACTATCAACGATCTTTCTGGAGAAATTTCCAATCTTCACGAGAGAGTAGTTCATCTAGAACAATATTCACGAAGAAATAGTGTACGCATTTTTGGTGTACCACACAAGGCAGATGAAGATACTACAGAATCAGTGATCTCACTGTTTAGGGAAAAAATGGGTGTGGAAGTTACACCAAGTGAAGTGTGTCGCAGCCATCGTGTTGGTCCCCATGCCTCAGGCAAACTTAGACCTATCATAGTTAAATTTACCAATTATCAGACTAGGGCCAAGGTGTTTGCAAATAAGAACAAACTGAAAGGAACGAAAATAACAATTCGTGAAGACCTGTGTTCTCAGCGCTTGCAGCTCTACAAAGCAGCATCAGCTCGGTTTGGTTTTAAGAACACTTGGACTTACGATGGACAAATTGTAGTGAAACATGGAAATATTAAGCATTATATTAGTAGCTTTGCTCAGATGGACAACATATAAGTGCAATCCTGGTAGCACGTTTCTGTGAATAATTATGAACACTTTCTTGCAATTTGTTTCTATTCAACATACTTTTTTATTTTTTGTTGCTAGTTTTGTGAATTATTTTTATAGTTCAGTATATTCAACGTATCTATCAATAACTATTTCAATTCGTATTTGTACTCCACTTCATATTGCAAAGCTAGGGATGTCTAAGTTACATATATTTTTCTTGTGCAGTGCCTACAAAATTCTCCTCATGTGTCGGATATCTTGTGTGTGTGTGTAGTTGTGTTGTTTACGTATCCAGTGTCGACAGGAGACTCTTTGTTCTCTCTGTATGTGCTCATGCTATTATTTTGGTGTTATGTCGGTGTTTTCGTCTTATTTTCTTTTTGATGAATATTCTGGTAAGTAGAACTACCGATTATCTTGTACGTATGTACAGTAGAGAAGGGATTATTGTTAACATTTCAAGTATATTACAATACATTGCATCTGATTATCCTCTCAAGATAGGACAATGAATGACACATTCGCAGATTTAAATATGGCAACCTTGATTTCTAACTGTTTCAGTGGGCTTGACACTTCCACCCTCATAGAAAGTGACAATGACCTTCCTCCCTCCCCTTTGGAAACTACCTCTCATGACCAGAAACCAGAATTTGCCGAAGGGAACTTCAACGCTATTCATTTCAACGCGCAAAGCCTTCTTTCAAATTTCGTGGAAATTGAAAGCATTGTACCCTCTTTTAAACATGTGCATGCAGTACTTATTTCTGAGTCTTGGCTACAGGATTCCCTCTCAAACAACCTAGTTCATTTATCAGGTTTCCATCTTTTTACAAACAATAGAAAGGGTAAACGCGGCGGGGGTGTGGCAATATACTTACGAGACAACTTCCAGCTCAAACTTCTGTCTCAGTCAGCTGGTGTATATAACAGTAGTTCAGAATATATTATACTCGAAGTTACTGTAGGTCACCAGACATTGCTTTTGAGTGTTGTGTATCGTCCCCCCGCCAGTACATCTTTCATAAACTTTGTTGACGATATTGCAAAACATTTACCCAATTACCAGCATTCCATAATAATGGGTGATACAAATTGGGATCTTTTAGCAACGAAAGACGAAGTCTTGCAATATCGGGATACGATCTCGGGCCTTAACCTTGCTATCTGTCCTCTTGGTCCAACCCATCTCATAAGGAACTCAGAATCATGGATAGATGTGATACTGGTATCCAAGGAAGAACATGTAATTAGCCACGGTCAAATCCACACACCCGGCATCTCGTACCATGATATGTTATATATATCCTACAAACTTCGAGTTCCGCAATATAAAACTAAATTCACATCATACAGAGACTTTAGGTACATGAATGAAGTAGACCTGAACATCGATGCTGCCTGCTTGCCGTGGCACTCAATAAACTGCCTCCCTACAGTTGACGAGCAGGTAAATACTCTAAATTCTTTAATAATAAATTTGTATGATAGACACGCCCCTGTAGTTAAGAAACGCGTTTCGCGACCTCCATCACCATGGTTAACCGATGAATTACGTTCGTTAATGGCGCGGAGAGATAAAGCTTATAGAGCATACAGGAGACATGTTAAAAATAGTGATCCCTCCAGTGATAGCACAGTAAGTCTCAATACAAAATTCGAAAACTATAGAATATTAAGAAACCGTTGCACTCAAGAAGTAAGGAAGGCAAAACGGCGCTTTGCCTATGAAATACTTGAATTCGAAAATAATGGAGCAATTCTTTGGAAACGGCTAAAAGTATTAGGTGTTGGGAGAAACATAGCCAAGAACGCAGTTAACTATACGCCAGATGAATTGAACATTTTTTTCTGTCAAAACAGTATGATACCAGCCGCCATGAAACTGCAAACAATGAATAATATTGTAACTTTGGAAATTAACTCTCCGTTCTCGTTTTCTCACGTACAGCCTGCACATGTATTAAAAGCAATCCAAAGAATTAAATCTCAAGCCACTGGTACAGATGATATTTCAATAACCATGATCAGGAAAATCCTACCGCATGTACTTAATCCTATCACTGACATATTTAATTACTCTCTTTCTACAGGTACTTTTCCCACAGTATGGAAACTCGCTAAGGTTCGCCCACTTCCAAAAAAGAACAACGCTGACAATATCGCAGACTATCGTCCTATCAGTGTCCTTCCCGTGCTTTCAAAAGTTTTTGAATATATTGTAAATGATCAAATTCGGGAATACTTAACAACAAATAATTTATTGGATACATTTCAATCGGGTTTTCGAAGTAATCATAGCACATGCACTGCACTAGTAAACGTAACGGAGGATATAAGATGGGCTATTGATAATAGAAAACTAACGCTCCTGACTCTACTTGACTATAGTAAAGCATTTCAAACGATTGATTTTGACATATTACTTCAGAAATTATCATTATTGTTTAATTTTTCTGAACCAGTGGTTAAATGGTTTCATTCTTACCTTCACGAACGTAAACAAAGAGTAGTGATCAATCAGGATCATATATCGACATGGCATTGTATCAACAGTGGAGTGCCGCAGGATAGCGTACTAGGACCCCTTCTCTTTGCCCTTTACATTAATGATCTCCCTAAAATTCTCACCTATTGTAAATACCATATTTACGCTGATGATTTGAAATTATATGCTTCTTTTCCCCAACAAGATATTAATAATGCGATTGAGAAAATAAATACTGAGTTAAACAAAATCAGCGAGTGGTCTACGGCTCATGGTTTAAAATTAAATGCAACAAAATCGCAGTGCATCTTAATTGGCTCTCCAAGAATTCTCTCTTCTATTAATATCTATCAGCTCCCGAATATAACATTGTCCAATACTGTTATTCCATTCTCCACAACTGTCAAAAATTTGGGAGTCATACTAAATCAAAATCTCTCCTGGTCAGATCAAATAAATGGAGTACGTTAAATCGACTAAGAAATTTCTTACCAATATCTCTGAAGATCAAACTTGTCAAGGTACTGGTGTTTCCACATCTTGACTATTGCGACTCAGTCTATTCTGATCTAACAGAAAATCAATCAAAGCGCTTGCAAAGAGTGCAGAATGCATGCGTTAGATTTATTTTCAATATAACTTACAGTGAACATCTCACATCCTTTTATAAAAAACTCTCATGGCTGACGTTAGTTGGAAGAAGAAATTTACATAATCTTACCCTATTGTACAAAATACTTACTACGTCAGAACCATCGTATCTAGCCCGTAGGTTTTTATATTTATCAGACTTTCATACTAGAAGCACAAGATCACAAGATAATTTCTTGCTCTCCATACCCAGTCACAATTCTGATTCATGCTCAAAATCCTTCACAGTAAGTACTACACGCCTCTGGAACAGTTTACCTCAATTAATACACAACGTTTCCACAGTTGCCAAATTTAAAAAATCTGTAAATTCCCTTCTCTTAAGTAAAGATAAAGGTACTGGCAGCACATGAGGCATCTTCGTTTTACCAGATTATTAATAACTCATATATGAACACACAACCAATAGGTAACCTATGTTAATTTGTACAGCTTATATATTCATAGTTCTGGTACCGCTATATGAAGATGCTATCTGAAGTTGCCGGTGATGACGGAGTGATTCTGGATTTTTTGTACGTTGATAGTCACGATAAAACTGGCGAGAGCGAGTGACAAATGTGAGATATTCTGGTGGCAATGTTGGTTGATAAGGCGTTGATGTAGTTACTGGTATGTAAAGTGAACTTGCTTCTTGAATTGAAGTTGTGATGGTATGAATGTCATGATACAGTTCGACTTCTGATGTAGGAGGTTTTAATGGCTCTATTGCTGCCGATAGATATGTTCGGTATTGTTCCCAGTTGGCTTTGTCAAAACGGACGCTAGTTCTCTGAAATTTTGGAGAGGGAGACGTAGGATGAGTACGGAGGAGCAGTTTGATCGGAACATGGTCACTTCCTAATGGATCGAGAAACATCAATATGGATTTGCGAAACGAGATTAGCAGAAGTAATAACAATATCTGGTGTGCTTTGTGATTCAGGCCTAGTGGGTTTTGGAAGATCATGAATGATACCAGTCGTGTGAGTTGTGACAAAGGTTTGAAAGGTTGATCTGTCTCTTTGTGATCTGCTGTGCATGTTGAAATCGGCCATAATTATGAATCTCTTATAATTATCGGAAATGTGTTGTACGAATGCAGTAGGTAGCGGCTTTCCAGGTCTGATATAAACAGTAGCAACAGTTATGGCTATACTACGGAAGTATAAAGTAATTATAAGATATTCAGGCAGATCTGGCACCCTACAAAAGTGTCGTCGTGATGGGATACGTGGAGAAAATCCCACGGCTGTTCCTCCATTTGCACGCCTCCTAGGAAGAGTGTTATATTGTCGAATTAGTGTATATCCAGAAAAGTGACAAGTCATAGAGGGAGTGAGAAAGGTTTCGTTAAGGATAAACACTGCAGCTCTTTCCTCCAGTAACAGCGCTTCGAATAAAGATTTATTCTGCCAAATGGATCTAATATTGAGAAATAAAAAGACTATATCCATGATGAGTAGGATAGACAGTAGTTTCCAAAGGTGCTGTATGAAAATAGACATTTTGACCAGAATAAGTAGCATGAAATGTAACATGGAATATTTCTCTGGCTGCGTGGGTGATTTGTTTTAAGACATGCGAACAATGAAATGGCTGGATATTTTGAAGAGTGAGTGTTAGAAAAGCAAGCATATTGCGCACTGTTATAGGAGAGTCCAGTGATTGTGGAACGTCTGCAGAATAGTTATATGTACGTAATGGTGCCACGTACTCAGGGTGAGCCTCGGTAGGGGTAGGTTTACCCTTGCACTTGTAACTATATGTCGGATGTTGTTCGTGGCAAGTGTGACAATTCGGTGGTTGTTGTAGATTTGGACATGTACGAGTGGAGTGTTCACCAGAACAGTAGCCGCAAACAGTAGTATTTGGGCATGTTGCGGTAGAATGTTGATTATATGTCTGACATTTCTCGCATCGAAGTGGTAGTGGTGCTGGTGACCGTGAAGGTTCAACTCTGTGTCTTCTGTTATAAATGTATGCCCCATTAGTCAGAAGAGAATCAATGGTGGTTTGAGAAGGAGTTAGTACTCGAACAATGTACGTGGGGCCTGCAGCGTTTCTAATGCGCATAACCTTCTGGAGTGTGTGTGTCCTTCGTAGGTAAGTTCCTCCTGAATCTCGTCATCGCTATAAGAAGGATCAACACCGCGAATCACCACGGAAAGGAGGGGAAGACGGCGAGGTGGTGGTATTTGCTTGCGTTGGGATGCATTTAGGTTAGTAAGTTTAGCATCTTTGCCGAAGGTATATATATATGTACTTTGTTCTTTATAGTGCTAAGCAAGTTCGCATCTTCTGTTTTGAAAATGAAGCCGTTTCTAGTCTTGACTATTTCTTTGAGTGAAGCACGAGGAAGTTACTTGCGCAGTTGTAGAGCAACTTGTTTCTCAGTCGAGAAGCGTGAATCGAAACTGGTCAACAGAAACGAGTAAATTGATGGTGATGAAGAGCGAGGTAAAGCTGGAGCCGCA
This sequence comes from Thermobia domestica, assembly GCF_964235325.1. Classification (NCBI taxonomy): domain Eukaryota; kingdom Metazoa; phylum Arthropoda; class Insecta; order Zygentoma; family Lepismatidae; genus Thermobia; species Thermobia domestica. The sequence continues at coordinate 34,931,614 of NC_137459.1, read as the reverse complement.
GTGGAATCTGTTTCCATGTCCGTAGTGTTCTCTATTCTATCTGGTGCAGTATGTGCTTTCTTCGCAGGTGGTGAAAATTGCAAGCGGTTAGAATAACTTTGCTTGATTGAAGAGGGGGAAGCCACAGACGTAACAGAGCTTTGAGATGAGCTTCTGGTACGACCAGAAGTGGTTTGAGATTGCACCTTGCGTTTTTCCACCTTAGTGGAGCAACCAGGAGGACCAGGGATGATACTTGGTAAAGTGTGTTTGCTCATTGTCCGCCATAGTGAAAACCGTCTGGTGGGCTAAGCCCGAGTATGAGATGATGCCAAATAAACCGTAAAACCAATAGGAATAGCAAGGTCGTCAATAGGTAAGACCAGTTTGGTGTGTTAGCCTCCGTGGAGGCTTGAAATCAAATCGACGGTTGTTTCCTTGAACCTCAAGGAGGCAAGTAATCCAACCGTATTTAGAAGTTCGCGATTCAACCAATGGGATGGAAATACTAGTGACTTGCTTATTTTTCTCCGCCAGCTACGGATACCCTATTTTTTTACCTGGTTAGAGATTCCAGGTGGCCAGTTCGATAAGAGCGATTTTTTTTACAGTCTACCCGTTTAAAGGGTTGCGCCCTTTCTTCGGGGAAGTGTTGCATTGATATTGTGGAGGCTATAACAATTATGGGTGGTCTAAGGGTTTTTCTCTTTATTCATTATTTTTAAGGACATGAACATATATACATTAGAAATAACTTGAACTGGTTATATACATAAATAAAATAATAATAACAGAAAATGTGCAGGGAGGCAATGAGTAATATGAAACAAGAAACAAGAAAATAACAAAATTAGTGCAGTGTATTAGGTTCAGTGCGTGAATATAACAACAAATATGAAAAACATTAAAAGGAATATCAAGTCAATAGCAAAACATGGCAGGAATAATAGAACTCATAGGAATAATTGTTTGAAATGATGATGAAATGAGGATGAATTGTTCTGGACGCCACAACACGAGGTTCTGTTAGTGAACAGATGAGGTTATCTTCTGTTCCTGGGGCTATTCAGGAACTGATGTAGACAGGAGAGGCCCATGTTAGTAGGTATTTACTGTGCATATGATGGATATATGGAAGATGACAGATGACGTGGATGATATATAACAAATACTTCTGGGTCGCGGTCGGCAGGATCTATTTGCAAGTGGTACAATGTAAGATAGTGCTGTAGCGGAGAATCAACGTATCGTGGTGGTGCATCATTGTCTCGGTCATAGCGTATTACGTCCTGAAGCATGGGGTGTTGTAAGTCAAAACGTTGCGTAATATAACGGATGCGAAGCTGTTCTAGATGGGTAAGCAATGGTGGAAAATCTATGAGGTCATAGAGGAGCCTAGTTGGACTTGGTAATTTAATTCGATAGGCCAATCTGAAAGCATGTCGTTCCATTATTGATAATTGTTTATAAAATTTGTCGGGGGCAGCGGCCCAAGCTGTATGGCCGTAAGTTAAAGTAGTCCTCATAAAAGCTTTGTAAGTATGGAGGACAGTAGGTGGTCGTAAACCCCAGCTGGTTCCAACTAAGCGTTTAAGGAGATTTAGTCTGTTCTTGGCTTGAGTAATAATTTTCTTAAGATGCGGTGTCCAAGTGAGCTTTGCGTCAAATATCACCCCAAGGTAGGTAAGAGAAGATGAAAGAGGAACTGGCGTGTTGTCCACATGAATGTGTAATAGATTTGGATTGCGAAGCACTCTGGATCGTCTACCAGGTGGTAGAAATACAATTGATTGTGTTTTCGCAGAGTTAATACTGAGTCTCCATACGTCACACCAGTGGACAAATGTGTCGATGGCTGGCTGCATTAGTCTGTTGATACTTTGGATAGTACGAGCCGTTGTTAGAAATGCTGTGTCGTCAGCGAATTGATAGACTTGGACGTGAGGAGTGACTCTAAGGTCAGCAACGTAAAGTAAGTACAGCAATGGAGACAAAGAAGAACCTTGAGGTACGCCAGAGTGTAAGAAAATTGGGTGTGATAGAGCGTTGTTGATAGAGATGTATGCAATACGTCCGGTTAAGAAGGCATTGATTAAGCGTATATAAGATATGGGTAGCAGATAATTATGCAATTTGTATATCAAGCCAGGATGCCAGACTTTATCAAATGCCTTTTCCAAATCAAATGTAACTAAACAAGAAGGAAATCCCGTATTGTATTGGTTATAAATGGCAGTGGTAAGTCGCAATAATTGATCTAGTGTGCTGAAACGCGGTCGGAAACCAGCTTGATGGATTGGCAGAAGATTGTATGTAAGGAGGTGTTCGTGAAGCCGTCGAACGAGTATACGTTCGAATACTTTGCAAAGACAGCTTGTTAAATGGATTGGACGATACGACTGGACATCAGATGGTGGTTTCGTTGGCTTAGGAAATAAAAGAACTTTGGAGTATTTCCAATCGAGCGGAAAGAAGCCAGTTCGAAGGATGAACGTGTAAATATGACTGAGAATCAGAATGAAAGAAGGAGGTGCATGTTTGATTAGAGTATATGTAATAGAGTCGAATCCAGGCGCCGTATTGCGTTTAGTTGCTAAAATAGTTCTGATGTCATCTGAGTCTATAGCCTGAGTTAGTGGATTATTAGGTTCCAGAACATGCAGGTCAGATGGTTGTAAATGAGCAGATGAAGGATCAGCGTGACGGTTGATCGAAGATTGAAGGCGTTGCGGTGTGTGCCATCCAGGAAGCGGAGTGAAGATATCTTGAAAAAATTCAGCAAAAAGATTCGCCTTGTCGATGTCAGTATTAGGAGCTTGATTGTTGTGAATAAGAGGATAGGGCGTGCGAGACGTTTTGCCAGTGAGTTGATGGAATTTACGCCAATATTTGCTGGGATGAGTTTCCGTGCTAAGGGTGTTACATGTGTGAATCCACTGTCTTTTCTTGTAGGCTATAATATAGTTGTGTGTTATTCGGAGATATTGACGGTGTAAACGAAGTGCCTCCAAGTTGCCGTTTGTTCGATATTCTCGATAAGCTCGACGTGAAGCAGAAATTAATGTAAGATACCTTGGCGGCAAGGTAGGTTTATTCGGATGGACATGAGTAGATGGAATGGAATGATCTGCTGCACCTTTAACTGCGTCAGTAAGTTCCGTGATGACGTGATCAAGACTATGTTGCGAGGTAGGTACAGTGAGTGCGGTAATGGCATCATCGATGGTAGATCGATATTGATCCCAATTAGCCTTATGATAGAGATAAATCTTCCTAGCTGGTAAGGGATTTGTTGGCTTTGCTGTACATTGTAGTTCCAGCTTAATAGGAACATGATCACTACCGATTGAGTCCAGTACAGTAATGTTGATAAGAGGAGATAAAGAAGACGAAGTTATTACTACGTCAGGAGTCATGTTACTAGCTGGTCTCGTAGGCTGTGGCAAATTGTGAAATTCCCCAGTAGTGGATGTATGTATAAAATCAAGGAAGAGCTGCTTGTCGCGTTGTGTTCGACTATGGAAATTTAAGTCAGCCATGATAATATAATGCCTAGATTTTGTATCAATGAAACGAAAGAAATCGTAATTGATAATCTTTCCGGGGCGAACATAAATGGTAGCAAATGTGATTGTGCGACCGCGAAAATAGATAGTTGCTATATTGTATTCAGGCAGATTAAAATCCTGGGGTATTGTAACAGTGCGGTATGGTATACGACTACTAATGCCGAGAGCTGTACCCCCATACAGTCGTGGTCCGGACGGAGCATCATGGCGTAGTATATTGAATTTTGGTATGTAACACCGTAGGTAAGGAGCCAGGTAAGTTTCATTGAGCGCAAAAACTGATATATGTTCTTCCTGTAATAACTGCGTAAACAGCACTTGATGTGTCAACAGAGAACGAATGTTCATAAATAATAAGTTGTAAGTCATCACGAAAATACAGAAATAGTAGCAAATAGGGGCTGCCATATTATACGTAGACTTCAAGAGGTTGAATTTGAAAATGGACTGTCGGCCCAGAATAGGTGGCATGTAGCTGGAGATTAAACAAGATTTTAGCTGCGTGAATGATTTGGTTGAGAATGTGGGTGCGAAGAAACGGATGGATATTCTGTAAACTAATTGTGAGAAAGCGGAGCAGATCTTCGACAGTGACCGGATGAAGTAAAGAATTTGCAGGTGGAGTTGGACGGTCAGCAGATCTTATGGGTGCTACAAGTTCTGGTTTGGATGGCTCAGGTTGTGGCTTAGCCTTACATCTGTAGCTATAAGTTGGATGCTTCTCAGGACATGTACTGCATTGAGGCGGTGCCTTTTGATTGGGACAATCCTTGGTAGAATGTTGTAAGGAACAATATCCACATTTAATATCATTTGTACATTCAGATGTGGGATGTGCATTATAGAGTTGGCATCTCTCGCATCGTAACGGGAGAGGAGGAGGTGTGCGAGAGGGTTCGACCTTATAACGACGTCGATAAATGTAAGCTCCCGTGGATAGCAATTGGTCTATTAATTGTGGCTGATCTGTGAGTACCCTCACAAGATAAGTTGCACCATTGTTGTTCCTTATCCTAATACATCGTTTTACAGGGAATCCTTCCTGATGTAATTCCTCACAAATTTCCTCATCGGTGAGGTCCGGTTCTACTCCGCGTATAACTACTGAGAGCATTGGCGATCGTCTAGGAGGAGGAGGAGTTTTGCGTGTGGTAGGAGTGAGTGCTGTTAGTTTACCTTTGGCCCAAATATTTCAAAAGTGGCCTTGTTACGCACATGCGATACAAAGTTTGAATTGCTAGACTTTATGATTATGCCTCTGCGAGTTTTGACTATTTCACGTATCTCAGGACGAGGTACATATTTAGCAAGCTGCTGAAAAACTGCGCGAACTGTATCATACTTCTGGTCATAATCTGTTAACAGAAAATTGTATACGGGTTCTGGTTGGTTGCGTGTGTTAGAAGTATTGACTGAAGTTGATGCCCAATCCATGTTGGAGCTGCTACTACCCTGATCGATTATAGGATTAATGCGTTGTTTCTTGGGATCCAGAGATTGTTCTCCATCCGAGAGAGACCGAGATCGAATGCGATGGCCTTTACTAATGCAATCAGCGTAGCTAAGCGAACCAGAGGTGTTGAATCCTGATCGTGAAGTGCCGGTAACAATCCGGGGTTGAGTTTTCTGGCGTCCATTTGGTCCGATATTAATAGGAAGTGGTCCGGAAGCGTTGCCAAGGTCAGTCATGATGATTAACGAGCCTAGGGCCGAAGCCCAAATGAAGATGGAAGCGAAAAGGAAGATGATTAAATGATGTTCAAAAAGCAAGCTTGCCCTCCTAAAGTGAAAACTTTAGTCAATCCCCTAAGTGTCCTAATTGTGTTATGCTCACAAGTACGTGTTGCAATACTTGGTCCTCGCTGACACAGTAAGAAACACAAGAGAGGCTAGGCTTCTTGGTTAAGTATGGATAAGAGCGTTTTTTTTTTTTGCTAGCCAAGGCTAGCTACCCGCCCGAGGGTTACGCCCTCCATGGGGAAAGAGAAGTTTGGGAATTTGGAGGAAAGGACTGGGAGATGGTCTAAGGGAGTTTTCATTATTTTATTATCACTTTATTTCATAAAATTTATTATTATTCATCAGTTGGATATTGCTATCTTTGCGATAGCAATCATGAGGTAGGGGAATGTCGGTATTGTATGATTGATTGATTGTGAGATTGGACAATACTTTCTATATGGGAGAAGAGAAGAATGAGATGACGATGAGATGAGGTGCACAAGACAACACAACACGAGGGTGATTGTTAGAGGACAGATGCAAGTTAATCTTCTCGCTTGGGGGCTACTCCAAGCATTGATGAGAGACAATGGGAAGCCCTATTAGTAACAGAGGACTACTGTGCTGAATATGACGGTGTGATATGAGGTGGAGGATGGTCTATGAGAAAAGTACGAGTCAATGGAAGATCAGGGTGGTCGGGTGGTAGAGAGTAATGATACAGTGTGAAAAGGAGGGAAAGAGGAGAATGTGTGATGGGATGTGGAAGATCGAAGTTGGTATGAGCGTTGATAGTATCTCGGAGAAGCGGGTGATGAAGAGTGAGACGTCGCTGAAAGTACTTAAGGCGAAGTTGTTCGAGATGGAATAAGATGTGAGGAAAAGGCATTCGGTCGTATAGAATCTGAGTTGGACTGGGAAGCTTGATGCGGTATGCTATACGAAGGGCGTGTCGTTCGAGAACTTTAAGTTTGTGATAATAGGAAGGGGGAGCTGCAATCCAGGCAGGATGGCCGTAAGTCAACACTGGGCGAAGATATACTTTGTAGGTGTTTAAAAGAAGTTTTGAATGAAGACCCCAAGTGGTACCAGTTAGACGTTTAAGTAAGTTAAGTCGACGGTAAGCTTTTGCTGTAACATCCTGCAGGTGTGCTTTCCAAGAAAGGTGTCTGTCCAATGTAAGTCCCAGATATTTGACTGTCTTAGAAAGCTGAAGACGAGTGTCGTTAACTGTGAGATTTAATAGAGATGGATTGCGGTGGACTTTGGAGCGTTTATTGGGTGGTAGGAATATTGTAGTTTGTGTTTTACTGGCATTGATCTTAAGCCTCCATTTATCACACCAGAGGACAAATGTATCTATCGCCTCCTGCAGTGCTGTGTTGAGTTGGTGAACAGTGCGACCTACGGCAAGAAAGGCAGTGTCGTCGGCGTATTGAAATAAATGAACGTTGTGAGGAAGTGGAGGCATATCTGCAACATACAGCAGGTAGAGTAGTGGAGAGAGCGAAGAACCCTGTGGTACACCGGAATGTAGGAAGATAGGATGAGATGATTGTTGATTAATGAAAACGTATGCGAGGCGTCCAGACAAGAAATTATAAATGAATCGTATATATGCGAGGGGAAGGCGAAAATTGAGTAACTTAGAGAGAAGTCCTTTATGCCAAACTTTATCAAATGCCTTTTCCAGATCAAAAAGGACCAGGCAGGATGGTTTTGCCGTATTGTAGTGATTAGTAATGTAGTTTAGAAGACGCATGAGCTGATCGTTAATACTGAACTGTGGGCGGAATCCTGCTTGATGGACTGGCAAGAGGTTGTACCGTGAAAGATGGAGATGAAGGCGTTGTACTATGATTTTTTCCAGAATTTTAGTGAAAACCGGGGTTAGCTGAATCGGACGGTAAGAGGATACTTGGTCGGGAGGTTTCTGTGGTTTAAGAAACATAAGAACTTTAGACGTTTTCCACTGAGCGGGTATATAGCCAGTACGAAGGATAAAAGTATAGATCAGGGCAAGAATATTTATCAGAACAGGTGGGCTTTCTTTCACATGGCGATAAGAGATGTTATCGATGCCGGGTGCTGTGTTGCGTTTGCGGGTAACTACATGCTTGATCTCGATAGGAGTGATGGGGGCAGTGAGAGCTTTGTGAGAAGAGACTGTGTGATGCACGTTTGGTTGAAGATGTGGAGACCAAAAGTTAAAGTGATCTGTAGGATGATGACGAAAATGACGTGTAGCTGACAAAGGCGTAAAGATATCCTGTAAATAGGTAGCGAAGGCATTAGCTTTATCTTGGTCTGAGTGGAGTGCTTGATCATGATGAATGAGTGGATAGGATGTTCTGGTGAATTTTCCGGTGAGGGCGTTGAAACGCTTCCAATATTTGGTAGGGTGGGATGTATCAGAAAGAGAATTGCAAGCCTTGATCCATTGTCGTAATTTATAAGCTTTAACATAGTTTGAAACTGTACGGTGGAGGGCTCGGTGATGTTGAAGAGCTTCACGGTTACCAGATCGCACATATTCTGTATAAAACTGACGGGAGCGCTGTATGAGAGTAAGATATTGTGGGGGTAGTTTAGGTTTATGGGGTGAATAGGTAGATTTAGGAATGAACTGTTCGGAGGCAACTTGTATATGTTTAGTGATATGATCTAGGATAGAGTATAACTCATCTTCCGTAGTGGGAGGAACGCATTGCTGAAGAGAGTGACTTAAATAAGTCCGATACTTCGACCAATCTGCTTTATCATAGCGGGGGATTAGTCTGGGAGGGGGTGGTGTGTTGGTGATAGAGGTAGTGGATAATCGGAGGCTGAGTTTAATTGGGACATGATCGCTTCCTATTGGATCTAAAATATCGATGTGAATACGGTGTGATAAAGAGGATGAAGTTATGGCGACGTCAGGAGTAGTATTGGATTCCGGGCGGGTGGGTTTAGGTAAAGGATGAATTATACCAGTCGTAGTTGTGACAATGAAATTCGTGAAAGTTGTCTTATCTCTATCAGAGCGGCTGTGAAAGTTAATGTCTGCTAAAATGATGTAATGACGGAAGTTGTTAGAGATGTAGTGAAAGAATGAAAGTGGAATTGTGTGACCGGGACGAACATAAATGGTGGCTACTGTTACACATAATGACTTATAATATAGAGTAGTAATGAGATGTTCTGGTAGATTTTGAATCGGAGCGGACTGAGTACGATGAGGTATATGAGGTGAAAAGCCTATGGCAACGCCACCATTAGCACGGCGGGCTGGTATGGTACTATCATGGCGAAGAATGTGATATCCTGAAAGGCGGCAAGTGAGCTTGGGTGTAAGATGAGTTTCATTCAGAAGGAAGGTATTGACTTTTTCTTCTAATAGAAGTTGTTCAAACAGAATTTTATGAGTGAAAAATGAGCGGATGTTGAGGAATAAGAATATGAGAGCCATGATAAAAGTCATAGTGAAGATAGATTTAGACAGCAGTTGTAAGGGGAGTTGCATGGAAATGTACGTAGGGGCCATTATAGGTAGCATGGAAGTCAAGATGGAAAAGGTTGCGAGCGGCATGTTGAACATGCTGTAACATGAGTGGCCGTGCAAAAGGTTGGACATTCTGAAGGGTCAAAGTGATGAATGCTAATAGTTGATGAAGGGTGACATATTGATTGGGTTCCAGTGGTGTATCCACTGTTTGATTCTGAGCGTCGTGAGTACGTAATGGTACTACTAGCTCTGGTTTAGTCTCTTCTGGAGTAGGCCGAGATTTACATTTATAACTGTAAGTTGGATGAGATCTTTCGTGGCAAGTGTTACAAGTAGGAGCTTGTTGAAGATTAGTGCAGGTGCGAGTTGGATGTGGTCCAGAGCAATAGCCGCATTTGAATTGGTTTGTGCAGCGATCAGTGGAGTGCGTATTGTATTCCTGGCATCTTTCGCATCTAAGAGGAAGTGGTGCTGGTGATCGTGACGGTTCTACACGATGTCTCTTTTTGAAGATGAATACTCCATTATCTAGTAGATCGTTGATCGTTTCTTGTGAAGTGGTCAAGATCCGGACCATGTAGGTAGGCCCCTGGTTATTCCGAATACGGATACATTTTTTGAAGGAATAGGCTTCCTCTCGTAGTTCATCTTCAATCTCTGCATCTGTTATCGACGGATCAACCCCGCGGACCACTACCGACATGGTAGGTGGTTGGCGTGGGGGTGGGCGCTGTTTCTGCTTATTGTTAGCGAGTGGAGAAAGTGTTGCGGTTTTTCCGAAGATTTCGAAGCTATGTTTATCTCGGATGGTTGTAGCAAAGTTTGGTGATGATGACTTGATGATGAAGCCGTTCCTGGTTTCTACTATTTGTGATATCTCAGAGCGTGGTCGGTATTTCAGAAGTTGTTGAAGAAGAAGTTTCGAATTCCGGTACTTCGGATCGTAATTTTGAAGAAGATAGCTATAAATGTCCGGTTTCAGCTTTGGAGGAGGCAGAGGAGGAAATTCCTCGTCAATGATGAGACGGTCATCGTCGGAACTAGAGATGCTGTGGGCATCTGTATGGTATTTCTTGGATGGTGGCGATCTTGACGACGGTACTGAGCAGCTAAGAGGTGAGCGAGATCGATCTGGGCTTGTTTCTGCTGTAGACTTTTCCCTACGAGGCTTCCGCTTTTCCGTCTTCGTCGAGATAGTAGAAGGTCTGGAAGCTGATGGTCCTGAAGCCTGTCCGGTATCCATAGCCAGATACCATAAGCGATGTGAAATTATACACTGCTAACTGTGAAGTGATGGAAGCGAAGCGAAACGAAGGAGTCAGAATTGATGAGCAAAAAATACACAATAATAGTGTACTTCAGCAGGCTTCCACTTGGGTGAAACCCTCGATTTCTCGTAACCTGTCGCCCGAAACTGAATTCCGATCGCCGTGCGTCCACACGTACGCAAAGAAAACAGTCTAGACTTGTTACGAAAGCTGTACTGCGCCAGCTGGTAAAGTATGATAAGAGCGACCGAGCTCTAACCTATAACCTTAGCTTTCAAAGCTTTGATTTACGGTTATTTGTGATTTCACGTTTATAACAATGACAAATATTTTTAAAAGAGTGTACTTTAAATAAATTACTTACAGAAATATTTTTCACAAAGTTGATCCTTTTAAATCATTGTTCAAAGGCCTTTGCCTTAAATAAGTCTTCTCCGAAATAAATGCAAATGAATTGTGCTGCCATCTTTGGAGCTCTTTTAAACTACATTTATATGTTTATGTCCAATTCTTTCGACAATGAGATCTCGGAAATTAGAGGCTCTAGAAAGATGACGTTTTCACTGATCGATTGGAAATTTTGTGTAGATTGTCCAGTTCTAATTGAATATTTAAAAGACATGGCCATTATTTCGTTATTACATTTTTACAGGTACATTGAGTGTTTGAAATTTAAAAAACTAAAGCATCACATCCTAAGCATTATACATTCCAGCACCACACTTTTGTATATAGGGGTTGTATATGTCTCAGGCGTTTGTTTCATGGCCAAATAATAAAGGAAAAGGAAGGATAACCATTTCTCCAGCCTAAGGTGAGCCTTTTTTTGGGAGTGTTTTGCCCAATGAACACCATATATAACTGACATTATAATTAATTATGTATGTAATGTATTTGCTTATTTCATACTGCATGCAAGAAGAAAGAAAACACTAATCATACATGAATTAGAAACTCCAACCGGAAGTAGGCTCAAATCTTGCAAACGGTGCGAGATATTGAGAAAAATAATCGGAAAAAGTCTCCCCTTTGTGATACCCCTTGGCTTTTTTTTTTAAATCAATACATTTTACACTTGTGTCTGTAAAGGGACATGTAATATCCGCATCTCAGGAGGTTGCAAGCAAGTCTACGGAATTCGGTCTTCGCGACCCTTCCAGCTGAGTTTCTCCACCCACTCCCCGAAGTGAAGATTTTTTTCAGGGTGGCCAGTCTTATATATTCGAACACACGACTAACTCTATTTCTTGAAATGGAAGGGTCTTGGTGAAAACGAAACAAAGGAAGGGCAGATTGTGTTAGGTGTGTGCATTGTCCATTCTGAACATAGCACTTGACACAATCTGTTTCACATTTATCACATGGCTATTGGTTCACATTTGTAAAGAATACCCTCATTTCACGATAATTTAGAACTCGTTTTAAGTCCTCCCAGTGAACTTTTTTAAGTGTGTATCCATTCGTGCTTCAAGATAAAGGATTATCTTCTCACTTATTCACAATTCATCCATAGAAAGTATCCTACAATATAGAAAAAAACTAAGAATACTAACTGCAACTTTTTCGTTTCATTTGACCGACATCTCGCCTCTATGTTGGATACCAAATGCCCAAACTCTTCCTGTTTTTCTTTTTCATATCAAACAAATACTGGGACCGACACTTAGAAAAGCTTGAGCCACTTTCTTCCTCATTTTATGTCATAAAATGTAAGCAGGTATTTAGACTTGAGATAAAAGTATACGTGCAAGATGCCAACAAAGGAAACAATGTGAAGTCTAGTCTAGTGGCATTTTGATGTCCAACAATCGCAAGTTTTCTCACCTTTCTACATATGAACTTATACATAAGAATATTAATTAATAATAATGTCCTCAGCTAAATCTATTATCCATAAAAGCATTATGACGCAATTGAAATAGATAAATGCAAAACATTTTCTAAGACACCCCCCCTAAAAAAAATATATCTTGATCCCGGTCGTGTGCTAAGAAAGTTCTTTAGATAACTCTTTTTACTGCACTTATTAGACATAGCTGTCCGTCAGATCGTTGCACGGCTTTTTCTCTATCGTAAGTTCCTCTTAGTTATTTTATACTTATCCAAGGGGGTCTAGGAGGGCCGGCCCCCTAAAATGTTCACGGTAGGTTTGCAAATGAACTATAATATGTAGATGAACTATAATATGGTTGCATTCGTCCTCCGTAATTTCTACCGCCCCCCCCCCCTACATTTTTCGTCTGGCTACCGGCCTGGCCTTTCCCTTTAGTTATGATTTAGTCTAGAGTTAAAGAACTCTTTGGTTTTATGTGAGCCGCAAACTGAAACATAACCTAAAAAGATGAACTCTAAAAAGTTTTCTAATTACTTTTCGTCAATCATCAACAAAGCACCACTCCATAATCGAAAAAAGTAGTGTATATTATATTCCATTCTTGCATTGTATTCCATTCTTAATCCTTCTTTATTCATCCTTTAAAAAGTGAGCATTTTTTAAAAAGTACTCTTAATTTGTCATTTATTTCTTATATCCGAATGTTAGTAAATATATAGTTTGTAGGTTAAAGGGTATATATTTAGAGTATCAGCAGAAATATCATTTGATTATTACCTTTCTGTTTCTGCTCGAGTTTTTAAATCTCTGTTTTTCACTAATTTTTCAGAATGTCTCATTCCGTTTATTACTAAACTAGCAGCGTTCACCCCGCTTCGCTGCGGTCACCCCGGAACGCAATAAACTTTGTTACTTAGATAATTTTTACTTTTTCGCTTTCAAGTGATATGATAAAAACCATAGAAGATTGCAGTAAATCTTAACATTATATCGCCTGTCATTTATGTTAACCCGCCCCGCTTCGCTGCGGTCATCCCGGTGCTGGCATATTGTAAAAGTGTCTGTAAAAATAAGCAAATCAATTAAAAAATTTTAAACAGAAGATTCAAGCTATTTTCCGCTGTATATCGCCTGTCATTTATGTTAACCCGCCGAGTGACACGGTCATGCGGGTTGCATATAAATACGTTTATTTTTACCTATGATGAACTAATAACAAAGGATTTGTACGTTATGGACACCTGAATGGTCAATTATCTCAAGACACTGGTAATTAAAAATTAAAGTGATATGATAAAAACCATCTAGGGTCCAAATCCTAATAACCCCCCAAAAATGAAAGAAATTGGTTCAGCCGTATTAGCGTGATGAGCGGACAAAAAATTGTACGTTCTCTTTTATATATATAGATTCTACTGCTTATTTGTATGCCTGATAAGTATTTCTATTAATATGTATATAATTTTAATCAGTCTGAAATGTGTTCAGATTCAGAGTCAAATCTGATCAATTGCCCCATAATTTGCCCTAAATAGCCAAGTATAACTGCAACTGAAATGAATAATTTTGGGTCAAATAGCTCACGTTCGTAAGTTGTTGGATAGTTCTTTCATAACCGTAATTACAAGTATTTCGATCCGATACTAAAAAAGAAAGGAGGTTATATTTTAACTTTGAGTAACCATTGGCAATTAATTATTGAAATTTTGTTAAAACAAACTATTTAAAAAAATGTTTGGAAAAACTTCCTTTAAAAACTGTGGGCAGCTGTTAGACGACAAGATAAAGATTTGTTGACAATTTCCTGTTTTCACCAATCAAAAGCAAACATTTAAATTCATGTTTCAACTACATACTATATGTATCCCAGTAACTACCCTTCAGTTTTGTATAAATTATCCCGATATTTGCGTTTCCATCATTAATGTTCGTAAGTGCTGTAAGAAAGTTTTGGGAACTGTAAGAATAACAGTTAGTTCCTTTAGGTAATAAACCATGATGATAATCTTCTTCAGGTAGAAAGCTACGAAATTAACAGACGGGTAATTACCACGAAGAACAGTAATCACAGATCCTGTCAAATTTTTAAGTTTAAAACTACTTTAAATCAAAATATTAGAGATAATAATAATAATAATAATAATAATAATAATAATAATAATAATAATAATAATAATAATAATAAAATTTCTTTGAGTCGATAATGAATGCTAGCTGCAAGAAGTATAAATTCAATGGTGATGCGAGGTAAATTGATTTATAATTTTATTTTCTGGCTATGGAAGTATCGAGACTGAAAAATGTGTCAAATAAGTTGTATTTATTTTTTCAAGCAATCTCTCCAGATTTTCCCTGTAGTCTAATAAATTAAACTATAGCAAAATGAGTAACATATTTACTCTCAAATACAATATATTCATTGATAAGTTTTTCAAACGCTTTTTTTCGTCCTTCATTTTAAAGACTAAGACGGAATTTCTCTGCTCTTTAACTGCTGGCTAGCCATGTTTCAGGTGTCACTGAAGCTTGATTTACAGCATCTCCTCCCTCCAAATGATCAGAAGGGAGCATTTCTTTGGATTTCACACAAACATGGCATTCACCATATACCTGGCAACTCAGAAAAAGTTTGCCTTTGGAGAGTAATAAACTATCGTAGAAGTTTTCAGAGAGCAACAACTACATCCTTCTGTTCCCCGCTTCCTCACCCCGTACTTGTATTCTTCTCTGAAGGAGACATTACAGATGTTGTAAGGAATGATAAGGAGATTTATGCTCATATGCGAATGATTCGCTGTGTAGAGAGCGCAGGTTCAGCTAGTAAAATCTAAAAGTACAAATGATATCTTAAAAGCATTAAAAGTTGTCCTCAAAGACAGAAAACCAATTACATTCCGAAAAGATAAAGGAAGTGAGTTTACTATTATAGCAATACAGAAGTACATTAAGGAAATCAAAATCAAACATATTACAACTAAAAATCCAGTTATAAAGACTAGTATAGTATTATGTTTTAACAGAACTCTAACAGAAAAAATATGAAAGTATCAAACTTGTAATTATATAAATATATTACTTCTGCTTGCGAAGTCATACAATGAAGGTTATCATTCTAGCATTAAGATGCCACCTGCAAGCGTTTCTCAAAATATACAATTATAGATGTGGTGTAATCAGTATGATAGTAAAATAAAGAAAAAGAGGAATCCGGATTTTTCGAAACATTTTAAGACTGGTGATACAGTACGAATTAGCAAAACTAAAGTACATTTGACAGTGGCGTGTGCTGGCTTGATGGCTTGGGTTACTACTAAATTTTGTAACATCTGTACATTATTATTATTATTATTATTATTATTATTATTATTATTGTCTAGTTTCCACGTTATTATAGTCCTAAAAATAAGAATAAAATCTTAAAACACACTTTCCTTTTATCAAGCAGATAAATATGATTTTCTCTTCACAAGCAAGACATATTACTTTACCAATATTAGTATTACGGAACAACGATCGCACATTTTTACCTTCTTGTTCCATTAAGTAACCTTACATTTTGCTTTGGATAGGGGTAACCCTACTCACCAGAAGAATTGAAGCTAATTGAGTAATAAAGAACGCTGAAATAGGCGATTAGCCAACAAAGAAGCCTCAGTCTGTAAGATCCTTGGCAATGAATCGCAAATAATGAAACAAGTATTTATAACAGCTATGTGAACAATCGCTAAGTACTATAAATACAAAATTTTTGTTGCGTTGACGCAAACCGCTACCGAAGTAGGCTCAAGATGTCCGAGACAATTCCCAGAGACTTCCAAAAAGCCTTGTGATTCCTCCTGTAACTTCCCTTTACTCTTCGCTCACGTCCAAAAACCTAACATCTCTAGAGGCAACTGTGTTACCTGGCAGCCCGTTCGTCCGCTGTGGGCGAAGGTGGAACAAAGGGAATGCGCCGATACGATTCTTGCTGCGGTAGCTGGGGAGTGGTTACTGCTGCGTTGTCAATGCGAAGAACTCTTAAGATAACGAGACAGATGCGTGCGAAGAAGTTAGTTGATCTTTCTAAATACATACAGTTCTCAGAATCTTGTAGCATTATAGAAGATACTAAAGTGTAAAGTTATCAATATAATTTCGTTTATATTATAATAACTTTTTTGTAAATTCTTGGGATACCGCCTGTAGGTTCGGTAGTCAACAAAATACAACACTGATATTTGTTAAAGGATACATGCAAAACTGGACTTGGAAATATTTAAAGTGAAGGAGATTAATATCTAGAGATACACCTGTTTACGAAATAGAAGATTTAAACAAGGAGCCACAGGATGGATTATTTTATAGAGAGAAAATACAACATGTGATGTTATCAAAAACTTTTTACATAGATAAAATCATACGCACTAGAAGAAAAGGTAACAGAAAGGAATATCCTATTCGTTGGAAAGGATATCTTCCGTCTTTTGACTCCTGGATACCTGCATCATCCGTAAAGAAGATCAAGAAATACAATAAAACTTGATGGAAATTTTACGTCACGCTTCCTGGTAATAGTTCTATGGAATATTTTCCTAATAACACCTTAACATCATACATTACTAAACTTCATCAAAGAAGGAAATTCGTGAAAAGTGAGAAGCCACTAGTATTGAGATTCATTATCCTCATTCAATATTAAAAATTAATGAACAAAATAATACATTTTTTACAATCCTGCAAACAGTGATGAATTGAAGTTCGTAACTATTCCTGTTTGTTATTATACTGATATTTCAGAGTTGATAAAGTTAATTAATGCACAACAGATCCACAAATTTACATATTTCTTACATTAGTGAAAGCAATACCTGTTTTACAAGACGTGTTAATAAAGACACAAATGTGGACGTTGAGCTTGCACCAAGTGTTAGTGTGATGTTGGGATTTGAATCAAGAACAGATTTAAGGCATATGCAACAAGGTAAATGGGTCCAAATTTACGTTTAGGACTTCCATCTACAATGTATGTATATTGCGATATAATTCAATCCCTATTTGATAGACATATAGTAGCATAATTTTTACGTATCATAAATATGAATCCTGTGAATCATACATTTGGAAGTAATGCAATATGAATTTTTAATCCTTCACATTATGTACACTAATGTCCAAAATGATTGTCGCATATCTATAGCTGTCTTATTGTAAGAATATAATTTGATCATGATTTTCCAGGGTACTTTTAATACTGATACTATGTGTATAATCGGGAAATGTATATTTGTGGTAAATTTCGTGGGAAAAGAATTATAAACACAAAAATTAGAATGAGTAAAAGAAAATGTTGCTAAATAAACAAGAAAGTTGTATTTTCGTTTTATTTTTCTTATTTTTGCTCTTTTGACATGAAATTTTCCATATACATGTCTTTGCCGATTATACACATACTTTCATTGTAAGAAATACCGGGTGAATTTGTTATCAAATTATATTCCTACAACAACATATTTATAGACATTCTACAATAATTTTGGGCATGAGTGTACCTATAGAAAAGATGCATTTTGAACACATAAAAATACATATAAGAGATAGTACAGGTTCTCTACTAGCATTTACTTTCGAAACTGTGTGCGTTAAAGTACATTTTCTAGCAGTGCGACAACATCAACAATTATGAATGATCCAACAATATTATCAAAACAAGCTTCTTCTCGAACTGGAAACGCTAGTGTTGGATCCCCTTATCAAGTTGGACATGGTATTGGAAGTTTACTTGGAGGATTATTTCGTTCTGTCATGCCATTAGTAAAAGAAGGAGCTAAAACAATAGGAAATTAATTATTAAAATCTGGAGCAAGCGTCGTCGACGTCGTCATTAATAAACAGCCTATTAACGAATTCTTTCATCAAAAAATCTATGAAGCGAGGTCCATCTTGCAAGAAAAAGGTAAAAATAAACTGAAATCTATGCTAGGATCTGGACATCGACGAAGGAAAAGAAGAATTACAAATCATTCCATATTCAACCCTTTATCATTTACACATCATCAAGAGGAAGACTAATACTGCAAGAGTAACAAGAGGAAACGTACACAGAAAACAAAGAAGAATAAGTCTTATAAGAAGAGGAAATTATCAGACGACATCTTTGATTAAATCATCATCATCATGGCTTTTTTTTACATCGTCAATCCTGCGAGTGTGTAAAAAGTGAACTAGAATTTTTTTTTCTACAAAACCAACGCAAATCAGTATATTAGATAATAATGTTATTACATATAAACCAAGCAGTTCACTAACTGATAATGCACCTATAGAATTTGTCATACCAGGAAAAAGTGATTAATACATAAATCTTCAACATTCTCTCCTTAATATTGAAGCTCAAATCGTTAAGCTTGATGGATCGTCATTTGGAGAAAGTGATAAGGCTCTGGTTTCTATTAATGATTTTTTAAATTCTATGTTCAGTGAGGTGGAAGTGTATTTAAATAACAAATTGATTTCATTGTTATCTCATAATCATCCATATCAATCATACATCGAAAAACTGTTAAATTATGGTGATTCTGCTAGAAACACTCATCTTTAATGTGCGTTTTGGTTTCAAGATACTGCTAAACATATGAATGCAAACACTAGTGGTAATAAGAGATTTCAATAGCGTTATGAATTATCAAAAAAAAGTGCAAATTCGACATGCTTGGACATCTTCATTATGATATTTTTAATCCAAGAAGTAGATATACACTTCAAATTAATTCCTACAAAGCCAAACTTTTGTCTCATCACTAATGATTCCGCTGTTGAGGGTAAAGTAAATATTTTAGACGTTGATTTACATATTAAAAAGATTGATGTTAGTCCTACAATAAAACTAGCACATAACAAGCTTCTACAATCAACAACAGTCAAATATCCTCTCACAAGAGTGAAAATGAAATCATTCGTCATTCCAAAGGATTTTCGGTCAGAAACAATAGATAATTTATTTATGGAAGTATTACCAACTCCAGTGATTGTGGCGTTTACTCAAAATGATGCCTATACAGGAACGATAATTTCAAATCCGTTTAATTTCAAACATTTTGACATCAATTTCTTCTCATTATACATTGATGGAAATTCTGTATCTTCAAAACCTTTTACAACCAAATTTTGGAAACAACCTATATGTTTGTTCATATCACACCTTAGTCTGTAGATCAGGTATTCATTTTTCCAACCATGGTAACAACATTCCTCATCTTGAGTTTCCTCAAGGATACACTATCTTTGTTTCCGACATTACGGAAGATGGAGAAACCAGTGCTATGCAGCATTGGAACCTCCTCTGCACGGTACGCATATGTTTTTATTCTTATCTTCACACTTATAACTCTTGTGTCTTTTTTGAGCCACAGTGTATGCACACTTTTCTATCCTTAGTATCACAGTGCTTCATTACATGGCCAAAATCCTGATAAACGTAGCACTGTGGTACTACGATGAAATCTTTGACTTTGTGTGACTCGTAGTCCACGTACACTCTGTCTTTTTTTATCAATACTTTCCTAATACCTGACGTTACTTCAATCAGCAAATGGCATTTCTTTTTTCCTTCCTTGCCTGCTCTAAATCTGACTTTGATCTTCTTCGCCTCTTCTTTTTTCCTCTTCAAAATTCTGTTCTATTATATCAGCTACTATTTCTTTGTCTTTGACATCTGGTGGTATGCCGTAGACTATCATTAAAGGGTTTTGCTTCCTTGTTTCTTCGACTCTAAAATCCTTCTTTATTTGTTCTTTGGAGACCATTTAATTCAAATCTTCCTTGGTAGCTGTTTCCAGGAATACCAGGTCTTTTGTTGTTCTCATTCCTATGATTTTTAGTTTCTCTTTCCTAGGGTCTATTGTCTCTGCCAGTCTTCTTACTGTTTGGTTTGTGGGCTCTCCCTCGTTTGGTCTAATTATCAACGCCGGTTTTGTTCTTGCCGTGACTTCCATTATTTTCTTCTCTCTTTCCGTTTCCTTTCTTCCCTTAACCACTTCTGATCATGTTAGGTTTTCATTCTGTTCCTTTTTTCATCTGTATCTTCTATCTTCTTTGAAAGCGTCTGTATCTCTTTAACTATAACTTCTGTATCCGTGCCTTGCCTATTTTCCAATTCGTGTAGCTTTTCTTGTAAGATATGACGTTGTTCTTCCCAGGCGATTTCCGATCTACCAAATGTTTGCTGGGTCTGGATCAATTCTTGCAACTACTCCTGCTTCTTTTCCAAAAATGGGTTATCCTCTTCTGCTTTCCTTAATTTTCTGGACATTTCCTGAAGTTGCAGCCTAATTTCATTCCTCCTTCTTGTTATCTTTTTTATTTCCGACTCCAGCCTTTTATATTGTCGGTCTCGGTCTTGCTTGACCTCTATTTTTCTTCTCTGAGGTCTTCGATCTCTTTCTCCACTTTTTCATTCTTCTGTTTTTATTCTTCTATGAGTTTTTTTATCTTCTATTCGGCTACCCTTTGCTCCCGACATTAGCTTCATTTCATTCATAAGTTTCTCTTTCTGCAGGTCATCATATTTACTCTGAATTGTATCTTCATCCTTTCTAATTGTTTGATCTTTCCTGTAAGTTGTGAACGGTCTTTTACTCTTTTTTGAGCTTTTCTAAATGGTCCCCCCCCCCTATTTTTTCCAGTCGAGCAGTCCTTCGAAGTATGTCATTTCCTGTTCCATTTGTAGAATTGTATCAAAGCCTGGCTCTTCCGTTGTTGCTCTTTTGGTTTGGTGTTCAGGCATCTCCATCTCTTCTCTTCCTCTTTTTCTTTGTTCCGTGTTTTCGTCAACTTGGTATTTCTTACGACTGGTGATTGATCCCTAGCTGGCGCACCCGGTAGCGATCTATACATGGCCATTTTCCACGTTCAGCTTATCTTCTTATGAGTGTAGTTTAGTTATGGTAGAGTCACTGTTTAAAAGCTACGAATAGTATACGTACTGTACTCGCTAACACAAGTCTCGATGGGCAAACAAATTTTGTTTTTTACGCGATTGCACTGAGACTTCGTGTGTGATAGAAAGAGAAAAAAATTGCGCAGGAGTTAAAAGGATCCACTATGTGAGGTTCAGCCGTCTCAAAGATATATTGGTATAGATTGTTCTTTCAGGAAAGCGACATACTTTATTTGTTTTCAAAATCAAGTCGAAACAGTAATAAAATAGATGGTAAGTGAATTTCATTTTGGGTGGTATGAATAAAATGGAGCCTAGACTCTGCTCACATGAGGTGAGCATGCTCTATTCGTGAGCAAACTCTAAAAATTTCGTATGAATAAAAACTATCAATAGTTTTGAGAGCTTACTCTTGCAGAAGTCGAGCATGCTCATAGAGGTTGCTCCACTCCGCGCTGGGACGACGAAGCAAGCAGTCTGCAACTGCACTTATTTCTGCTATATTATTTTTAAAAGAATAGCATGTATTGTCATTTATTTTAAGAAGTGTCAACAGACATAAATGAAACAAAAAAAATAGAGAGAGAGAGAGAGAGAGAGAGAGAGAGAGAGAGACATTTCAAGAAATTTGTGTTGAACTTTTCTATAAAACCTCATAGATGCTATAAGATTTATAAGGATTACTAGGACTGTAGTATAACATGAATATTTTTATCAAGTATTTGACAAACTACTACTGTAAATAAACTGTACTTTTCATGAAAGTTCTTACATTTTAATTACCAACTATCATCCTGGAAATTTCATTTCTCCTTTGTTGCCCACGTTGTCTCACGCGCGGGATGCCCTCCTTATCCTCTTCCATGTCGTCATAGTCTTCAAACGCTCTCTCAACAATGTAAAACTCGCCGTCTTTCAGATATTTAGCCACATTATGAAGGACAAAACAGGCTAGAATCACCGAAGGCACTTTTGTTGGTCGCCAATCGTATTTTATTTTCCAGTATAGGGAATCGCTGCTTGACTTGACGAAGCATTTTTCAATTATAACTCGTTCTCCTTTGAGGCAGTTGTTGAATTCTCTTTCTCCTTCTATAGCTGGATTTTGGAAAGGAGTCATAAGCCAAGGAGCAATGGCGTATCCAGAATCGCTCAGAAGCAAGGCTCCTGACCTGTTTTCTGTCTTGACCACACGAACAGCTGAATTCATCCATATTCGGGAGTCGTGCACCGAACCTGGCCAGGAAGCATCAACGCTCGTGAATTCCTCGTTACAATTACAAGTGGCTTGAACATTCAAGGTGAAACGTCCTTTACGATTTATGTACTCCTCCGCGTGTACATGAGGTCGTTTAATTTCCACATGTGTGCAATCGATGACCCCGATGGCAAAGGGAAAATTGTATTTTGGCGCCACTTATTCATTTCTGCCTGCTGTTCAGCAACAGTTGTTGGGAACTTTATCCACACGGGAGCCTTTTCGATTATTTTGTCTAGGACATTTGCAAATGTCACGGACACCGTACTCTGATCCACACCTATATCCTCCCCTACCCCACTTTGAAACCCTGGATCACTCAAATATCTAAAAAAAATCGCATTCTCTGTTCGTTAGTAAGTGCCCCGCCTCTAGTTTCATTTCTTGCACCTAGGAAAACCACTTCACGTTTTCTTGATCAAAGCGATACAGAGTTTTATAGTCCACTTCCCACGTTTTTCTGCGCTCCTTGTATATTTTACGTCGTTGTAAATTCATGAATGCAGCCATTTTCACAACACACCTTCACTGCACGGCTTGAGTCAGCTAATGAGGTGACTCTAGATTTTTGGAGACAGTACTCCGAAGTGCGAGCACGAACTCGTTTTTTATTCATATGAAATGTGAGCATGCTCGATAGTTTTCAGACCATGCTCCAGCACTTAGTAACGTCTCCCTGAGCATGCTTTCTTTGCTCCTCTTTATTCATACCAAAAGGAGTAAACTCCACAAATACTGGAGCATGCTCACCTTGCTCCACTTTATTCATAAGACCCTTTGTTTCCAGCTACCGATGACGAAGACCAACGAAGAAAAACGAACTACGCATTTCTTTTAGTGTTTCTTTTTTGCTTTCAGACTTATAACTGTTAGGTGATAAACATGTATTACGTTTTACTTTGTTTTGTTTCGACAAAGTACAACTGAAATTTCCGACCATCTATGTTTGTGTCTACGAAGAACGGACAATACAACTGATTGATCCTTTTTCTGCTTTTCGTTTTGTCTACATTTCGTACCTCATCCAGCTGAGTGCTAGTGTTGCAAACTTTAAAAATAATAAACTTTTAGCTCAGTGTCATTAAGTTTTAATTTCGGATGCTATAGTCTAAGATTTCTAGTAAACATTAACACACATTGCATGCGTAAGGAGATCTCACTTTTCTAAAAGCGATTTGAAATCGTGGCGAAATTTTCGCACCCTATCTATTGAGAATACATTTTGGCATTAGAATAGATTTTTTATTAAATGTTTTAAATCTTAAAATTCTTTTTCGAACAATCTCCTACTTTCTAAATGATTAAATATGTTATTACATGTGATTTACAATCAATGTTTAATTTTTCTTAAAGTCTTTTCCACATATATGTCGAGATGCTCAGGATAAAAACAATTTTAGTTTTTAATCATATATAGCTTTGTAAGTTTATGATTGAAATTGAATATGTAACATAATACGTAGAATATGACATTTATAATTCTAATTACCCTCAAAATTTTATTTTTAGTGTTAATCTTAGATTTTAGTTTTCATTTTCACGTGTTTACTGTAATTTTGTTGAATCTCATTTAAATCGTTACTCGATTTTGACTTAATATTTAACTTGAATTCCCAGGATGTGTCACGAGCTAAATCAAGTGCATTCTTCAATTCCTTATGGAAATACTAGCAGGCCAGAGCAGACCAGTTGCGGACTAGCCACAGCGTCGCCAACTATATCGTTCAGCTACTTAATTTGTAAAAGTTCTCACAACTAAGTTATCGTAATGCTTTTGTACGTTGTGACCGATTCTTTTAACATTTAATTTACATCCATACAGGTGACTTAACCTGATTATCTTTTAGAATGAACTGCCAACATTGACCAGTGGGCCAATCCAGCTCGCACCTCGAGCATCTCACACAGGAGGATCCCACAAGTTGTCTTTAAAATCTGATTGCCATATAGCGCATCTGATAGAGCATCAGAAATGAAATGAGCAAAATTTAAGGTGCTAGGGACCAGAATGACAGGAGCTAGGGGCGTTCAAAATTTGAATATTAAAAAAAATATAACTATGGAAGATGATCGTGATTCTTCTAACGATATCAGTAATCCGTTGCCTTTTATTAGTGATGACATCAACAAAGACTGGAGGTCCATAAATGCTGATATATCCCATGTAAGCAACGCATCAGGATCAAAATTTAGCCAAAAAATCAAACCCAAAATGATACCGCTTTAAACAACAGGATTGAATTTTCAAACAAGCCTAACGAGACTACCTGCAAGCTTTGTAACAAATTGTGTGTTAGTTTAAAAGGCCTAGCAATTCACAATAGCAGGTGCCATTATGAAATGAATAAAACCAAGCCATGATCGCTCTCACGGAAGTTACAATTATCCATTGACAATGTCGATTACCCAAGAAAGATGATGATCTCCAAATAAGCTTCTAGCAACATTAAAGCCTTCTACTCCAATGCTACGCAGGGTACCTCGAGGGGCTAGAGCTACAGTGGCAGATTCTCTGTGCGAGGTATTGCAAAAGATAGTACATACAAACGACTCAGAAGCTTGGATGGATCTCTTCATTTTTCCTTACGTAACACTGCGCGTTCCATCAAAAGCTGACAAAGTGAATAATTTAACATCATGGGTAAAACAGAGTGCAATGTTGGTCTGATTCTCGCTGCGAAGCCTTTCCTAACCACAGTAAAAATCATTCAAAGCTCTACGACCACCAAGTTCCACTTTTAACATCAAGAGTGTCGAGAACAAATTAGTAGACGGTGATGTCCGCAGCGCAGTACGGCTACTCATCTCAGAAAATACTATAGCTTCTCCGAATGAAACTGTATTAGAAGCATTAAAAGAGAAACATCCGGCTCACAGCCACCCTTTTGAACCTCCCGATCTCATTGAGCCCAGTATTATAGCGCCTAGAGCATCAACAGACGAGTTTACGAAGGCACTTAAATCCTTTCCCTCCGGTCATCAGGAGGTATGGACAGTCTTCGTCCTTCAATATTAAAGGACCTTCTACTATCCCAAGACTGCAAAGCTAAAGACTACCTGACAACGCCATCTGTGATTTTCTCCACCTGATTATTTCGGGTGATGTGCCCACGGAAATTAGAACTATTTTCTTTGGAGCATCACTAATAGCTTTGAGGAAGAAAAGTGGCGGCATTCGTCCCATCGCAGTAGGCAATGTGTGGAGGAGATTGTCAGACAAAATCATTTGCCATAGAATTAGAGAACCTCTAACACATTTTCTACCCCCACAACAACTGGAAGTTTGCGTCCCACATGGAGCAGAAGCAGCAGTCCACGCTGCTCGTATGTATTATTCTTTCCCACACCATCAGGAGAAAGTGATTCTGAAGATAGACTTTAGAAACGCATTTAACGAATTGAATCGTGATTCTATGCTCATACAGGTAAAAAACAGTTTTATTTCTATTTATCGATACGTCCATCAGTGTTACTCGCAACCGAGCAACTTATACTTAGGAGACGAAATCATCATCTCTCAGCGTGGCGTACAACAAGGCGACCCTCTTGGCCCTGGTTTGTTCGCACTAACTTTACAATCCATCGTTAACAATATCAATACGAAACTGAACACATGGTATTTGGATGACGGGATTGTAGCTGGAGACAATGATACAGCACTAGAGACATTAGAAATGATCCGTAGACAGGCTAAGGAGTTTGGATTGCAAATGAATCTCTCCAAATGTGAGGTCAGCTTTCTCGGAGTCTTTAAGCTGTTTGACGGAGCCGCGACTGGGATTCAAAGAATTTCGACAGATAACGTCAGTTTACTAGGAGCAGCATTATCTAATGAGGCAAGACGAACAATATTAAAAGACAAAATTTCTAAATTAGAATTCTTCTTTACACGTCTTTCCTTGATTTCAGCACACTCTGCCTTTTACCTACTGCGCGCCTCATTGTCCATACCAAGGCTGCTATGCTTTCTTTGCTGTGCTCCATCTTTGCGGGGTGCTGATCTTCTGGAATGCTATGACAACACCTTAAAAACCGGTGTAGAATCTATCCTGAATTGCTCACTCAACAATAACTCTTCATTGCAGGCGTCCGTCCCTGTTAACCGCGGAGGTCTCGGAATTTGCCGCGCCATGGACCTGGCTATTTCATCCTTTCTGTCTTCATTCTATGGCGCTAAGCCATTGATCGAGACCATTCTCCAATAAGATCTTAGCCTTGTAACGGATTCGGATGTCAACAACAGCATTTCTAAATGGTGATTTATCGTAGGATCAGATCCCCCTGATCTTGATAAGAGAGGATTACAATCCTCTTGGGACGATCCCCTTATAAATAATCACTTTTCTTCTCTACTTCAGTCATCCGATAACCCAGAAGACAAAACCGGACTCCTAGCTACATCATCTCCTGAAGAAGGCGGTTGGCTCCATGCTATCCACCTTCTTTAGGATTGCGTCTTCCAAATGACAGTTTTCGAATTGCCAGTGCACTGCGTTAGGGAGCAGATGCTTGCGAGCAACACAGATGTCCTGCCTGTAGAAGTGTCGTAAACAAGAAGGTCCTTCACGGACTCTCCAATAGTGCCTGTGCCAATAGTGCGGGCAGACATTCACGCCACTCCAGCGTCAACGACATTATCATGAGGGCACTAATTTCAGCAGGCGTTCCTTCTATACGCGAGCCGTTGGGATGCAGTCGTGCAGACGGTAAGAGGCCAGATGGTATGACCCTAATATCGTGGAAGAAAGGAAAAGCACTTCTATGGGATTTTACTTGTTCCGATACTTTCGCCCCATCAAATCACATTGTTCTTTAGTACAAGCTGACACCGTGGCTGCTCGCCGTGAAACAGAAAAACGCAAGAAGTACATCAATTTACTTGACAAATATCATTTTGTCGCTATAGCTATCAAATCAGGTGGTTCCTGGGAAGGTCTTAACTTTATAAAAGAAGTCGGTCACCGCATTTATTTATCGTCAGGAGACGCTAGAGCAACCTATTTTCTACTGCAACGCATCAGTATGGCAGTACAAAGAGGGAACGTTGCATCAGTTTTGGGAACGCTACCCTCTGGTAAGGAACTGGAGGAGATTTTTTTTTCTGTAATCATCTCGGCGAAAGTTTGTTAAATAATTTATTTAAGAATTGGCCACTGCAAAGTATACCAGTACCTCTGATTGGAATAGAATTTCATATCTAATACATACTCATTGTTTGTGCAATTAATTTCTGAATAAGTTTTAACATTTTTGATATAACAGCACAGAAAAGTAAACGTGCTGTACTATTTCTGGTCTATTCTGCAATAGTTTCGAATGAACTGAAAAATAATTCCATTTGTTCACTAATCTTATTGATCTCGAATTTTTATAATTCGTGAGTTTTGGTTTACTGACATCTATTGAAAACCACAGAAATCGAAACTTATTGATTCTAATAGCATATGACTGCCGGAATAAAAATTTTCTGTAATATATACTTTTAAAACAATCAATTTTTATTGTTATGTAAGAATATGTATGTATTTGGGTTGTGGAGGCTAGTGTATAAATTACAATACAATTGTGTGTAATACTATAAATAATTGTATATAATAAATCCAAAAAATTATATCATGGAATAATGTATGTTTAAAGTAAATATCTTG
Source organism: Thermobia domestica (assembly GCF_964235325.1). Lineage (NCBI taxonomy): Eukaryota > Metazoa > Arthropoda > Insecta > Zygentoma > Lepismatidae > Thermobia > Thermobia domestica. The sequence goes on along the minus strand of NC_137459.1, from coordinate 34,903,938 downwards.
AAAACCGTTAAAGCAATCAAAACAAAAGTTGCACAATTTAATGAGAACAAAATGCCCTAACGAAAACCATAAACAGTGTTACCATAGATGGAACAGTGTTGCCAACTCAGCATAAAAATATTTTGTTTCAAATACTACCATATACAAGTGTCCACAGATTTAAAACGCACTATTACCACTAAACATAATAGTGAAGTGTAGTGGTACAGTGTTACACACTGTTAGAGCTACGTGTGCTGTAAAGGGTTCCAATAATGGCACATTAAGCTTATCTATTCATTGACGATGCCATCTTCCTTCGTCGTTTCTTCCTTCACAACAGCTGCTAACGGAATAATCTACACATACACATACGTGTACACTCTACGTTCCGTCTACGATGATATCATCCTCTCATTCGCTACTTTTCATCAAGTGATCCTACTACATCAGATATACGGCGTCACGCACACATATACACACATCACGTGACTTATTACTTCCGTCAAAAAATAGTCATGAAACGCTATATACCCTTAGCAACAAATCAATTTCATGCGGGATCCCAAGGTAAATTCGGCGAAGTCTCACACATCTCATCCACATAGTCATCATACGCTATGACGCCTAGCACGTGGGAACCCAAGGCCAAATTCGATGGAATCTGGTAACAAATCCAGTTCCCATGAGAACTTCCGGTCTTCGAAGGTTACAGGAATCTTCGAGTATGTGTGTGGGTCTTAAGTATTTACTACTTAGCAAAAAAATGGTTTACTGTGGGTCTAAGAGTTAGAGTTCAAAATCGGCCCAAGTCAATTACTCCTACTCTAGCACTGATAGCGGAGAACGAAAAGGACTTGCAGGAAGCACTTTCAAACTTGAACGACCAACTGGAAAAAGCATTCAAAATGAAAATAAATAAGAAGAAAACGAAAGTGATAAAGTGCACAAGAGCAGGACAGGAAGAGGCAAACGTATGGCTAGATGGAGAGAAAATTGAAGACGTTAAGACGTTCCACTATTTAAGATATCTAATATCCTCGGACGGAAGAAGTGAAAAAGACCTAAGTTCCAGAATAGCACAGGCTAAACAAGCATTCAATAGAAAAAGAGGACTGCTAACATCAAGAAATGTGTCGTTGAACCTTCTAAAAAGATGTATTAAGACCCTGGTATGGAGCGTGGCGCTGTAAGGAGCAGAGACGTGGACATTGAGAAAAGCTGAAATATCCAAGCTGGAAGCATTTGAAATGTGGTGTTGGCGAGGACTGCTGCGCTTATCATGGACCAAAAGGAAAAAGAATGAAGACTTACTAAAGGAAGCTAATGAAGGACGACAGATCATGAAGATACTGGGAAAAATAAGAAACAGCATGCTTGCCCATCTTATTCGACACCCCGATTGGATCACTGTGCTAATAGAGGGAATGGCAGAAAGAAAATCAGGGAGAGGAAGACGAAGGATAGACTATCTAGATGCAGTTACAAAGAAGAGGCCTTATCAAAGTATAAAACAGCTCTCCCAAGCGAGAGAAAAGTTTTAAAATGTCCATGTTGTCCACCAACCTATGGTTGAGGTGAACAAGAAGATTGAAACTTTATGAAAAACATATTATGTCATGCGGGATGATTTGGCTTTCATAAAACCATCATAGTTTCCGTTGTTTTAAAAATGTATTATTATTATGTGACATTTATACATTAAAGCTATCAAGAAAATTTTCCGGTGTTAGCCTATATTATTGGTTTCCAGTCCTCTTGGAAAATGCATTCGAAAACGAAGGACAATCTGAGAAAAAAAAAAAAAAAAAAACAAGGTGTGCAGTGTATGAAATTTAATTTGTGAAAAATTTGCAACAAGAGGTAACGTGTTATATGTTTCCAATATGACAAATAGTAAACATATATATATCTTTGACATCCCTTGCAATACTCTAAGTAAGCGAGAACTGTAATTTCGTAAAGATGAAGAAATAAAAAAGAACTAAAACATAAACAAATATGAATATGGATGAATGTTCCTGATAATATTTCAATAAGATCTATCTCTAATCTCCTCGATGTTTCTGTTCCTGTCCCTCTCAAGTCCTGAACAGTAGTACAGTAGAATAAGAAATTAAGAGCCAGGAAGTAAAAATGTTGTAGAACGTTTGCCTCTGGTGCTTGGGGTTCCTGATTCGAGTCCAGCTCGCACCAAGTTCACTTTTTGGTGGACAAACCTGTGCGTGGAATTCTCGAGGTTCTCCCGTTTCCTCCCTCTTTCTTCATTCCACCATTTCATTCATTTCTCATCAACACCGTTTCTTTTTTGCCTACACGAGATAATCGTGGGATGTAAAACTGAAATATTTCATTTAATTTTATTTCTTATTTGTTAACGCCATGGCGTAAGCGTCGGTGGACCACCGATGGACAACTAGCGACATCTCGCCAAAAATTGGCGACCACGTAGCGACGATCCGCGGGGGCCTCACTTCCGTTTTGAAAAGTATACCGCCAGCGCAAGAGACGCGACGGAACGCCAATGAACTACAAAATTATTTTCCCAAAATACGTTAAATCACCTATATTCGTGTTTTGTTCACATTAATTTGAACCTAAAAAAACACTTTAAAAGTAGAAAAAAGTATTCCGGGGTGGGCACGAATCACTAACCTTATGATTGCTAGACGCCTGTTCTGACTTTGTCACAGAGGCTAAGAAAACACCGCTTGTAGAGGGATAAATCGTTGAAGTCATTTTAATTTGGCTAAGTATATTCGACGATAACCGTTTGAGATAAGATGAAATGCATTCGCCATTTAATTTTGTAACAAAATAACACGCGTCTATTCACTTTATTTCATAGTTCTCTCACGAATCGAAGGAGCGCGGACCAAAATGAACTCCTCGCTGCTATGCGGTGGAGACTTCAACACCTCCACTCTAAATATCTGTCTTGACACGATGAAACCCTGCCACTAGTGGCATACAAGCGGCAATTCTTCGACGCGTCGCTATATCGATGATGGACATTTACAGGCAAGTGGGCCACTAGGTGTTGGCGACGTTTACGGCATGGGATCAAGGGAGTCATTTAGAGGGGGCAAGAGGGAGCAATTGACCCACCCCAAGAGTTTGAGGAACACATATACTTTAATCAATTGTATACTAGTACAAAACATGAAAGTCTTATGTCGGTGGTGCTCTAGGCCCCCCCCCCAAGCGAAGTCTGAAATTACACCCCTGCATGGGGTAGTGTTAAACTTATCAAACCAAAATATTTTACAACTGCATGTACTATAGTCAAGCCAAATTAGATATATTAGCATTTATTTAGAAATAGCTATTACTATTACTCTCGAGTTTCTGGATCATATTTTACGACTTTCAAAACGAAATATTACAAGACTAGTAGCTTTGAGAAATAAGCTCCTGGGAAGTTCGTGACTTCATTTTCCGGACAGCAAACACGCTTTGAATTCATTCCCGGGGCCTGCTTTTCAAAACGATTAGCCTTATAAAGTATTTTTTACAAGTCGTAAAGTATCCTGAAGAAGAAATACGAGAATGATAGTAGATCGTTTAAGTACTATTGCCGATATCTGTAATGTGTAATGATTTTATGTTATATACAATTATAAAATGAAGTTTTACACTAATATTACAAGACTACTATTTTTTTTTTTTTTTTTTAATAAACTCCAGGCAACATAACTCAGTGCCGTGAACTTCCAATTGAAGATATATTTTTGCTTTTTGATTTTTTCTTGTGCTCTACTGACTTTATAATTTTACCGAAAATAAAAGAAAAGAGGGAAAATGTACGATGGTTTGAGGACGATTTTCATATTGTAAATCTTGGTACTTCTAGTGTGCAGCATATACTAGTTCGTAGCCTTGAATTCGCCATTCATTTGTTTAGTTTTATTCCGCCATCTTACGGTAGAGAAGCTGTTGTTGTAAGTTTCTAAAGCGGGAAGATTGTTAAAATTAACTTAGATATGTCTTTTGTAATACTTTGTTTACAATTTCTTTGGGAAGGGCGTTTCCTGCTCGCGGAGGAAATAAACGTCTATGTGACATACAGCATTGTAATTGCTTATGTGCGTCTACAAGAAATACTACCATCATTTAAACTAAGTGTAACCAAGGAAAATGTCACACATGTAATGACGAATTGCATATTTAATAATGCCCATCATAACAAGGTGTATATTTGGATATTTAATTTTGTATTTCAGCACTAACATTATTTCACTACAAACCTGAAAAGTTTGCTCAACCCGGTTAGAAATCAACAGTGTTCTTTTTCTCTATTTACATTTGGGAGGCATTATTAAGGCTGGATCAGTTCGCTGAAAATTTACGAATTGGGAGTTCGCTTTATTTAATTCAGTCGTTTTACGAGTGTGTACGATATTCTAATAGTATGAATGTAATTTGTTTCTCAATAATATGCTATGCCCTTAACATGACGTAAAGTCTTATAAAGTTAAGTTCAATATTTCTCTGGAAGTTTTGTTACCGGTACGTTCCGTTTCATTTACTGAGGCTTGTAATTAATGTCTTTAAAAAAGTAAAAGTTAACGTAAAAAACGGTAATTTTAAATTTAGTTATTTAAAATTTTACAAGAGTTAGTTTTCAGTTGATAGTAGTTTATTTTTCTCTGAAACCATCTGAAAATATTCTAAAAGAGCGTATGTATATGTAGTGTTCCATGTAATACTAACAGATACACAAAAATATATTTAAAAATACATAATTTCATCGTTATTCATTGGGCATTTACTTTTCTTTTAATTAAGTTTACTCTCTGTACCTTAAATAACAACTCATTTCTTGCGAGTGAAGCTGCATTCCTCGGTGCATATTCACTTTAGGAGGGGTTATGATTATAAATGGCTGATATAGTATCTCTCCAGTCTTGCATATATAAGATTTCCAATGTTACTTCACAAAATATAGCTGAGCGAGCGAAGGGGGTTAGAAGCCCCGCAGGGCCCTTTTCTTTCTACCTTTATCATAGTTTAGGCAAAAACAAGGTACTCGGTTGCCATCCGTATAAATTGAACGTTTGCATGTATGGCATAAAAGCTGTAGTAGAAAAAAAACACAGGTTAACTTTACAATGCCCGCTTCAGATGGTATACTGACTCAGAAACGAGAACTTACACTCTATTAATTTTATGAAAATGGGTCAGAACTTATCTAATCTTAAGCTTACCCGTTCCTATCCCTACACTACTCTACTATACCTATTTAAGGCGGTCCTACTTATCGATGCGCAGCTGGAGAGTGTATTGTAAAGTTCACCCCAAAACATTAACCAATTTTGACTAGGTGGTCGCTGAAAGCGAGAATGCTATCAAGACCACTCAGGGCAGAAGAGAAACGTCCGGAGGTTCGTTCATAGGGAGCAAGCGCGTCAGCGACGGTGACAGAGCATATACGCGTAAACGAGGATAGTTGGAAAACACTTCATTTGGGGTAAAAACATATGTCTTCGTTGTCTTCTTATACACTTATAAATTACAAGAAAACCTACCCGGTACAATTTTTCAATTACAAATCCTGTACACAATATTTGTTGTTTCTACTATTACTTACTATTCCACCATCAAGAGAGCATTCCTTTCATGTACACGTACTTACTTCGATACCAGTGGTTCCGAATCATTACTTCTCACACTGGTTTCATTTTTTCATACCCTGCATAATGGATTACTAATGGAGGAATGACTTGCAATCACCATATTTTTCCCCGTCATTCATCCATAACTATGCATCTCACAGGTAACATCACAACATATTTTTGTTACACACTAATCGATCAGATATTTCAAATTCGTCCTGTAAATTTTAAAAATGTGCGGTTCTCTATTGTAACTCGATACCCTCAATTTCATGACTCTTTTACTTTGTATTATTTATCTGTTTTGTTTAAGAACATTTTTTTAAAACATATAATTACCGATTAATTTTCCAATGCCTTGAAGTTTGCCCCTGGCTTGAACTGGGAAGGTTCTAGAACACAGGTCCCCCATATAGGTTAGTAGCTAGATTGTTTCCTATTTAACTTAAGTTTAATATGTAACTTACATAGTATTGCCGAGCGAGCATTATAGAGTACAGGCAGGTTAGAGCTCCGCAGGGCACGTTGTTTTCTGTCTTTATTACAGCTAAGTGGGAAGAGGGACCTGTGTTCTAGAACCTTGCCGCTTGAACTTTTACAATTGGTACAATTCTCACTGCATATTAGTGAAAATTAACATTTTTCATTTAACCGTTACAATTTTCTGACATTAATTTTTAATTAATTCAATTATTTTTTCTTTATTTTAATTTTTAGCTTTAATCCGTTAGATTATTAATTTATTCTTCAAACTAGCAATTTTATTAAATGATTATCTTCAACATTGAACCCCTTATCATCCAGAATAACTAATATTGTTATTTATCGTGGCACGAAGGTACAGCCTAGTTCAAAAGATACTAAACATTCATCTCTTTAGAAAGCTCTGTACTCTTACCCATGAGCGGAAGAAAATCGGAAAAATGTGAGTCTTGTTTGACTTCCGAAATCTATATAAATCCAAGTACTAAAGCCTGTGGCAAACATTTTGGCATTTCAGCTAAACGAATAAAACGCAAGCTTTGACGCGACGTTGCCGAGTAAGAAAGTGGTGTGGCTATATCTTGGCTAAGCAGACGAACTACAGCGCGATCAGGTGGCAGGGGGTGAATGTATACAACATAAACGTGGCAATACCGCAGCCCTCTCATTTGCTAGCAGCATTTAAATGGAACTTGGAGCGCCGCCTTCAAATGCTAAGATGTTTGTCACACCTTTTAATTGACCTACAAACGTTTGTAAGGATACGCGCATTGGTGGTATCCTATTTTACGGGAGGGGAAAACGGTGGCTCAGTGGTAGAGCGCTTGCCTCTGGTACGTGGGGCTCTTGGTTCGATCCCCGGCCAAGTAAGTTTGGTGAACAAAGTCTTGTCCGTCGGTTTTCACTTGCTTTAATCATCATCTTCCGTAGCCTAACTGCCATAATCGTGGGACTTTAAACTTAAGATTTCATTTGCATTCCTATTTTAGGGAAACAAAACTTCGGAAGTTACGAAAGATACAGAATGCAATGTGTTAATTCACGATCTCGAACTATAAAAGTCTTCTAAAGGTGTTGGGCACGTAAGGCATTGCAACGCGATGTTTTCCCCACTGTCTTAGTTAACGCACATACCCAGCATCGCTGACTCACCTACTCCCTGTAGACACACCCCTGCGCTATTGGATGGGTCACTCCTGCTCCACTGCGCTAACTTTATTAGATGAAATTCGTGGGTTTTAGTAGCCACCTAGCACAAGTTGTTTAGTGGTGCTGCGCTGGCTCAGTGGTATGGCGTTCACTTCTGATGCATAGGGTTCTCGCTTCGATCCCAGCTCGCGCCACGGACACGTGGGACAGGACGTTTGGGCGCGAGGTACATAGTAAAAATCACAATTTACGACATATAAAGTAAGCTAGGCTCTGAAAACTAAACGCGAATCAAGATATATATATATACATTTCCTACACTTCTATCTTTATCTCACCTCATTTATCTATCTCTATGTTATTCATTCATCTAAATTAGTTTAATGCGTTTGTTGCCTAACCTCGTCATGGACTGATTTTTCACTTGTTTACGATTCTTGTACTTCAACATGTTGATTTAATTTTTGTATTTTATGAGAAACCTAGGAAATGAAGAAATCAGACGAACTGTTAATAATTTTCTTAATGTTAATTAAAACATATTGATTTAATTTTTGTATTTTTTTAAAAAAAGTTAATAATTACATACTTATGAATATTAAGTTGTTTTCTTTCGTATTACGTTTGCCAAACTCTTCTCTTCCTTAAGTCCAATAAAGAACTACCAATAAAAGATTTCCGCGTACTTGAGTTGAGGGAAGTAGCTCCGCGTAGCGTAGTCGCTAATGCTCTCGCCTTCGGTGCGAGCGGTCTCGGGTTCGATTCCCGGTGGGGGCACTCAGTCGAAAAAGTGTAAAACGCTCTTTCAGGCCAGCCACCCTAATGAGGTTTTCCTGGGTTTTCCTCATTGACACCAGGCAAATGTCGCGGTGGTACCTAATTTATAGGTCCCAGGCCGCTTCCTTCCTTCCCCAATCCTTGCTTCCTTCCCTTTCCCCGGATTGTGTGGTCGCCGAGGGACGTCATCCTTCAAAACGTGATGGGCTAAATGGCCTTAGATGCCGAGAGCCCACAAATCTAAAAATCCTAATCGAGTTGAGGGAAAGATGTTAATACAGGGTGTCTAAGACATTGAGTTTAGGAACTACAGTATGCCGTATTTCTAGTATCACTTTTTTTAATTAACATTCTAATATAAAAATCAAAGCTTAACACTTTTTTTTTTAGTTCCATTGTAGGCATTTAATCTCCATTAAAGAAAGTGACGAAAGGAAAAAAAAAAAGAACGATTTCAAAGCGAAAAATGATAGTACATATATTGGTCATTTAGCCACTAGAAATGTGTGACATTCACATTTATTGGGTGATATCAATAAAACGGAGAAGTTACTCATTACGCCCAATTTTGAAGTAGTTACTCGCATTGGTATCAATAAAAAGAGAACTGAGCACTAGTCGTCTCGGCTGACCTCGAAGAATCCCCGCCCTTTTGAAGTAACCACACCTCTATTCTCGAGCCGAGTAACTACTCCGCGTTTGATATCAATAAAAATCAAGACTCTTCTGTGATGCAAGTGACTTCTCCAAATTTGTGGAGCAAGCTAAATAGGTGACTCCGTGCGAAATATGGCAGAGTATATGATTGTTTTGCTATGTAGCAAAATTAATAAATTGCATAGAAATGTTGCAAATGGAGATTACAAAAAACATAGGTTCATGAAAGAAAATGTAGAATAGTTAGCACAACATTTTTAGGAGAATCAACGGAAATTTGGGGTGATGCACTACGTAATGATGAAAAGATGCGGGTTTTTTTGCTTTACGTGAGTGATCCGGGATTCCAGGTCTGAATGTCAGGGGATTCTGTTGTGGCTCAAAGCACTGTGTCTATGACTACTACAAGTGTAATGGATGCGATTAGTGCAAAATCTGAAAATTGATTGTTTCCGGAGGTGTGTGTAATATTCAAACAGCAAAGGCAGAGTGGCAAGAACAATATACATTTCCGGGTGCTATCGGAGCACTTGACTATAAACACGTGGCAATAAAGAAACCTAGTATTTTGGAGACGAATACGCTAATAGGAAGAGCTCCTTCGTGGCTAAGCGGATAGCGTACATGCCTTTGTCATGAGAGACCCGTGTTCGATTCCCGGCGGGAGCTCATATGGTTCGGATTCCAAGTTAATTAGTGAGTCCCGTCTCATATAGCCTTGCTACTGAGAAGGACAGTAAACTCAAAACCAACTCAACTCAACGCTGATAGGAAGGGTGTATACATGTTAATATATATTTTTTATGCCAAGGTGAAAGGGTTCACGTATGGTGTGGAAAACGCAATCAGATGGACGTGCTTTACGACGTGACTGGCTGGACTATTTAAAAAAGGAAACAAAGGGACCAAGTGTCTGATTTCGTTCTTAAAGCCAAACAATCTTGGACAAGACCTTGGACAACACGTGATATGCACTTGTCGTGCTAATCTTAATATTGCTGGATTCCAATTAACATCCGTCAGTTCCAAGAGGTTCGTTCCCGTGGTTTCAGTATTACTTTCTTGTTTTCCGTTTTCTTTTTCAAATTAGTTTTTTTATTTATTTATTTATTTATTTATTTTTTTTTTAATGCTCGCTCGGATATTAAAGATTCTCTTTTGGATTTGTGTCTCATTTGTAGATGTATTTGATATTTCGTTGCATTTCACTGTAATTGCCTTCAAAGCTTTGGCTTTCCTTCGTTTACTTTCTGGTAACTGTGACTTTGAAAGTACCACTGGAACTTTTATAATATCCATAATGCACTTTAATTGAAACTGTCGTTGCTACTTGTTCCTTCCATGGCGTTTAGGATACTGCACCATAAGTTACCCACAACGAAATGACCGCCCAACAGATGGGAGAAATGAGTAACAACTACTTTTATTGATACGACTCAGTGCTACGTGCAGAGGAAGCGCGAGTAAACGTTCATAAATCTGGAGCAGTCTAGATCTGAGTAGTGGCTTGTTTTATTGATACGAAATTGAGGGCGGAGATTACTCCAGGTGTAGTTACTCCGATTCTCGAGCAGGACTTCTCAGGAGTAGTTACTTATTTTTATTGATATCACCCATTGCATAACTACAGTAGAAGGCCTGCTTTAAGTTTTTTAATGGAATAGGCTCCCTATGTATGTAATGCAGTCAATCATATCTAGTCTGGTCTACTTACCTTTCTTTGGCTTCAAAAGTTATCAAATAAAAAGCACACGTAACTTTGGTTGAAACTTAAATTTACAAAATTTAATTGTTAATTCAGTTTTTAGAATTTTGAAATTCCAGTATTTCTAGTATGTAAAACAAAATCCAGTATAATTCAAGTACTTCCACTACAGTAGATACCTTGTAATATCTTGATTTGAACTTAGTATTCAGCGCCTAACATAATGACTTTTTAATTTAACTCGCGCCCAAACGTCACGTACCACGGACACGGTGCTTGAACCCCGAGAAAACTTAACGCACACGGTGTTTGTCCACCACAAAGCTCAAACACCGTGTGCACGGGTTTTCTGGGGTTTTCCTCCCACTTTCTTCATTCCACCATTTCATTCATTTCTCATCATCAACGTCTCCTTTAGCCTAGCCGCCATAATTGTGGAACGTAAAACGTAAAGGTTACATTTTTACAGGTTGGTGTTTTTGACTCGTTTTTAAGGCATATGTCCATACGTTGATTTACACCTACAACGGTTAAGTCCCCGTAAAGCGAATCTGCACCCATAAATGTAGCTCCACACACAAGAAATAATTGATAAGGTACTAGGAGTACATTTACTGATAGAAGAAGTATTCCGTAAAATAGGATAGCACGCTTACTTTTTTAACAGATGCTTGAAACTATACAAGTGAAATTCGATGGTATGCGTTTTAGAATATTTCTTTTTCCTTTACTTTTTATATTCTGTATATTTCCGAAAAGAAGGTAATAACAAGTTCAGCATTTAATGAGATCTTGTAAAGTCTATGAATTAGTTTGCTAAAGTAAAATCTTGCTTAAAAGATTCTAACAGTAACTAAGCCTAAAATTTCTGAATTCTGACTTGATATTTCAGTTTTATCCACTCCTATGTGCAATTTTATTTTGAAATATTTGTTAGCAGCAACTATCGATCTATGATATCCCTAGAATTTCTCTTGTTGGACGAAGAGGAATCATTGTATAGGAGCTGTAACTTCTATCTGAAATAAGGTTTCCATGATATGGGTAGAAATCAAAAGTGTTCATACCTCTACACTTGAGAGGGATCATTAATGGTAAATTTATTTGGCTAACCCTTTTGTTTGCGTGTACACTAGCGGTGTTAAAAGGAGGAAATAGCGGATTTTATGTCACACCAGTTCCTCAATAACTGTGGATTCAGTTATATAAAGAGTGGAAAAATGCACGTCTGAAACGAGATTCACAACAGGAGTTGTGGTGCCGTGTATAGTATGGTCTGAATGGCTGAACGCTTACCGCAAGAGTGATAGAATGTTTGACTGTTTAGGGAGCAGGCTCGGTTTGCGTAGTTTTTAACACATTGACATGGTAAGCAGGAGACCATGGTTCGATTCTCTGTGAGGTTGCGCAAACAAAAGTGTTTGTATATTACGAACACCAGTAACGTTTATTCGATAGATCAAAGCTTCGAGCGACCCATAACTTAGTCATATTTGGTTATTTATTTTCTTAGTTTGCAGCATGAATAGAAATAAAATGTATGAAATTGAATGAACATAAAGAGTATAATTTTCAAATACGATCAGCTATGTAGTGGAAGATTATATTTCTCTTCATGAAAGTGGATTTTTTACATTGAAATACATGCACCTATATGTATGGATGAAATGAAACAGGGTGTCTATTGGTCACGAAGTCATGAAAAAGTCACGAAATTTAGCTTTTAGGTCACGAATTTTTTATCTGTACAAATGTAAGTGCAGACCGGAATTTATTTATTTATTTTATTTTATTTTATTTATTTATTTATTTATTTTTTTCTAAAACGTCAAAATTCACCACCAAAAATGTTTTATGATCGGCTTTAGACGCTACCAAATCGCAACCTGAGTATGCTTCTATCGAATGTATGAAAATTCGGCCTAATTCGCATTCAAATTCGCACTTGAGAATGTTACGAAATTTTATGATTTGGTAAAGAAAAAGTCACGAAATTTCATTTTGAAATTTTAGGAGATACCCTGTGAAAGTTTAGTTTAAGGTCCTATGGTTATGCTGTTTAGGCTAAAGAAGGGGAATGAATATATAGTTGTGAAATTAAATTTTTGTGCTCCCTTACCGGGAATCGATCCCGGGACCACGTGAACCAACGTTATATACGTTAGCTGTTAGATTGCATGTCGATAGTGGTCGTAGTATAAATACGAGTAGCATAGTAGCATGATAGTTACCATAAGTGGTGGTTGAGTAACAATTCCATACACGTGAGATCCTAAGTTTGATTCTTGGTAGGAGCTCATGTGGTTCGGACCCTACATTAAAGTGTAGGTCCATGTCTCGTATAGCCTCGTTGCTGAATGGGACGCTAAAATCAAATCAGCCTTTTCTTTTTATCCTTTGGGCGATTCCTTATGAAATGATGGTTTCTTGGCCATTTTAATATATATTACTATGTACATTGGTAGCACAAAACTGCTTTTTAAAAATTGTAATCCCTGTCCGTTTGTGAGTGGGAGTCATTTATTTTGAGCAGCACGTTGCAATTACTACTGACTTAGCCGACGTTAACGTAAATCTGCATATCCTAGGACTGTATTATTCAAAAACGTTTCAACGTACCATTTCCTTCAGCAGTTTCTCTTCTTTCGGTAAAGGATCGAATTTGATTTTTCTGTTATTATAATAATTACATATGGTAACATATTCACTATTAGAGATGGCCAAAAATTATGGAAACCGTACTGAACGTTGATTACGATCCACGCACTGTTTTGGTCGTTTATGATTGTAATAACAGATCCATTTTCACCTAAAGTGACACTCCAATGTAGGAAACTCCCGCTTATTACATTTAGAGACTTACACACCTCCAGACGGCTAGGGAATAAAAATGAGTACTGTTTCACGTTGTGAGACTACGGAAGTTGATTTCCAAACTATGCGAACCCAATATTGAAACTAAATATAGTAGGTCTATAACTTTCAGTTGTAATAAGGAAACAAGGTCAGAGATGGAACTTGCTCTTGGAATGCTGAAGCTATATAAAAATTAAAATAATTATAATAAAAAGAATCTGCATTACAGAAATATATTCTTACGGTGCTGAATCCATATTAAGAAACTTCTCCTCGTTGTATATGACCGTTTTCGGTCTATAGGGATCTGTGTTGAAACCAGAAATTGTTCATTTCTGCCACTTCCAGTTTGAATTGAGGGTAACGGAGCAGGTGGAACCTATTTTTGGGTCTCTGAATCGATTCCTTAAAACCATTTGTCACTCTCTCTCACCTTTTCTGCTCTGTGACGATGAACGTTGAAACAGAGATGGATTAATTTCTTCCAGTTTCGGTTTGAATAAAGGGTTAAAGCAGTAGATTGAACCCATTGTTGGAACGCTGAATCGATTCTAGAATTTTTTTTTATATACCGTTTTTGATCTCTGGAGATTTATATTGAAACTGGAAGTAGTAGTAAATTTCTAGCTCTTTTGGTTTTAGTAGAGAGAGAGACGCGCGTGAAGATCGTATACTTTCTTCAGACGCTAAAGCAATTCCAAGAAATTACTTATCGCTTTCTGTTTGCGTTTTCGTTGTAAGACGATCAAGGTTGAAACCAGGAATAATTATTTTCAACCATTTTGAATAGAAGGAATCAATTGTTGAACGCTGAATCGATTCCAGAAACCACTTCCCTATATCTCTTACTAGTTGTACTCTCATGCCTATCGACAAACGGACGTCACTGTTCTATAAGACTTCCGATACTTACGCGTAGCGTAGTTTCGAAGTGTAATAATGGGAAAGAAAATCAGCCAGGGCGTATAATCTCGGGATTCGCTCGGTGAAACTGAGGAGAAGTGTTGGTAAACTCTTGATTAGAATACTTGGTCACCGGATTCGAACATGAGACTTCTTGATTTCAAAGCAAGAATTCTAACCAATAGTTTATGCCCGTTCTGTAGGGTTGGTTAGCGTTTATTTAATTGAGGAAGAACCTAGTTCATCCCGGTGGACGTACATGTTCACATTCTGTTCTAAGCCCTAGGTCTACATCGTGCTTAGCCTCAATGTTTGAAAGTAATGTTCATTTTAGAACTAAGCTAGTATCACCAATGAGAACTATGAACTTAACATTTGTCGAGCCCCTTCTCTATCTAGTGGCTAGCGTGCGTGCCTTTGTTGTACGGGATCGTGGGTTCAATTTCCGGTGGGAGAGCATTGAAAAGGTGTTTCCAATTTTACCTTAAACTGTAGTTCCACGTCTCATGAAGTCTCGGTACTAAGAAAAGATGATAAACTATAACCAACCAAGTGAACATTTGCCACTTCATTAGCTCCTGACGTAAGTATATGGAAACTTAGTTTCACTCCAGGTGGGTATTTATTTCTCAGTAATTACTGGCTGCCGGGTCTGAACGGAATTCCGTTTGCAACTAGCTCGTCGTAAGAAATGAAAATCGCTATACAACGTATTTGGTGCCCGAACTTGACCAGGGATAGGCTTGGCTCATCTCGGCTTGATTTGCTTATTATATTTTATTTCTCGTTAACTACTGGCCGTATCTGAACCAAATTCAGTAGATTTTTTGAAACATCTTAAAAACCTTGAAGGAAGGTATGGAAAATTGACCTATTAGCCTTCTCCTCCTAGTACATGGTAGTGAAACAGATATTTTCTCCGAAATCCGGTGTTGCCAAGAAATTCTAGCTAGGTGACAATTCTCGACCAGAGGAGTGCTTATTCCTCTCTGTTACTTGAAAAAGGTTTTGGGGAAAAAGAAAAAAAAAGTAGCGTGGAAACTCCGAATGGTTTGTGTTGTTTTCTTATTTGACACTTTGAGTGAAAAAATCTTCCTTCTTCCTTTGGAGAGGAACAAAATTCGAACTGGACGGCAGCTTTCGGCGAAAATAGGGGGTGAGCAAAAGCTGATCTTCTCCTTCACATGAATAAGGAATGGAATGTCTCAAATGTTTTGGCGAAGGAAAAAGTAGTCTGGAAACTCCGACTGCTTGATGTTGCTTTGT
Source organism: Thermobia domestica (assembly GCF_964235325.1). Lineage (NCBI taxonomy): Eukaryota > Metazoa > Arthropoda > Insecta > Zygentoma > Lepismatidae > Thermobia > Thermobia domestica. The sequence continues at coordinate 34,888,548 of NC_137459.1, read as the reverse complement.
TATTTGACACTTTCGACAGAATATTTCTCTTTCCATTGAGAAGGAATGATCTATATATGCAGGCAAGTTGGTCAGTGTTTGTTTATTTCCCCCTTCTCTATATAGAAAGAAAGAACCCACATGTGTAAGCCATTAATCACAGTGTAATGGAGACCAAAGCTATGGCAACGTCGTTGAACATAAGTTACAATGTCACTAGTAAGAGGATATGATTGTTCGGACAGTTCCGATTACCACGCACTAAGGTTTTTAAGATTCTGCCAGTTCTATAGGTCAGGAATTATAAGGGAAAAAGGTAGCTATATTTGGTGGCCGGGCTGGGCCAGGGGCGGGCAAGGCTCGCCTTGTATGTGATACTTCATTTCTCGGTAACTGAAAATGAGATTTGGTGGGCAGATAGCCTATCGTTTAGGAACTGAAGATCGCTGTATTCGATCGCTCGCTTTGATAACACAGGCTGTGCTCCACACCTTTGCACACCAGGAGCTTCTGAGGTTTGTTCACCACTAGTATTTCTTTTAAAATGGCTTGGGCTTCGAAATTGCAGGAATAACATTCAAAATACTTTTGACCCATTTTTTATCCGATTTATGGAATGCAATATTATATATATATATATATATATATATATATATATATATATATATATAAACCATAAATTTCAGCAGCTTATTTGTGAATCTATGAATTAAATCGTAATAATATTTTCCCTAGATGATCAGCTTCGTAATTTATGCAGGGGGGGCAGGAGGGGGAAATTGCCCCCCCCCCCAAGAGTTTGAAGAATACATATACTTTAATCGATTGTCTAATAATATACTACTACAAAACGTGAAAATCTTATGTCGGAAGTGCTCTTGCCCCCCCCCCCCAAGCGAAGTCTAAAATGACGCCCCTGAATTTATGCTCTTAAAATTATTAAAAATAATGTGCACAAGATTATTTATTTATTTTTTATTTTTAATTTCAGCGACACATACGCATTTTAGAGAATACATGATGTAGGGGCCCTAATATTAAGCACGGAGCAAATATGACGTAAATGAGGAAGGCCTAAACTTCTGTTGAGGTAAGCGTAAGTTTAATATTTCTTAGGGGTAAAATTTATAATTTTAATCTAATGATTTATGATTTGTGAATTCTAGCTGGCTTTTCTTATGTTTGTTTTGACCAGTTTATTGCCATGTGTGTATGTAGGTACGTAAGAAATCTCATAGTAGTATTCCGTTTAGATATTGTTAGAGGAACCACATGTTTCGGGAGTACTCATGTATCATTAATGTAGCTTAGCGGAAGTATGCAAGTGAAAATTGAATCGTTGAGTGCAAAAAGTTATGTTTTACTTAATATGCGTTATTATGTTACTTTGTTTGTTTGTTTGTTTCTTTCTTTCTTTATTTATTGTAATACTAGCTGAATATACCCATTCTTCGCAGGGGGTCTGTATTTGGAAGTCAACGCCTGTGGGAGTAATAATGCTCGGATCCGCCTCTTCAGTTTCGGCATCGGAAGACTTTAACTGAAACGGGCTATTGTCATGGCATTTTATTTTTCTTTGGCCTTTATCATCATCCTTTATTTGCGATAATTAGAAGGAAGAAAGGGAACAAGAAGAGGGTGGGAAGGACGAGAGCACAACACTCAACATCCAACAACAGTGAACAAAAATTTCAAAAACAAAAAGAAAAACGAAAACAAAACAAAAGGACTTGAGCTATCTGATCTCTCTTAATCAATCATACATATTAACCAGGGTTGGAAAAAAATACAGTTTTTTTTAAAAAAGAACAAAACATGTGTTTAAAACGTGAAAAAGGTGTTCAAAATGTTTTAAATATGTTTTAAAACACACACAAAAAACAGGTTTTGAACATTTTAAAACATGATTTTAAACATTTTTCAAAATGGGTACAGAATATTTCTGTATAGATTAGTAATTCTTTACTTCTTTCATATCACAACCCGCTTTTATTACACCTTTTTGCCAGTGACTCTCGTAAGTACTTTCTTGCTTGTAATAAGCTTTTTAGGTAGATTCTAAAATCTACCTGCTATAAAGATTTCACATAATCTATCTATATACATGGTGAAACAAAAGTCCTCACCATTGTTATGCATTGAGAACGGGTTGAGGGAGAATGATGAAACTTGGAAGTGGTCTGACACATCAGATGGTGCTATCAAGCATCATGGCGGACATCCTTGCTTGGTATTCGAAATTTCAAATGCAAAGGGAGTCATGTTACATGTTTTAAGGTTAGAATTTTACCAGAAATACGGCTGTGCGGTTATTTTAGCCCTAAAGCAAGTCATTTCGGAGTTACCGCTTCTGAAAGTTTTCTAGTTGCCTTTAGAGGCTAAGTTGGTATTTCGTGGAGACGGGTGAGATTTTTGTTGCAAAATTTTCTTACTATTTCAGAACACTGATGCTAATAAAACTATTTTAAAATAATACATTTTCGAAAAGTAATATTTGAAGCACACTTCATGTTGTGCTAACTTTAGAATATTTTCTGCAAGCCTATGCAATTGGTTGCTTTTTGAGTCAATAATTTATTGAAGAAAGGTAATATTTGGGGCGTTCAGAGCACAATGGATCCAAATCCATTTTCAATAAAGTTCAGTTTTGCTCAGCAAATGAATTCTATTTCGAACGTAATATCTTCGTAGTCAAGAGTCCAAAACAAATGTAATTAAAACCGTGTGAAAGGGCATGGAATAGTTTCATACTACAGCACTAGACAGCGGGGTCAATGGGACAGGAGGACAACCACCCTCATCTCCACCCTGAATTTCAGATTTTGGGGGCAGTAAGGCAGTTTTAGAAATCTTTTGATAAGTAAAGTCCAACAGAACAGGCTTGAGGTCCTTACACCGAATAAATACGGAGAATATACAGATGATTAAAACTGGAAAGTTGCTTAGGCCCGATTTCCAGAATTTTAATAAAAGGTTTCTAAATCTGCAGTACTGTTCCCAAAATCTGAAATTCAGGGCAAAGGGCGGATGACCTCTAAACGAACACCCCTCTCTAGCGGCAATCATATAAAATTCTAGATTGCATTTTGTCATGTAATTTTTCTTTCTTTCATCTCGGATTCGTGGTTGTGAAAATATGACGTTTTCCGTCGGTGTATTCTTTTGGACACACCCTGCATTTATTTAACGTAATTATGCATCATTGACTATGGCATTCGAAGCTTGATTTGTTAATCGTTCCCATGCTGCAGCGTACACAATATAAAGTTAATATCTTAAATTTATAAGCAAGGAGGGGGAAATTAGCCCTCCTCCCCTGTTCCATCAACGCCCTTGTCTAGCGGTTGTCCTATGGTACTCTAGTTCAGACCCTTTCACGTGGGTTTTGTTAATTTATTTCGTACCCTTGGCTACGAAGATACCATGTTTGCTGAGAAAAAGTGAACCTTTCTGAAAATATACTTGGATCCCTTGTCCTCTGAACGCCCCATATCTAAAAATATTTTATAAAAGCTCAGTTGGAGCCAAATTTATCTTACAACACAAGTTTGTTCGAAACATAAAATTAGTTTGTTTAGTTTGATTGATTACAGTCTTGCATCAGTATCAAGGCTATATGAGACAGGGCTTTTTGTTTAATGTGGGATCCGAACCACTAATTTTGAAATTTTACGTCTGATCGCAGTCAAAAGCTATACAGCAAATTCCGACGTGTCGTGCCTCTACCCTCAAAATTTAATGTTAAAAGACCGAAAATTGCGCCCTATAGCGTGGTGTATACATACAAGCAGACGAACAAATTAAAATTAAATTGTCCCAGACACTGATGTTATAATAAGTATCAAGCTTTAATGGTTAGTTACGCGGCCGACTGCCATATCTTAAGCTTTCTCGCCTGGTCCCTTCATACAAGCTATGGCAAGGTGTAAAGTTTTAAAGAAAATTTAGAACTGAGGTGGGGAAGAGGGACGAAATAAATTTTTCATAATATAATGAAAAAAGATATTGTTAATACAAAATTAATTCTTACCTGAAATTTCCAATTGCATCTTAACCACATCAGTGACGTTAGAATCATCAGAAGCAATTTTAGGATCAACACTTTTACCGTTTGTTTGAGCTTCCAGTTTTTTCACTGAATTGCATTTTTCATAATGATTCTTCATTCTTTGAACTGAACCAACCATTTCTTTGTTACACGTTTTGCAACGAGTTCATATGGTCGTTTCTTATCTGATGGAGTTTGAGTTACTTTAATAAATTTGCTCCAAATGATGTTCTTTTTTCTTCCCGTAAAACTCACCTTAAACGATTCCAAGTTGTACGGAGACTGAGAACCAACATGTACTGTATCAACGAATACCTGAAATATTTTAATTCCAGAACCGCAATTTAGCGAATAACCTTTTGTTTGTTTTCTGAATACAACACAAAAATGTTGTTTTCATGATAATTATTTTTTTTTTATTTTTTAATATCAGTTCAAGTAGTCCAACCTTCGACTACGACACTTTATCGCAAATTAACTTAGAAGCATTTAAACAATACAATATGCGTTAAAAATAAGGGGAAACAAACAAAATAAATTGTAGATCACCACATTGACCTGCTGTAACCACGAGACATCAAAACATTCAGATGGGAAGAAAATAGTCTTCTGAATGGCGATCATTTTTTGACAATTTTCTTTCTCTGACAGATTTTTTTTTTTACAAAAATAAAATAAAATAAAAGTAAACATATGTTTAAAACAAGTCTTAAAAAATACACATGTTTAAAACAAAATGTTTAAAGCGTATACAAAATTTGTTTTAAACAAAATCAATAATTTAAAACAAGGTTTAATCATTAGTTTTAAACATTTTGTTTCAAACAAAACAACCCTGATATTGACTAACAAAATTTAATTACTATTTAATTAATACCTAATTTTATTATCATATTATTTAACAAAATTTGATTACTATCTAGCTACTACCTAAATTATCATGTATATTAAATTAACAATTGTTTAATATATCTCCAAAACCTACATTTTCTATTTTCGTCTCATTGATTTTAAAGGGTTCATTAAAATAACACGAAAAATTTTCCTGTTATGCTCTGATATCCAGTCAGATAATTTCGGTGTCTCCTTACTGCTGATTCTCTTACTTAATCTTGGTTTCTCACCCAAATGATTTTCACCTGTGTGGGTGTTCCTTTCCTGTGTCATGGTTTCCCCTGAGTCGCTAATAATCACTATATACATACCACTTTCACTAAACACTACACTACACATCATTTCACTAAACACACTACTTTTCTATAATGCACTTAAGTGTCATACCGATAAAGTTGGTTCACTGATTTTCTTTTAAAATTATGATTATGGCTGTATTTGTTAATGTAGCTGTATTATTCATTGATCTCGGTCCATCCTTCACATCAGAGACGGACCGTGAGTATCGACATGAGGCCCAGGACCCACTCGGAACACTTAGTGCGGGCCCTGGTCAGTTGTGTCCCGCCGCCGCGTGATTTTTTTCTATTATATTTTAATGTATATTTATTCCCACGGCTCCGGATTTAACACTCATTCCATCACCATCGCATCACACACACGTTCCCAGAGCATCCGGAGTTCCTTACAATTCTAAAGACAGAGAATGCTCTAGGCACTCACACACCATCACTCAACCTCCTTCCTGGGGGCGCGGATATCCAGCGCTTTCAGAAGTTTCCTTCGGTCCAGGAGGGAGGAATCCTTATTCATTCTATTCATTGTCTTTCTATTTCATCCAGTTTTTCTGCTTTGGTCCCTAAAAGTTCTTCCGTCTTATTTAAATTTCCTTTTTTATACCAATACGTTCCCGCTCTCTGGATTACTGTTAAATACATTGGTTTGAAACCCATCAAATACACAGTGAGCTGTGCGGTGTCGCGCTGAAGACACCACCGAGCCGAATTAAAAGGTTTCTTTGTGGGCGATTTATTTTTGCTTTTAAGGAGTTATTCTCTAATAATCGATGTGCCCATACGCTGGAAGCATAGTTCATCGAGGCGCTTAGGATTACCTCCTGATAAGTCTTAATTAATTTTGTCGGTAGCCTATAATTTGTTTGAGCCAATGAAATGAGTTTATTAGTTACTTTATGACCCTTTTTAGTAACATAATTAATATGTTCTCCAAAATTCAGTTTATCGACCATCATAATCCCTAAATATTTAGATACTGATACCCTCTCGATCTTACTGTTGCCTATTTTAATTATTGGGCCTCTTAATAATTTACTTCCAAAAATCATGTATTTCGTTTTCCTTTCAGAGATTTTTAGCTTAGACTTTCCACACCAATCAAGTAATTCGTTTATAATTCATACTGATTTTCTTTCCAATTCTATTCTAGAGTTTGCTGAGATTATTACAGCCAAATCATCAGCAGAAGCAATTACGCGTTCAGTTTCCTCTAATTGGTTTAGTCTTTCAAACGCTCCCTCTATATCAAAGAACAGGTCCAGTGCTTATTTTCTTTTCATGCTACTTTCCTTAACTTGACATACAAATGCATTTAAGGCATCTCCCGTAGATTTGCCCTTTCTGAAACCATATTGTAAACTATCATCTTCAATATTCCTATGCTTTCGAATTCTATTTGCTATTATCCTTTCAAATAATTTTGAGATGTTTCTCAAAAGGCAGATTGGATGGTAAGAACTCACTTCTGTTAAATCTTTATCCCGACTTTAACAGAATTAGCAATTTCGATTCTTTCCACAACGAGGGAAATACCTGCTTCTTAAGTAGGATGTTGAAAAATTTTGTTACATATGGAGTCCAAATATTCTTTTCATTTTTGTAGATCTCATTTACTATACCATCTAATCCTGGAGCTTTTTTAGTTTTTAGTTTATTAATTATTGTTTCAACTTCCTCGTTGTCCGTTAGTTCGATATCATCTTCTGCTGCCAATGCGATGGGTTGCAAATATTTGCTTCTGAATTCTTTCTGTTTTCCCGTATCATCTTCCTGATTATCTTTGGGAAAAAAAATGTTGCTTAATTTCGACAATATGTCCTCTCTAGTAGTAGTAAATGATCCATCTTCATTTTTTAACGTTGATAGGGTCAGAGGATTAATTTTTTTGCATAGCAAGTTTATATGGGAATCCCCACGGATCCATTTCTAAATTCTACTTGAGGGAGTATCACTATTCATTTCAGCGACCTCGAAAACTATGGATTTGACACTAATATCGATTATTTTGAGTTATCTTTACATGTCTCGGTATCCCCTCCCCCCGCTGACCCCAGCTCGCATACAGTGGTAGCTGAATTTGCAAGTCATCGCTAATGGAAGTGTTACCATTGATTTCAGCGACCGCTAAAACTATGAATTCGACACTAACACTCATTTTCTACTACTTTTATATGTCACGGCAAACGTCCCCCTGGTTTATATATATATATATATATATATATATATATGTATAAACGCTTGCCTTGGTCTGGGGCCTGGACCAAGGTACCCGTGACCCAAATTTGGTAACTCTCGGTCCAGTCGTCTGGTCCCCAGGCCTCACACAGACACACAAACAAACAAACAAACAAACTCTTCATTTTATTTATATTAGATTACTGTATGCATGATTCTTTTGTTATTTTGTACTATTTTTGAAAATTGTAATTGGATTGAAAGTCTGTAATTTCCTGGTATCAATAAATAATAAAAACATATTATTATTATTTTAGATGTCCTTGATTGGCGAAGGAAGCTTGCATGGATGGGACCGCTGTTGGTACAGTGTAAAGATATGGATGAACTCCCGGATTACGTTACAGGCATACAAGTAGTTGGTGACTTTGAGAACTCGTTGACTGCCCAGAGTGAGAGGAATGGATCAGATGAGAAGCTTCACATCGTTGTTGGGGATCTGGATGGTACATTACATGATGAAACTGAAATAATTCAAGCCGATCGAATAGAAGGAAATGCGATTGTGTTGAAGTCTGAAAACGGGATAGAAACCGCTTACGTTTCTTCAGATCAAAATGGTTCGGTATATGTGACCCCCGTGGTGGGCCTCAAAGGCCCAGGGGGTGAATTTGTAAGCATAGCCCAGATCACAGAAGAGGACCAATCGATTACTGAACAACTCAATGACTGCGAAACGAGCGAGGTATGTTAAAAAGTGTATTATTATTTATAAATTGGGCAGTTGGAAGTAGAAAATAGACTATAACACATATCTAAGCTGTGGAAGTGTTACTTTTGTATACAATAAGTGTCTTTATAATTTTCAATTTGTTTTTTGTTAGTACTACTTGTGTAATATAAGTAAATTTCTCGTAGTAGTACAAAATCGTCCTTCATTCGATTTTTGTTTCTTTTCTGTCCTAGATTTAACTTTTAATTGCTATTTGAACATTATTTATTACATTTTTATATTGCCCAATAAATTGATTTGAAACTTTACTTGTGTAGAATTTAGGAACTATAGGTTTGCACACTATACTATTTCACACACTTGTGTGATAAGTCAAGATCTACAACCATGTTAAGTTTTATCCAGATAGGATAAGTTTGGTTGATGTGTTTTGTTTTCGAAAATATGACTCAAAATTTGACTGCCAGTAACTCGGGTACCAAACGTGTGCACAAGATATTTCAGACTCTTATACAGCAGATCAACATCTACCTCTGTACCAAGGTTCATTCCGATCACATGTGTTTTGGTAATGCTTTTTTTTTTCGGTTTCAAAAATATGAATAAAATTTGACCGCCCTTAAGTCGGGAACCGAGATGTTACACCACATGCGCTAGGATCCGTAACGAGTGAGTTAGAGAAATATAAGATGGACCTGGTAGGAATTCCGGATATTAGTTGGGGGAAAAGAAATGGAAGCGGTGCAGTTTTTTTTCTTTCTTTTATGGGGAAGGAAGTAACAAACGCCAACTAGGAACATAGTTTTTCGTTCACAAATGAATAATATCAGCAATTAAACGTGCTGAATTCGTTAAAGATAGACTCTGTTTTACTACTCTTTAGGGTCGGTGGTCTGATATTATTGTTTTAAATGTACATTCCCTGACATAAGATAAGGATCAACAAGAAAGAAATGAAATGATATGAAATTTTTAAGTTTTACGTCCCACGGCTAGGCTAAAGGAGAGAGTGATAATGAAAAATGAATGAAATGGTGGAATGAAGAAACTGGTAGAAAACGGGAAAACTCACACACACGGTGTTTGTCCATCGCAAAGCACACTTTGCCCAAGCTGGGATCGAACTAGGGACCCCACCGCGATCTCTACATGACGCATTTCGTAAGTTGCAATATAGAGAAGGTTAGTGGGTCTCTAGTTCAGTTTTCTGGGCTGTCAGATGAACCAGCCGACCAATACTATGCAGCCCTCCATTCAGATTGAGGGTTGGGCGTAGGATTTTCAACTCTGTCCGGGGAAAATGCAATGTCAAGATCCAAAAACAAAAGTAATTATATGGATATTTCGTAAATAAATAAATAAAACCTAATAATAAGTAAAAATAAAATTTAAAATTAAAAACCTCTCATTTCGATTTGTGTGGCTTATGGGCAATAACATTTTTGACTGAATTGGATTATTACAGAGTAAAATCTACAGATCGTAATTTGTTTTCGCTATAGAGTTAAAGATATAAACTTCCATTTTATTTGAAAATAGTTGCTATTACGAAGTTTTTGTTTAAATTATCTTTTAGACAACAGAAGAAGTGGCGGTGGGAGTTCCAGTGTTGGAATTGGATGGTGCTGGAAACCATATATCTACGTATGATCAAACATTGACAGTGCCTGTTACAATGGAAACTTTGCAGGTATATATTCTTTGGAGAATTTTGAATTATTCTGCTTTCTTTTGTGTAATTTTGTACTAAGTAACAAATTACCTTCATTAGTGCATAATAAAAATAATTATTAACACCTAATAGCATTGATCAGCTTCATATTTTATTTAATACTGTTCATGGAGTCTTTCTATTTCAACTGTGCCTCTGCTGGCGCTGCTGTCGATGTGTTTTTCCCGTACCTTCCTCGAAAGAGGAGGATTAAGTTTGCTGTGCTTGGCATACTATAATAGTTGGATGCGGACAGAATTGCCACATTGAATTATTTCACCAGCTTCGCTGTGCACTGTGTTATTAGCCATTCGAAGTGGCCTACGATCTTCTCTCGCCAAGACCAAACGACTGAATGACAAATTGACAACACAGCCGAGGTCATTAACTTCTTTCCCCAAAGCAAAGGGGAAGTTTGCTTCGTAAGAGGATGGTGGGGATGGGACCGAAGTATGATTCACATATTTTCCGAGGGCACACTTGAAATAGAAAGGCTCTAGTCTTCATTGATCGCTTCTTCTGAGTGCTGCCTCATTTGAATATTTCAGTCCCAAAGAATGAGTACCGAAACAGTGTATCGAATGTTCTTTTATGCTGGATAATGGGGTGACATTCTGTTGTGTTTGTACGGTTTTGATTTCCGTTTAAAATACGTTATTATTTTAAATCTTATTTTCATTAGGTTATTATTCTCTTGTCTAACAAATACATTTGATGTTTTATTTGTCTTTTCCAGACTTTTTTTTCTTTTTCCTAGCAAGATACAATAGTTCTGAAGCACAGGTTTTGCTGTTTTTCCATCTGAGAAATACTAACAACTAAAATTTATTGTTTACTAGCTAAAATTATCCGGCATTGCACGTAAAAAATAATATTTACTCAGAATATTTCATAAAGGAAATGAAAGGAAAACTTTCAGTTTAACGTCACACTACAGGGTACCCAAAAGTATGTATACAGTCCTGTACTGATCAACTCATTGCTTTTTATGTCATTTCTTATCAGGTACACTTAGTTTCTTTATTTGTGGTAGACAAATGCCATGTGCGTGGGTTTCCTCGGGTTTCTCCCGTTTCCTCCCATTTCTTCATTCCACCATTTCATTCATTACTCATCATCACCGTCTCCTTTAGCCTCACTGACCGTGGGACGTAAAACTCCAAGATTTCATTTCATTTTTTTAGTTTCTTTATTATTTGTTCTTAATGCCTTTTTACTTATATCTTAAGCTCGGAGTAGCCGAAGCAAATAAACCTATAAGCTAGAGTGTTATACTTGATCGATACAGGGGTGTATATCTACTTATGAGCTACCCTGTATTATGCCCTTTAGGCTAAGGGAGACAAATGATTAAGGCAAGTAAATGATGATGGAATAATTGGTAGAATGAGGATGTGGGAGGAAATGAGAGTACCCAGGAACCAACGGGCACGATGTTGTGCACCACAAACTTATTTGGCGTCGGTCGAACCACGGTGCTTAGGCACCAGAGGTAAGCGCTCTACCACTGAACCACCCAGCCTCCACCACAATATTTGAAAATAAAGAACTAAATGGCTGAAGACTTTGCCCCTGTCAGAAAATAAGGAACTGAGTAAATTAAATAACAAGAAGCAACGCTCTTGGCGTTGCCCCTGTCAAAGGTCAAGAATTGAGTAAAATAAGTAACCATGGCGTTACCCCCTTGAGTTTGCAGGCCAGCTGGTTCGTGACTAATCTTGGGCTTTCAAATGTCGTTGGGAAAGTCACAGGTCAGCCTAGGGACCCCCCAAACTATGGATTCGACACTAATATCAGTCATTTATTTATTTATTTGTTTATTTTTTTACATTACAGTTCTCCCCTCCCGCCAGGGTGCTAATGGGGCTGAACTTGAACTTAAATGGCGTGGCGTAGTCGCTAACACACTCGCCTTTGGTATGAGCGGGCCTGGGTTCGATTCCCGGTGGGGACACTGGATCGGAAAGGTGTAACAGTTTTTGCAGGCCAGCTATCCTGAATGAGGTTTTCCTGGGTTTTTCTCATTCAACCAGGCAAATGCCTGGATGGTATCTAACATAATGGTCCCAGATCGCTTCCTTTCTTCCTTCCCTTTCGTCGGATAGTGTGCTAGCCGATGAACGTCATTCCTCATATACGTGACGGGCCTTAGATACCGACAGCCCAGAAATATAATTCCTAATTCTAATCCTTGAACTTAAATGGCATTTGGAGTGCCATTCCTTTATCTAAGTAACCTTGAAAACTATGGATTCGACACTAATATCGGTCGTTTCTTGTCATTTTTATGTCTGCCCCTCCCATTTCACTATAGGAGTGTTCAGGGAGTCTTATCCCCTCTGAGACTGAACTTAGACTTGCCTGCATCCACTACTGCCGCCAGTTAACTGAGCGACGCTAAAAACTAATGATTCGACACCAATGTCGGTCGTTTTTGATATTTTTACATGTTACCATTTCATCCTTCCTCCCTGCTGCAAAGAGAGGTTAAATTGGACTTAAAACGGCACCAGGAGTGGTACTGTTCATCTGAGCGACCCTGAAAACTATGAATTTGACACTAATATTGGTCTTTTCGATGATTTTTTGTGTTTCTTCCCCTTCCCCTCTTTTCTTAGGTGTGGAGTCTTACCCTGACAGTAATCTTTTTCATATTGCAAGTAATAGGTGTACCAAGGTTAGTAAAAATTGCTACAGTCGTTCCAGGTTTACAGTGAAACAGACACACATTTATATATATATATATATATATATATATATATATATATTTAGCAATTACGTATTCAAGAGAAACGTTATACAAAACATTGTGTTGATTTGCAAGCGGTAGTGCAGGTAGCGACATCTACTAGCGTCGTGGTAGGCAGGCAATTGATAGCATAGGCAACTATATCTATTGGTGTGACTGTTTATTATTAGGATTAGCGTGACACACTCACTGAGATGCTGAATAATCTTTTTATTAGGATAACAATGTTCTTACAGTAACCAAGTCCCAATTATTTCAGCTTCCAGTTCAGCATGCAGCCGTCGGTAATATCCAGTCCTTCCCAGTTACGTCCGAAGGCCATTTGCAGACTGAATGTGTGGTTTCTTCTTCACAAATTGAAGTGCAGAATCAACCACAGGTGTGTTTCTATTACAGTTGTAATATATGGTAACAAAATTCATTACAAATACACCGAAAAAAATGTATTGACTTCGTATATCACGAGTAAGTTGTTTCAAGGCAAATAGTCAAAGGACTTTAGTCAAAATTGCGTGTCAGTTCCTGGTGGTGGTAGTAATTTTAAAAGATTGTAAGGAGTCGTATTACTTTAATATTCTTAAGTGACTCATAAGGAAATTAAAGAAGTAGCTGGTAATCTAACTTTTAGAGCGAAGTTTAATTTTTATATTCTTTGGAATATCATTATTTACAGTATTGCAAAATTTTTCATTGGATATGACTTTTTAGGAAGGACCAAACATGATTAGGTTGATCTCTCAATTGTATTTATCTTAGGTCATGTGTTCAGTCCTTCAAACTGTCTGTTTTTCCTGCTGTGGAAGTTAACTTTACATAAGAATACAAAATCTACAGAGAACCTTAGTTTACTGATTTTTTTTCTCGTTTATTTATTTCTCTATTTCGAGTTTTGAGTTCTTTTTCAGCACTCATATGATATTAGATGTATATACAATTAAACGTAAGATGCAAAGCACAGGTACTACCAACCAGGGATCGAAATCAAGTGTCGTGCTGCAAAAGCGAGAACTTAACCATTAAGCTAGAACTGCTAGTCTGTCGGTAGTTTGTCTTCTTTGTCTCTGCCTTTTCCCATGTGTATATGGGATCGGCGTTGTCGTCTTTTTCTTCCACTCTCCTCTATCCTGGATGTCCTCTATTCTCCATCTCCTTTCCCACAATTCGTTTTGTTTTTCCGTCTGTGAGTTGGGTCTTCCCCGCTTCCTTTTTCCTGTTGCTTTTATCTTTGCAATTCTCTTTCCCACTGTAATCGTTTCTTCGTTCTACACGTCCAAGCCATCTCAGCCTTCATTCTTGGGTCTTTTTACTTAAGTTTCCAACCTTAACAATGACTCTTATATAATTGTTGTTTATTCGATTCTTCTTCGTCACACCACACACCTATCTTCACATTCTGATCTCCGCTACTTCCATCTTTTCCTAAGCCCCTATGATCGCTCAGATTGCACTACTGTACATCATGGCTGGTCTTACTACTGTTTTATATATACCTGTATACGGCCATTTAAACTGCAATTCACTTTCTTGTCATACAGTACCTTACTGATCCTTCTCCAGTTTAGGCAGCCAGTTTGTATTTAGTCTTGTATTGAGACTGGTTGGTAGTACCTGTGCTTTGCATCTTACATTGAATTCTATATCCACGCCTCATATCATAAGGGTTTCTGTATGTAACCCCCCGTCCTGGTCGAGGTACGTTCCAAGGTACTTAAATTTCCAGGTAGCTAGAGCCTTTCTATTTCAACTGTGCCCCTTCTGGCGCTGCTGTCGATGTGTGTTTATCCGTACCTCCCTCGAAAGAGGAGGGACAAGTTGCTGCGGCCGACATCTTTCAATAGTTGAATGAGGAAGCGTTGCCAAAATGAATTATTTCACGGACTTCGCTGTGCATTGTCTTGTTACCCACTTTAAGTAGCCTACGGTCTTCACTCGCCAAGACCAAACGACTTGAATGACTAATTGGCATCACAGCCGACGTCATTCATTTCTTTTCTCTAAGCGAAGGAAGGGTTTCATCCGCCAGAGGGTGGCGCCGAAGTATGTTTCACATATTTTCCGAGGGCACGCCTGAAATAGGCAGGCTGTAGTACTTTCTATTCTTGTAGTCGTAGGAAGCTCCCGTCTTCTTTATTGAATGTCATACATTTTGTTTTGTAATTAATGATGTTATTTCGATAAGCTACTGATTTTATGTAAATATAATTTGAAGCATATACCGACTTACATTTTCTTTTAAGCCCATGATGATAGCCGCTTCTGATGCTCAAGGGAACTGTTACTACGTTCAACATTTGTCAGTACAAAACACCGAAGTCGTTGATTCAACGCCGATCTGGCGAAGAAAGGACGCTGTGAACAAAGTATCAGTAGGCTCAACAGGTAAGTTAATGTTTCCTGTACAATCTGTTGCATATATACCATTACGTGGGTATATTAGGTAAATGAGTAAAATTTTGAAACGGGCATGGAAAATGATAATAAACAAGTAAATTAAAAATAATAAAAATGAAAATTATGAAATAGTTATAAATGTACAGTGTGTTTCGAAAAGAATCATCCGATTTCAAACAGTTGCAACTATGCAGCTTTTTATCCATTTTATATCAACAATGAACCGTCGGAAAGAAGAAATTCTCACGTTTCACGCGGGTTCCGGTAGGTTGCAGTAGCGTGTTCCCTTCATCGGTAAATTCAGTGTTGTCCGGGCGGTCAGGATGTGACTGCACAGCAGAAATCATTTTACGTTGTATGCTTAGCGAAGTGCGAGCCCGTAACAACTGTTCATAGTGAATTTTATCTACAATATCCTGGCATTAAAGATCCTACCGCTCAGAGCATTAGGTGATGGTATAAGCCGTTGCAAGACACGAGTTATCACATCTGGAAGCAATGGATTCAGAAATTATCGCGAAAGTTTAGGACGAATTTGACTATAGTATGGACATATGAACTCGTTCTTTCGGTAGTGACCGGTTGTGGCGATCGAGTGCAGAATGTGGAAGTAAAACTTATTTGTAAAGAATTTCAGTTTCTTACACTGTTTTACAAAGAATTTTCAAAATGATACACAGTATAATTCTCGTCGTAACTAGTGATTGGTCCATAACACCTTAATAAGAGGATCATGTTAATGAACCAAGGTGAAGAGTTAAAGGAAGGCAAGATTTTATGTTGTTGTCTTGCTATAGCCTTTTTTTTTTTTTTTTTTTTTTTTTTTTTTTTTTTTTTTAAGTATCCCAGAACAGTTCTAATGATAACAATAAAGGAGAAAAAGCCTGTATTGTCCTCTTGGTATAGGCTTTTCTCTATTAATCGTTATTGTAATGTAATTTTATGTAAAGTGTATATTCCTGAGGAAGCAAGAAATTATCAGGAAGAAAATAAATGATATTTTATTAATATTTTGGTAAAATATAAGTCTTTCTAATGTAGGATACCAATTGCCAAGAATTAGATTGGTTAGGCATGATTTGTAAAGGATTTGAACTTGTCAGCTCGTATCTAAAATTATTCTTAAAATCAGATTAGAATAGTAATTTCCATAATGTATTTTGATTGTGCATTTATGGCGAGACAGATTAGCTAAAACATGCGTTCTTAATTGTTTTGTTGTAAGGTTTTAGGATAAATTTTGTTTAAAAGAAAAAAAAAAATGGTTTAGATTTCAGAACTTAAGTTTGTGTGTTTTTCATGGTAATAATTGAAGGTGAAACTTCTAACTCTTAATGTGTTCCTTAAGCGTACGTATGTGCGCTAGTGTATCTAAACAAAATGCATGGTGAAGGTGAATTAAAATGACGTAAGAAGACCTCATCAAGCAATTTTCAGAAATTGGAATATCTTTGAAATGCAGACCTAAAATTTTCTCGTGACAGCTTTATCGCTGAGAGTCTCAGCTTTCTATGTCACGACAAGATACTTACTCCTTATACAAGATACTTTTTTGATCAAAAGATCCAAACTATTTCAGGTAAAAATGTTCTCGTAGGCCTTATATCTGGAGAACTACATATAGTGTAGCCAAACGCAAACCATCACTTAACTCGTATGATGTGCTTATACCGTAAACGAAAACACGATTTAGGGACCGTTCAAAAATTGTGTGGCCCCTGATCCGGAAACTAATTATTGGTCAAGATCGCAATTTTTTTATGTATTTTTTTTTTGGACCATTCCTAAAATTCTTGTTAAAATATAGAGGAATCTCTGAAAGTGAAAATTGTATATGAAGCTTCAGTATCGTTAGATCCTCGACTAGAATTATATTCATTTATTTATATATTTATTTTGGTACTTTTTTTTTTTGTCATAATAGCTACAAAAAAATTTAGAATCGTTGGTGAAATTTTTCAAATTTGTTTATTTCAGTGATGTGTCTTTTTGCGTCCTTGTGGAACATCAAGGTTATGAAGGACGTAATATACTATTAGCATGGGCTCCGAACCACGACCGGATGAGACTCTGGTACAGTTGGCGGGTGCACAGACACTAATGCAAGAGCAACACTGGTATATGTTGTTCTTCACCACACTATGTCGCCTCGAGCAGGACTGGATTACATAGTTACGCCACCGGCCCCAACGTTCTTCGGTTGTGAAGTACGAATAAGTTACGATCTTTTCGGAAAAGAAATTATTATTATTATTATTATTATTATTATTATTATTATTATTATTATTATTATTATTATTATTATTATTATTATTATCTATGCAATAATTGCAAATTTGGAGCGAAGCGATTGACTTTTATTGATTATTCATAGAATTTTTCAGTGCATCATTTGATTTTGTGAACGAACACGGCATGCAAATAGTTGAATTTACCATATCAGCGAAAAACATAATTGGCTTTGAAAAAGTGTGTTCACAGAACAAAACCAAAAGGTCTTCGTCCGATTTCTAATGCTGGAAATTCCATCTTCCAGTGTTTACAATGAAATTTTTCGCACGCTAAATGCTTTTCTACGGTTAAGTCTATGGGCATCCTGTTTTTCGGTGATTATTCCTCAGTGGTATGCTCGATCGGGACATATGACACTCAGCGTACGCTCCTAAATCTAATTAAATTTGGTTAGGAATGGTTCAGGCATCTCGGAGGAATATTTGGAAAAAAGAACGCCTAATTTAAGTAAAGAGGACCTTCGCTCCAGTATTATTATTATTATTTCTTTAGGTTGTTTTTCATTTTTTTTTTTTCATGTAGTGATGTATTTATTTGTGGTAATGGCAACTCTCCTTCCGTGTCAAGATCTTTAGTTACATTAACTAATTACGTTGATTTCTTCCTTCTTGGTGCGTAATCTTGCCAATTTAATGAGATAAATACTTTATTTTAATACAACCCAATACAAGGTGAAAGTAGTATATAGGTCTTTTATAACAAAGGTTTATACTTTTTATTTCTGAAAATTGGGATTCATATGGACAAAGAAATGCTTTACCCTTTGGCATGACATCTGGTAGGCTCATGCATTATTTATTTTTATTTAATGTTAAGAAATATTATCTTTATCCTTTGTCATACTGATATTTTTCACAATTATTCTTTTGTGTATATTAGTTATGCTTTGCCAAAATTATAAATTTGTTAAACATGTCATTACATTTCTTAGCAAAACAGTTAATGTTAATAAGAAACAGCCATATTTTTCTTCTGTATATAAAGTCGCTGTTTAAGCTCCGTATGTAACTAAGTTGTAAGCTGGGTCACCTGGCAGGGAGCTTTGCGTGCAGGTGGGTTAAACCTCAGGAAACTGCAGTAGTTGAGAGTTATCCATTTTGAAGATTTAACCCTGGCGGTTGAGGGGAGAAAGAATGCATTACATTATTATGGGTGTTGCGTTCTTTCTTCTTTTTCTAGATTAAATTTATATCCTTCATCTAAGTCTCATTAATTTGGTTATCAGATCACTAATTTATGCCAAAAAATTGATTGGTTAATTTTAAATTAAAAATGGAAGTAAATCTGTGTTTAACAGTTTTACTTCTTGTAACAGTACATCCACTGCAGTACATAATGATTATGAGAACTGAGTGTGGAATAATTTCATTTCTCAGAATATGTATTTAAATTGTTGGAATTATACTGCTAACTTTGGGGTCTTGCAGCTAAGTCTTGGTTTTGAGGTATTCCTTTTGTCCTTAGACCCATAAAACAAATGCCAAGGACTTCCTCACGTCATGTTTCAGTTTCTAGAACAATAACAGAAAATGGTAATAGCTACAAAAAAAAAAAAATATATATATATATATATAACGTAGAACAAAATAGGGTATAATACAAAAATTACAGGGTGTTCCAAAAGTAACTGAATGATTTGAAAAGCCAAAAACTTGAATATATATATATATATATATATATATATATATATATATATATATATATATATATATATATTAAGGGCTTACACAGAAAAATAGCATAACTTGTGTAGTTTTTCCTCTTATTATTTTTAAAGATAACATTCTTCAAGTTCCGGCCATTTTCAGCTCTCACATCCGTGCTTTACCCTGCTGTTTATTGAAAGATCATAGTCTCCCTGTTCAAGGCAGGTCAGTTACAGACCGCAGTTGTCGAGAATGTGTAATCAGATTGCATATATCTTTGACGTTGTGTTCCGTACATTAAAGGGCCTGCGATAACCTCTTTGAGCCGCAGTTATTGATTGTCGTTAAATTTTAAAATCACTTAGTTACTTTAGAACACCTGTGTAATGCAATGCAAACTAACTATATGCTACGTTTCCCTTAGTCAGAAAGAAATAGGAAAAATGCACGTTTATATTTTTTTAGCACTTACCATCTAGATTTGTACATTCATCGTCTCATATGAGCACTACATAAAGAATGATAAAATACCATATTTGGCATTAGCGTTATGTACAGATGTTTATTAAAATAATATGAACACCTATGTCTTGCTACATGTAATCTTAATAACATCGTACATTCGTGCACTGGGACTCCCTTGCGTTCGGTGATAATGAGTAGTACGATAGGCGATGTACAGATTCGTGTGTCCACTGGACTGGGCGTTGTTGGAGAAAAAGGAAAGGCAAATTGTGAGTGTGAAATTAGCTGGAGGAAGTGTATTCTAAGAGAGCCCGTATGTTAAGTGTATCGGGAGCCAGTCTCGACATGAAGCCGATTCGACCGAGTACACCCAATTGGGCCCCGACTAGAGTGTACTTTACTCTTGGCTTGTCAAATACAAACAACAACATTGCAAGTTGACTTGGAACTTGCGGTCGACCAAAATTGTTCCCAAATGGGCCCCGCACTTCCTAAGGCCGGCCCTGCCGAGAGCAACAGTGTTCAAGATGATTATGGCTTACTGGACACGTGACAAGACGTTAGCAATCAAGAGAAATACTAGGGATATACCGATACCACTTTTTCACTGATATCTGATACCGATAATGAAGAGGCCGATACTGCCGATACTGATACTTTTGGACACATTTCTTATATATTATCAGGAATTTTCATAATAATGAAATGATCAACATTGTAATAGCGTATATTAGATACAAGACCAAAATTTGACATACAAAAAGCAGAATTTCATATTAAATTCCACACAAAAGATATATTTCCTCTAAATTTAATCCAGCTCACATAAAATGAAATAAAAAACAGCAAATACTTATATAGAGTAAACTAAATTTTAAGAGTCAGTGATTGATATTTAGAGTGATAATGTACTTTGATAGTTAAATTGTATTTACTAGTCTCTATTACACAAATATAATGCAAACGGATACTACTGTTACAAATTTTTATTGTTCACAAAATTATGCGTGCTGAACCACGTGTTGCTGTGTATACCAAAAAAAAAAAAAAAAAAAAAAAAAAAAGAGGGTTATTTAATCGAAGTCGAAAACGATAAAACTGTTTATTAATTTTAGAACTAATTGTTTTTAACCAGTAAGTAGGAGAAAATAATGACAAAGTGAGCGTCTTGTGGGTTTCTTCCATAGCATTTTCTTCTGAATCGAAACCTGTGTCTCATTTGGGATTCAAATTACGGGCCTGCTATCCTGACCATGGGCGTCCGAAGAAGAGGGCAAGGTGGATCTTCCCTGGCGCAGGAAGATGTATACGTAATATAGCAAACCACGTATATTAAATACCAGACGTAATATAACAACCATGGAATAGGCCACCCCTAGCAAATTTTCTTCCGGCGCCCAAGATTCTGACTGAGGACCCTTGGCTTTTCTTCGCCACTAATTTGGCATCGAGGGACTAAAAATATCAGTTTAGTACGAGTAGTGCAAATCAAAAGCGTAAACATACATAAAGAAATCGATTGTACAATTGATAATAATTTAGATCAACTTTAAAAGAAACCGATGAAATATAAGTGTCACTGTTAATATTAAACAAATTGAAAATTGTTCGGAAAATGTATCGGTAAATATCGATGTCCATTTGCTGATACCGATACTCCCAAAAGTGGACGATATCACCGATACCGATATATCGGTACATCCCTGAGGAGCACTGGAGGTAAAGCAAGGGTTTATGATAGGGATTGGCGAAGATTGAAGAGAATTGACACAAAGAGCTGTAGAGCTAATGCGACATAAGTGACTGCAGAATTCAAGCAGCACTTGAGACGACATGCTTCTACGATCACAGTCCGGCGAGAACTGCATTTGAATGTCCGTGGTCGCGTTTTGAATTCGAAACCTCAGATCACCATCACAAAGTCGATAGCGCTTAAAAAAATAAAATAAAAAAACGATGATTGTAAGAGAGTAATATAACCCATTGAGTTGTTTCTTTTCGTTTTCCACAAGAGGCCGAGTTCACGTATGGCAGACGCCCAAAGAAGCGTATATTTCAGTGTCTGCTTCTTACTATTAAACATCAATTGCACCCAAGTCTTCGTTTTGCTGCTTACTATAGATTAATTAGATTAAGGGGGCATGGCGACTCAGTGGTAGAGCATTTGTTTCTGGTGTGGGAGGTCCCTAGTTCGATCCCCGCCCAAGTAAGTTTGTTGTGGACAAAATTATGTCCGTGGATTTTCTCGGACTACTCGTTTCCTTCCACGTTCTCATTCTACCATTTCTTCCATCATCATTCATTTGCCTTAATTATCGTTTCGCTTAGCTTAAACTGAAAGATTTAGTTTTTACTATAGATTAATATCGCTCTTAATGAGAAACTGTAATTGTTTACATCATAAAAAAAAATATATATATATTTTTTTTTTAAATTTTATTTTTTGTTTATTCAAGAATTTTGTTATATGAACAGTCTTGCACGCAATGACATCTATTAACGTCAAGCTTATTAGGAGGGATATAAGCATATGTAAAAATCGTGGTACCGTTAGTCCATGATTTCGACAAACTGGATGGAAGTGTAGAAGCACAGCCTAAAATACTAGTAAACAGAAAATACCTAATTTTATAAGAAAGAAAAAAAAAACACTCTCTTAACACATGTTCTAATTATACATCAACGTACATTGCTTAAAATTTACCGAATATGTTAAAATAATTATAATAGTAGGCTGTATCATAGGCCAAAAATGAGTGTTATCAACCCTCATTCTTTACTACAAACACCATGTGCGTGGGTTTTCTCTGGGTTCTCCCATTTCTTCCCGCTTTCTTCATTTCATCATTTCCTTCATTTCTTATCGTCACCGTCTCCGTTAGTCTTGCCGGCATAAACGTGGGACGTAAAACTGAAAGATTTCATTTCATTTTTTTACTGCAAATTAGTATAGTAGAAATTAGATGATGAGAAAATTTGATTGTTGTTTGCATATCTGAAGTAACTATGTTTTATTAGTGGATTAATTACTTTAGTCATCTAAAAATAAAAAATAAAAAAAAAAACCTATTTGTTATATTAGTTATTTAGTTAACACAAGCTTCAGATACAATTCATGAAAGCACTATATGCTTCGTGAGAAGTAATTTTTGGCAGGGAGTTGAGCAAACCCTTCCTCGCAACATTTGGTGAAATTAAGGGAAGATCCTAGAACATTTCAGACAGGTTTTTTAACTCTGCCAAAATTACTTTCCATGAAGCATACCATATATAAGAAATATTGTACACTTTGTGAGAAGTAATTCATAGGCCGGTTTTCAACATATATATGAAAATTAATAGTTACCTGAGGACTCGAACTTGGAATACCTGTATTGTGAACGAGAAGGCTAACCATAATAAGTTACTGAAATAGCATTATCAAGTTGTTTCTCATTGTCAAGAAATACAGTTTCAAATAAATTGTGACTTCATACGCTTGTTCACAAACTGGTCAGTAATAAGCGTAGACTGTTTGATTAATATGTTATTTACATACAAACTCAATATACATTTTTACTTCAGATATCAGATACAGCTTATTTACTTCAGATACAGTTCTAACGACGTTCTACACTGAAACTTGAAAAACAAGAGAAAGGAAAATTTCGAAGGAAATCGTCCAAGGTACATATACAGGGTGTTAAAAAAATTGTCTTAATAGTTTGGGAATAGATTTCTCACATGAAAATAAGAAAAAAAAAGTTCATATGGACCTGTGGTCGGAAGTGCATAGTTTCGTAGTTACAGAGTGCCGAAAACGTGAAAAAATGAACTTTAAAAGTCCATAGTTCCACTACTATAGGACCGATCATAGTTGGGTCAAGACATCACTGAGGAACTAGTATGTGAAATATCCAAATATCCAACTTTCAGAACCTCCGGTACTTGCACAATCATTTTTAGAGACTCTGTTTGGGAGTACTTGATCACTCTCCACCTACCTCTAAAAATTGATGCCCAAGTACTGGAGCATTCTTAAACATGGATATTTGAATATTTCATATACCAGTTCCTCAGTGATGTCTTGATCCGACTACGATTGGTCCCATAGTAATGAAGCTATAAACTTTTAAATTTCACTTGTTTAACGTTTTCGACACCCTATAACTCCGAAAGTATCCACTTTTGAGCACAGATTCATATGAACTTTTTTTTTTTTCTTGTTTTGATGTGAGTAATGTTCCCAAAATATTGTGACATATTTTGTAACACCCTGTATAACAAATATTCCATCCAAATATTCGCGTGGTCAGGCAGAGAAGTCTGAAGAAATCAGGATAGCTTGTCTCTGATTCAAATCTGGGATGTCCCAATTGCAAAGTGCAAACGCTAGCCACTAATCGACACTCGTTCGAAGTTTTGTAAGAATTTTAAGGTTACGCTGAGAAATTATAAGATAATTTATTATTAATTACTTTATTTATTTATACGCAATATTTTTTTTTTTTTTTTTTTTTAGAAAAGAGTAAATAGGTGGGTGAGGGGGTCATGAACCCTCTGAATAGACTTGATTTCGCAGTTTTACATTTTCTGAACTTTAAGTAATATAGTGGAAATTGTCATCTTTTCTAGTAAAATTACTTTAATCAGTTTGCAGCATGCACGTAGTAGGCATTAAGTTGCATGTATTGATACATTTTTGTAAACGTTATTAATTTTTTTCCCTACTTCCAACTGGAATTAATTGCTTTGCTATCCATCGTCAAGTGAAATATTCAGAAAATAAATATATATGAACACTTTGCTTTTCTGGATACTACAACAATCAAATCAAATTTCCCTCTAGTACTTACTAAGTTGTGAGAGCCGTTTCTAGGTCATTTTTAAGCTAGGTCGTTAAGGGAGGCACTACGTTTAATTTTCAACTCATTTTGGCTTGGACAATCCATTTTTTGAGAACCAATTACTGCAATAATAATAAAACTTTACTAAGTGAGTAGGGGGACTTAGTCCAACATGATATACAGGAATGACCCCTCGTAGCATAATGGCTAACGCTCTCGCTTTCGGTGTGAACAGTCCCGGGTTTGATTCCCGGTGGGCGCACTCGGTCGAAAAACTGTAAAAAATTTTTTCAGGCCAGCCATCCTGAATGACGTTTTCCTTTCTTTGCTCGCCAAAGGACGCCGTCCCCCAAACGTGACGGGCTAGATGGCCATAGATGCCGAAAGCCCAGAAATCAAAATCCTAATCCTAATAATAATAATACAGAGGACAGAAGTATACTACATGACAAGATCGTTTAGTGATAGAAAAACAACTTAACTGTTTCGTTATTTACTTATTCCTTAAGAGGCCTCATCCCGGCGAAATTAAAATACCGCTAATTTTACAGTAATTATGTGATATCTTCAAATAGATAAAAGATAATCAAAATGTGGAAAAAGAGCGCGCTAGACAATATTATTTTACATGAGATACCGTTATCACGACTCACTTATCTGCTTTCGATTTCGATTCATTTTGTAATCGGTATTTATTTTCGCGTTTCTAAACGGCTGAAAACGGAAAGTCATTAGGTGACTTGTGACAACGGTACCTCACGCAAGATAATATTGTCTAGGGCGCTCTTGTTTCACATTTCGATTATCCTTTATATATTTGAAGATATTACATAATTACTGAAAAATTAGCGGTATTTTAATTTCGCTGGGATGAAGCCTCTTAACCTCTTGTAAAGTACAGAAAAGTAAGTGAACCTGTAAGATTTTTTTTTTTTCGACCTTCTTTGTAGCAGTGTAAAACAAAATATTATTTCTGCCTGCAGGTAATCGAACTTTTCTACGAGGTATCAGAGGAAGGGTTGTTATCGATCACATCAAAAACATTCCTATTCCAGAGTTCAAGGCTCAGTTGAATGACACGTCGGACATCGTTACTAAATTAGATCTCGCTCCAGCAACTAAGAAGATGATTAGATACCTAACAACGCGAGGAGTAGCCAAATTATTTGCATATCCAGGTACATTATCCTTATTTCATATTCTATGTCTTATATCAAGTTAAACATCATCTTAACACACTATTGTTAATGGAATATCCTTATCGTATTTCTGAAATGCATTTTCAACGAATGGGGCTCATGTGTTTAGCGGCAGAAGTAGTACAATATATAATTTCTTTAAGGAAAACTAATTTTAAGACGTAATTATAATTTGTGTAACAATATTATGTTTTTCTTGAAGAAAAATGGAATTGGGTATCTGTAAGACAAATACAATAAAAATTGTGAAATTGGGCATCTTTCTAAGTTGGACACGTTTAATTTGGCCATGTGTCAATTTATGTAGCCAATTGTTAATATGTAAGTTAGTCACTTGCATAAGTCGGTCATTCTTCTTGGTGCCAACAGTCACTAATTGTCATTCATTTTGATCATAATTTTATCCTATCCCCTCCGTGAGTTTACAATCATAGCCAAAAAATAGGTAAATAAGTAAGCAGATGACAGAGAAACTGGCTAACTTCTTCATACTTGGTGCAAGGAATATAATTTTTAGAAATAGTAAGCTTACGTGAAATAATGAAAGGTCACACATCACCTACAGTTGCAGTACACGCTTCCACAATTATACTCCCAAATCAAGTAAGTAAAGAACCTTGCCAGTCATATGCAGTCCATAGTTGTCGAGGTCGCTGAGATGTGTGGTGATTATCCCGATGACGTTTAAGTCCAAGTTCAGCCCCCAGTAGCTCACAGAAGGAGGGGGGGATTTGATATGTAAGAGTAATCGAAAACGACCAATATTGTGTCGACGGGGAGGTCCCAAAGTTGATTGGTGACACTTTCGATGCCCTTCGACCCCCAGTGGGAATAAGACCCCTAGGTCACCGAGTTACTTGGAAGCCTCTTCTGGTCTGGAAGAGGCTGTTGCGTTGATTTGCTAACCGGAGTGCTGATATTATGATGGAACAGTATAGCGTCGATCTTGGCAAGCGTTCTGACTTGCAAGCATGGATCGACCTTTTCTGCAAGGCTATGGACGTAAGTTGCCTCAGTTGGTGTGTCGTAGTTGCTGTATTCGTCTTGAAGGTAAGCAGAGTGCTACTTTAAGAGAATTGGAGAGTGATCAGACAAGAGCGCCATTACTGCATCTACTATAGCGATGTTTGCTGTAACATGTCCAGCACGACCGGAAGTTCATTCGTAGGAAAATATATGGAGTCTGGTGGTGCCATTGATAAGAAGTCCAGATGTCTGAGGGACTGATACTGACGCTCATTTTGGTTTGAGACTAGAATTCTTAGCAGGATGTTTCCAGTTCATGTCCCCTCCCAGCAGGATGGGGTGTCCTAGTTGTCGGAATTCTTGTAAATCTGAGGGATACAGTTTTGTATTTTTTTTTTATTTATTTATTTTGTGTGTGTGTGTGTGTGTGTGTGTGTGTGTGTGTAACTATCAGGTTTACTGCTCCATCTGATGAATGCTCTCCGATTCATCTTTTATCTGTTGATTGTAATTGTGGCATTTGTTTGTTCATTCATTTATTCATTATTATTCATTTATTTATGCTTGTGCCACCCTTGTGTCCCTGTCCATGCTCTCAGTGTAATTCCTTCTACTGAATTGTTTCGGCTTTCTGAAGCCGTTTAGCGGAGCCATATCAATGTTCTCCATACTTTCGAAGTCTTTCTCCGGGAATATGCGGTCGACACTCCAGCACGGCACTCGGAGGATTCTAGTTACTGTGAACTTGGGCCGTGCCATCATCGAGGAATTGGCCACTACATCTAAGAGCGTCGTTATTTTTCATTACTAGATCCGGAGCAGCGGTGATTTATCAGTCCTGTTTTTATTTCTCGAAAAAAGTCTTGACTTTTAAAGCTCTCTAACAGTTGCGTAACCTTCTTGATAGTTGCTGCCTGTTGGTTCTGTATGGTTGTGATTGTCGTTGTTTGCGTAGCTTGAATGGAGGTGGTGGTGGTTTCTGCTGTTGCTGTCACTTGTTGTAGCTGTACTCTTGGTTGTACTTCGAGAAGTAGGGTTGAAGGCTGTTCACATCTTGTTTGATGCTTATGGAGAGATTGCCTTGCTTGTTCCTGCTTTGTTGGGAAACATTGATTCACCCTTGCTTGCTGCTTTGAAGTGTTTCCACCTCTGGTAATCCGCGAGGTGGTCTCCGTTACAGTTTAACACAGGGACAATCCTCTTCTATCTGTTACTCTTTTGTGTGACGCGAACCACTACCCTTATTCTTTTGTATCCGTAACATTGTAGTATGTTGGCATCTCTGTAGGTCTTGACTGCTGCCCGTAGGTTCAGGCGATAGTGGAGTTCGTATATACGAGAGTTCGCTGGAGTTGTGGTAGGTTGAGCGGAAGGAGGGGGAATTTTTACAGTTCCCTGGCGTTGTAATGGCCTTTTAGTTGTGGTACTGTCATGTCGTGAATCCTTAGGCTGCGAGGTTTTCGAAAGTACTTTCGAGTTTATTGGTAGTTTCCGAAAACTATTTTCAGTGGCGTTCTGTTTTGGGAACCTCAGACGAGTAGAATTGTTTACTCTGTTAGCAATAGATGTCAATTTTGGCATACTCACTCATTTGAGATGGTGGATATTAATATAATCTAGACCGTAGTACACTTCGAGAGCATCGAACATATGGTTGACAGTGTTTTGACAAAGGTGTGCTTTGCCCTCACTGCCGTATGAGTAGATAGCTGGAATTTTCTTTGATGTTATTTCTGAGATAGATTCATTGTATTTATTTTGTTTTATTTTTTATCTTTTGTAAAACTCATAAGTCTTCTTCCTCATTTACAGGTCGAAATATACCGTCAAGATCGTTATTCAAATATTATGCAAGGCACTTAACTAGTCGTAAACAAGAAAGCGAACCTATTGACGATATGGAACTTCTTCCTGTCGGTTACCAGCCATCAGGTAGGAGGAGGCACTTATGCTTGACAGTTGGGTTGAATTAAATGGCTTTAATTTAACGTCTTTTTTTCCTCTATATAGATTAGTGAAGATTGTGCCCGAACTGGGATGATGCAAAACAGGTGAAGTTTTTTTTAACTTCCAACGTTTATACTCCAAGGCTAAGGGAAACGGTTTTGATAATAATGAACGAAATAGTGAAATGAAGAAAGTTGGAGGAAACGGAACATTCTCGAGGAAAGCCACGCATACAGTGTTTGTCTACCACCACAAAGCTCACTTTGTGAGAGCTGGGATTGAAGCAAGGACCCCACACACAAGAGGTGAGCATTCTACCACTGAATCACTGCGGCCCCGAACAGGCGAATATGTTTTAAGTACTGAATTATCAGGGAAACCCCATTTACTTCCGAAATAATTGAAAATTTCTATACTTAAAAAAATCATTGAAAGTAAAATAAGCGACATTTTCAATTTTTGAAAGACAATATTAAAGTTTGGAAAATATTGGTCCTATAACTTAGGAATTATGGATTACAATGATAAAAGTTCTGACCATGATATTTTTCAGTTGAGAATTTATATAATGATGTAAAGTTATCATGTGTTTCTCATCTAAAAACAACATGAC
This sequence comes from Thermobia domestica, assembly GCF_964235325.1. Taxonomy (NCBI): domain Eukaryota; kingdom Metazoa; phylum Arthropoda; class Insecta; order Zygentoma; family Lepismatidae; genus Thermobia; species Thermobia domestica. Next base: position 34,859,618 of record NC_137459.1, on the reverse strand, counting down.
CGAAACTCTTGCAAGTTTATTTCATAATTCCTCCGTTCTGGATCCCTGTATTCTCCAAACTCTAATACTGTATTGTGTTGTACAATTATCTCGAGAAGAAACGAAAATGACACAAATTTCACTTCTAATGATTCTTTAGCTTAAAAATTAAACGTGTACTAAGCGTAACTTGTTAAATATTGAGGTGCAAAGTTTTATATCAATATGTTTTGATTGTATGATGATAACTCGAACTAACAAAAATACCCTCCCCAGAGCGGAATATAAAATTAGTATTTAAAAAATAGGAGAAAATGTTTTTTTTTTTTTTTCTCACTAATGACTTACTGAAGCAGTAAATAGTTGTGATAGCTATTAGAAGTACCATTCATGTGGTACTCAGTGAGTGTCAACACTGTTGCCGCTCTGGTCTAACACGTTCCCATAGGATCATGGAAGTTACACAGCGCGAAGTGTGGTCAGTGCTAGAATGCGTGGCCTTTAGAGGAAATTAGATTGTGTTGGGAGTGCGGCATTTGCCCAGCGTAGAGAGAACAGTTGGGGAGTTACGGAGAAGAATGAAGTAGCGGTCTCCGGTCAAGGAAACCAACAACTCGAGGAGACTCATGCATGATATACTGAACACACATACCTCATCTTAAAATCGCCAGCTTGGCTTAATTCCCTCCGGGCTTCGTGCAAGGAAATAGTTGAACTTCAGCATCGCTTTTCAACTTCGTGCCTATATGAGACGTAGACCTACAGTTTAAGATGGGATCCAAACCACTGTAATTCGCTCAAATTTTAGTGCTCTCCCACCGGGAATCGAACCCGGGACCATGTGAACTAAAGGCCATTAACCGGCGGAGAGGACAAATAGCGCATATAGTATTCAATAAATTAAGAGCATAATAAAGTGGTACAATATACAATAATAAAAGAGATAATAATCTTCTTTGTCAGTATCTACACACCTTCTAAAATGCAAAATATAATTCTACTCAAGGTACTGGTTTATATATTAGATAAGTTTTGAACATGGTGATTTGAAGATTTTCTGCATGATGTAACATGTTTCTCTTGATGTAGGAGATTCCTTATAGTCCGATTTAAATTTCTGTTTGCTTCTGATCTTGCAAAGCAGGACTGCTGTTACAAAACGACCTTCCCAATAATGCTAGAATACTGCCAATCTATATATATAAAATTGAAAATCACTATGTTTGTGACTCTAAATCTCCTGAACCGCCTGACCGATTTCGATCAAATTTGTAACATGGATGAGGTTCAAGGCTGGACTGGTTTTAGGCTATTCACTTTGATGGTAGAACTTAGTTGAGGGGGAGAGGGTATAAAAAATAAATTAAACTTAGTAACTCCTGAACCACTCGACCGATCTTGATCAAATTTTTAACATAGATGAGGTTCAGGCCTGGAATCATTTTTGTGATTTAAATTTGACGGAGCAACGTAGGGTTGGAAAAGGAGGGGGAGATATATAAAATCAATTTATATAAGACTGAAAGCGACTATTCTTGTAACTTAATAACTCTTGAACTATCCGACTGATCTCAATCAAACTTTCAAGATACATGAGGTTCGGCTCTGGAAACATTTTTGTAATTTCACTTTAACGGTAGATCCTGGGTTAAGGGGGAGTGAAGGGGACGTATAAATAAAATCTAATAAAACCTAATAACTTTTGAACCACCGAGCCAATCTCGATGAAATTTTCAACATATATGAGGATCGAGCCTTGGTGGTCTTTATCGTTTCACTTTGACGAGCCAACGTAGGGGAGGGGAGATATATGTATAATAATAATAATAATAATAATAATAATAATAATAATAATAATAATAATAATAATAATAATAATAAAATGACTGTCTTTGTGACTTCGTCACTCTTGAACCACCCGACCGATCTCAATCAAATTTTCAACATACACGAGTTTAGTGTCAGGGATTACTTTAGGCTATTAACTTTGACGATGCAACGTAAGGGAGGTGGAGGAGGAAAGAAACTTAAAAATGATCAGAAATGACCGATATTTGTGTTGAATCCATAGTTTTTGGGGTCGATGAGAAAAACAGTGACACTTCTGATACTGTTTCAATCCAAGTTCAGCCCTGATTGTTGGGGAGGGGGAGGGTACAACGTAGAGGAGAAGGATAAACATTTAAACATGATCGAAAATGACTAATATTAGTGTCGAATCCATAGTTTTAAGAGTACCTGAGATCAATAGTGACTATTCTGATGCCGTGTACCGTAGCACGGAGGATGGGGAGCTATATATAATAATGATCGAAAATGACCAATATTAGTGTCTAATCCATAGTTTTCGGGATCATTCAGATGAACAGTGACATTTCCGATCCGGTTTAAATCCAGAATCATCCCCGTGACTTGAGGGAGTGGGAGAAAGAGATATTTAAAAATCATCGAAAATGACCAATATTAGTGCTGAATCCACATTTTTTGGGTCGCTGAGATGAACAGTGACACTTTCGATGCCATGTCCCGCAATATGGGGGAGGGGGAAATATAAATGTATATATAAATGGTCAAAAATTACCGATATTAGTGTTGAATCTACTGTTCTTGTGGTTGCCGAGATGAACAGTGACACTTCTGATGCCGTTTAAATTCATTTTCAGCCCTGACACTTGGGAGATGAGGAGGAAAATGAAATTTTTGAGTTTTACGTCCCACGATTACGCCTGCAAGGTTAAAGGAGACGGTGATGATGGGAAATGAATGAAATGGTGGAATGATGAAAGTGAAAGGAAACCCGAGAACCTCGGGAAAACCCACGCACACGGTGTTTGTCCACCACAAAGTTCACTTGGCGGGGCGTGGGATCGAACCCGAGACCTCAAGCACCAGAGGTGAACGCTCGGGATAAGGTGGAGTGACATACATTAAAATGATCGAAAATGAGCAATATCAGTGTGCATTTAAATTATTTATTTCCACCTAGCGAAGCGGATAATAAGTTATATGTTAGTACAGCATAAATGATTCAAGTTAGACCTTCCGCTCCTTGAACCCTTTCGAATTACCAAAATTCCACAGAAATTTAAATCAAAGTATAATTACTGAATTACTGATCCATATTTCTCAGAATATTTAACGTGAAAAGGGCGTGATAGAACTCAGTAACTCACGTTTTTCTTTGTCTTTTTCTTTCCTTTTTACTCTTCAATTTGGTTACTTTTGACAGTATTAATACGTTCACTCCTATATCCACCTTATTCAGATTTGAATTGAAGTGTATAAAGTACTATATCCGATTAAAGTCGTATTTTAGCATGCACGAAGATTTTGTTTTAAAAATCTCGCCAAATGGACTTAGTTCATCTTGGCTCTCAAAGATGACAAATAAATGTACTTGCTACTGAACAGTCACGTGTTTCAATATTAATACTTTTTCTTTAAGGTGTGTTTCCTGAATGACCTGTCAGCAGATGACGTAACTTATATGAGCAGTTCCGAGAGACAAAGAAGTCGGTATAATGAGTAACAAGTACATATTAATCGAGAATCTATTGAAATTCTTTACGGACAAGATTCGTGTGATGAATCAATACCAACATATGCATGGTGTGGACATAGCTGACCAATCAATATCAGGCGTTGTATATATTCATTCCGAAAATATGCAAGTGGCCTCAAAATTTTGTTTCTCTATCTCTTACAGTGTGCCCTTTTCAATTCTTTCCACCAAAATAAATAACAACACATATAACATTCATGTAGACAATCTCCCAATCCGTTAGCTCCTTCACCAACCATTTCTGACATTTCAGACACTTCACAGGTATCCCAGCTTCGGATCATAGACATTCCAAGAAAATGACCTCAGAAGACTCCCATTTTGTCTTGATAGCGAAAATATGGAACATATATTATTGAAATTTCCTTTCGTGAAAAACGACAAAGCCCATAAAGACAGCACAGTGTCTAAAAGTTAAAACAGTCAGGTAAAACCAGGTGGTACTGCCAAAAGTATGATGTGTCCCTTCCCTCTGGAAGGTGTAGTACTGGAGATAACACACACAAATCATACTAGATTATCATTTAAAGTTAAGCACAAACTTACAGATTTTTTACGATTTATAATACAGAAGTAAAATGAATTTTAAATTGAGATTTTTTTAAAAAAAAATAGAAGTGACTATCATAGACATATAAATATAAGTGGTCTATGCATGTAAATATCTTGTGTAACTGCTAGTAGAGAACGTATTAAGGAAGTATTAGAGATAATTGTGACAAACTAGAGGTTATTTTGGTACAATGTTAAGTAATCCCGATTTCTCTTTTAAAGTACAGGTAAAGTAGCGTTTTATTTTCCTGCTACATTTTTGTATGTTTCACATGAACTCTAAGTTTTATATTGCTTGATGTTGGTGAGAGTGGCTTTTTTACAACTCGATTATTGGCAACCTCATAATATTTCGCTGTTGGTGAGGAGTTATCAAAAAATCGTCGTCCTTTGATGCCTAAATCAAAGTGGAGGATGTTTTTGTAAGGAATTTTGTTACCATTTAGAATTATTACTCATATGCAAGTGAAAAACTCTTACAGATAATTTTGTAAAAAGTAAGGAAAACTGTGGATGAAAACGAAACTAATATGTGTGACACAAATGTAAGTTAGTTTTGACTAAAATTGGACTAAATAAACGCGAAATTTGTTTCCCTCTGTGAAAATCAAACCCAGGCCAAATTACGACCAAAAAGCGACAAGCTCTGTCAAGGCAATTGGCTCTAGGAAAGAAAGACAGGACTCTATATTCTCACGTGATGCATGAAACCTAGTTTGTAGAAGCGTTCCAAGCTTGACGCTGTGCACACACACACTTCACTTATGACTGATTTTTCTTTGATTGAAGAATTCGATAATTGTCGATCGATGACTGTGTGGGAAGGGTTCAATGTCCTAGTTTCACTGGTTGGAATCGATCACTGGATTGTGAAGATGTTCCCAACGACATTCCGCTTGTTCGTCGTAATTTAGTGAACAATAAATTAATGAATAATTTTTCCAACAGCTTTAAAAGCCAAGAAAGGAAAAAGAAAATCAATCATCCAGTCACTTACAAACACTCGTGCCAAATCTGCTGCCTTACGGCACCAAAAGCAGTTCGTGTTCTCGCTGTTCATGTCAAAACTAGACCCCAGATTATTTTTATTTATTTTTATTTAGCTTGGGGGCCGCGGTGGCTCAGTGGTAGAGCATTCACCTCTGGTGCTTGGGGTCTCGGGTTCGATCCCAGCCCCCGCCAAGTGAACTTTGTGGTGGACAAACACCGTGTGCGTGGGTTTTCTCGGGGTTCTCCCGTTTCCTCCCACTTTCTTCATTCCACCATTTCATTCATTACTCATAATCACTGTCTCCTTTAGCCTAACCGGCATAACCGTGGGACGTAAAACTCAAAGATTTCATTTCATTTCATTTTTTTTTTATTTAGCTTACGCGGTTTTATTGTAATCAACTTGTTACACGAATTAATAGTATCAGATATATTTTAGCTAATATGAATAACATTTTTGTGAGAGCTTGATTGTGAAGATTATATTATAATGATTTCTGTTCATTCCAGTTGATCCAACAAAAATCAAACGGATCACACGCAAAAGGCGTTATCCAGAAGCAGAAGAGTATCAGCGGCGAATGGTTCAGGAACAGCTGAAACAAACGTTTGACAATCTTGTTGCAGAAAGTCAAAAAAGTATGGAAGCTGTCATACTGGAGAACACAGGAGGTAAGAAAATTGTATTTAGGTACTTCCTTTAGTCTGTATGTGTGAGATTATGTTTCCAGTTGTTTCTGCCTGTTGATTATGTGTTCAATTCTTTTTCTATTCTTGCTTCAACCCCCTCCTCCATACACGCTCACTTTCTCTCTCTCTCTTTCTTTCTCTCACTCACACACTCTTTTTTTCTTCTTTCTCTTTTTTATGTAGTACGTGGTTGGAACAAAACAATCCCGAAGCGGATATGGAAAACATCCCCAACGAAGAGTGAAATCATTGCGTCACACAACTTAAAAAAAAAAAAAAAAAAAGGACACATTTTAAGTCCTTTCGCAGGATACTTCATCAGATAATATGGGGAATAAATTTCTTCCTGCCAGTTCCCCTTTCCATCAGCGAAAGTAATTAAAGTGTACTTTCTTTACTTGGGTGACATTATGCTTCACTATTTTCTGGTAATATTACTATACAAGAAGAAAGCAAAATATAACCTGTGATCACAAGTAGCAGTCGACCATGTTTAATGTAATGTATATTGTAGCAGTAAAAACATTTCGAGGAAATATTTAGTTTGCTTCTGTTGCAAACGTTGGTTAGAAAAAGTATAATAGATAATTTTTTAAAAAAAAAATATATATTCATATTTCATCATGAGGCGCAGTATTTCAGGCGAAAGCCATTGGAAGCATGCAAATCAAACTGACACTTAAAATTTTGAAAGAGAAAAAACAGTTCATGAATAAAATCATTTAACATTTTTGAGGCGAGCATTAGTGAAGCTGCTACTATTCCACTCGATTGGCACATATATGTATAATATGTGTGTGTGTGTCCGTTCTTCGACGATAACTCTTCTAAGACTTACCCAATTTCGATTAAGCTTGGTGTATGCCTTCCTTCTACTTGCAGAAATAACTGTTGATTGGGGTCACAATCCATCGAGTATCCCCACCACATGTTGCAAATGAAATGAAATCAAATCTTTTTAAGTTTTACGTCCCATGATTATGCCAGCTAGGCTAAAGGAGACGGTGATTATGAGAAATGAATGAAATGGTGTAATAAAGAAAGGGAGGAAACGGTAGAACGCCGAGAACCTCCCACACGGTGTTTGTCCACCACAAAGTTCATTTGGCGAGAGCTGGGATCGGACCAAGGATCCCATGCACCAGAGGTGAACGTTCTACCACTGAGCGACTATTCCCCTCATGTTGCAAGAGCTCCTTCGTGGCTAAGCGGTTAGCGTACGCGCTTTTGGCGTGGGAGATCCGGTATCGATTTCCGGGGGGGGGGGAGCTCATGTGGTTCGGATTCCACGATAATTCCGGATTTCTTTTAGAAATGGAAACAAATCTTTGAGTTTAACGTTCCACAATTGTGCCTCTTTAGGATAAGTGAGACGATGATTAAGCCAATTGAATGATAATGGAAGAATTGGTGGAATGAGGAAGTGGGATTACCCCGAGAAAACCCACGGGCACGGTGTTGTCTACCACTACAAACTACCTTGGTCGGGGATCGAATCAGAGACCCCACGCACTAAAGAAAAGCGCTCTACCACAACCACCATGCCGAATCCCATTCAACTACCGGATTTTTTGTAGAGGTACACGATAGATTATATATATATATATATATATATAGATATATATATTTTTTTTCAATTTTGATACAATATAATATACATTTTCTTTGACTCTTTTTCCGTAGTGCCAGTGCTTGGGATTAAAATGAGTCAGGATTGAGCGTTGAATTCAGCACCATCATGTTAGATTGATTATACCCCGTTTAAAAATATATGTTTTCAATCATTTCTTATATAATCGGATGATTTTAGTACATTTTCTTCAGTGCTCCACAATCATTCACGCTGTATGGAGTTAAAGTCAGTAAAGAATAAAGTAGTGGTATTACCCCCTACCGACTTTCTTGAAGTTCCACTTTAACTTACACAGGGCGTTTCAAAACAACACCGACAGTGTTTGGGAGGTGATTCCTGACATTAAGATAAGACAAAAAGTATAGACCAACCTGAGTGCACAAATGCTTCCTTTCGGAGTTATAGGCTGCCGAAAACATGAAAAAAAGAACTTTAAAGGTCCATAGCTCCAGTGCTATATGACCTTCCGTAGTCAGGTCAAGACTTCACTTAGGAACTAGCATGTGCCATATCCAAATATCCAAGTTTTTTAGAATCCCGTGGTACTTCCGCAATTTTTATAGAGAGAGTTGGCGAGTACTTCAAATTATATGCCCGTAGCCAAACTCTCTCTCTGTACAAATTGTCGCGTGAGTACCTCAAAATTCCGAAACATGAATATTTGGATAAGACAGATATTAGTTAATAAGTGAAGTCTAGATGCGACTACGGTGGGTCCCATAGTACTGGAGCTATGACTCTTTAAAGTTCATTCTTTTCTCATGTTTTCTGCAGCCTCTAACTCCGAAAGGATACATTTGTGCACGCAACTTGGTCTATACTTTTCGTCTTATCTTGGTGTCAGGGATCACCTCTCAAGCGCTATCTGTGTTATTTTCAAACACCCTGTATAAAACGTATCACGGAAAATATAAAATAGTGTGTTTCTTTTCTTTGATTCTCTTCCGTAATCCCCTGTGCTTGGAATTACAGTCAAAGAATCAGCTGTGAATTTAGCCCCCAATGTAGCATTGATTATCCCATCCCCCTCAGATTAAAAAAAAAATATGATCCAATACATTTTTCGTAAAAATATTAGATTTTCATTGAATATGGCGTATACTTTATTATTATTATTATTATTATTATTATTATTATTATTATTATTATTATTATTATTATTATTATTATTATAAAGCTTCACACTCATTCTGAGTACTTGGATTTGAAATTAATCGAGAACTAGGGAGTGAAAAGCTCCCTTTAACGAGTTTTTACAAAACGTATATTCCATGATATTATTTGATTTTAGCACAATATGAGATATGAGCTTATTGATGATTTCACGTAATCCACTCGTGCAGATGAAGTCAATCAAATATCAGAAATCACTTATTCCCTTCCCCCTTCCCCCGAAGACTTAAAATAAAAGTTCTGTGATAGTTTTCTTAAAAAGTAGTTTTGTCGATTTTTTTTTTTTTTTTAATTTACAGTCAACGTTATTTGATTTTACTTTAAATAGGCAAATAATAAAAGAACGCTTCGTTCCCAATTTTATGTAATGCACTTTTCTAAATATTTCGAAACATACTTAGATTTTTATCGAACATTGTGTGTGTTTTGTCGGAGATTAGAGACTTAGTTACAGTTAGTGAGAAGGAGCATCAGTCGCCTGAACAACGCATATCATCACTAATATTCTGCTTAGATAGGCAGTGATGAAGTTATGGTAACCAAAGCGTTAGAAGTAATAAGTTGCTATGGATTTGTCGTTTATCTACAATATTTAGTCACTACTTCCTACAATAGGCAGTCAGGTTACATGATCACAATGTCAGTTTCAAAAAACATTGATTACTCTTTCGTAGTACGTTCGACATAGTAGACTGTTATGGAGACCTTCTAAACATGATATAGGAAGTCAAAAGTATGTCACCTATCTAAAGTTTTGAATGTCGTTCTGCGGCGAAATGGATAACGTTTTCACATTTGGTATTGAAGATTCGGATTCAGTTTCCGGTAGGAGTACATCTGTATACATTGTATCTCTCTTACATAGTCCCGATGCTGCAAGTGGACATTAAAACCAGAATCGTTCCGCCATTACAGGTTTGTGAAAGCATTTTTAGGAATCAGGCTATGGAAAAATCAACTAATACACACGAGATCTAAAACAGATGTGGAAAGTCATGAAGCATTGCAGAAAGAAGTGATTTCAGAAAATTCAACACAGAAATGTTTAATTTAAACAAAGTTTGAAGTTGAGTAGTCGAAACTGTGTTGTTTTGTTCTTGTTTGTTTGTTTTTTAACATCCTAAGCGAGGTGGTAATGATAATAATGAATGAAATGTTAAAATTAAGAAAGTGGGAAGAAACATGAGAAACCCGAGGAAACCCATGCACACGATGTTTGTCCATCACAAAGCCCACTTGGCGCGAGCTGGGATGGAACTAGCGATCCCTTGCACTAAAGGTGAACGCTGTACTACTGAGCCGCCACGGCCCCAAAAACTTTGTTGAAAAACGCAACAATTATAAATGTAGGTAGCAACACATCTCTAGAATCTTTCAATTTAAGGGGACGCGGTGGCTCAGTGGTAGAGCGTTCACCTCCGGTGCTCGGGGTCCGTGGTTCGATCCCAGCTCGCGCCGTGTGGACTTTGTGGTGGACAAACACCGTGCTCGTGGGTTTTCTCGGGTTTCTCCCGTTTCCTCCCACTTTCTTCATTCCACCATTTCACTCATTTCTCATTATCACCGTCTCCTTTAGCCTAACCGGCATAAACGTGGGGCGTAAAACTTAAAGATTTAATTTCATTTTTCTTTCATTTTAAGTTCCAAGATTATATCCTTCGGTCTAATAAATGAGAACTCAGTTCCCATCAGGAATCGAATCCAGAACTACAAACCTGGGCATGGTAATGAGTTTGTTAGTATGTTAATGTTGTTGGTTCTGTATTCTTAAGTCCAGGACAACTCTATGATTTTTTTTTGGGGGGGGGGGGTATCTACTGAAGAATTCCAGTATAAGCGAATTGAAATTACAGCTATACTATTATATGAGAGAGTAGAGGTGAGTCAGTCATTATCACCCAGGCCATACTTTATAGGTATTAATATGAAATTGGGACAGAAAATACATTTAGTCACGAAAGCAATAAAGTATTTTTTTTTTTTAAATTATAGTTTCATTGAAATGCGTATCCAATGGGAGAAGGGTTAATTTCCATAAACATATTTTCCCCATGCAAAGAACGGCAGTTTCAGGTAGTAAATAATATAAGTGTAAACAAAGTAAGTGATCTGTTTTTACTTCCCAACTTTTCGTTTTGTTTTAGAAGGAGGAGACCATGGAAATCTTCAAATACTTGTAGAGGCTGCTGAAAATGATTCAACTGACAAAGGAGCCACTGGGAAAGGTAAGTTTCTAAGCGATTTAATTTTTGTTACAATGCATTTGTATATTATCAACAGTTTAAAATAAGATTAATAGAATAACAACTGCATAGAGAGCTACAACTTTCGCGATTTTAGAGAAAGAAATTGTTCAGTAGCAGAGTCCTCACTTGAATTCAAGCTCAGACCAAACTATGCATTCAAATAACCTACTGGCTAATACTGAGTCTGTACAGTTACACAGGACATATAGCAATCGGCAGGTTCCAGGCTCAAGTTCCACCTATGCTTATCTTACTATGAATGTTCCAGAGTTTTCCCCCTTTGCCAAGCAAATGCTATGACAGTATAAGCCTTCACCGTCTCTCTTGTTTAGTTTCATTGATTCAAATGTAAAACGTACTGCATTTCCCTTTGCACACTTTTCGGAAAACCTGGAGAATGAATTCACTGTTTCAACAAATATAAAAATTTCAAATATATTTCCTTTTTGTTGATTGAGCTTTACGTCATTATGCGACACTGAGGTTAGGGCCGCGGTGGGTCGATGATAGAGTGTTCACTTCTGGTGCGTGGGGTCTCTGGTTCGATCCCAGCCCCTGCCAAATGAGCTTTGTGGCAAACAAATACCGCGTGCATGGGTTTTTTCGGGGTTCTCTCACTTAATTCATTTCACCGTTATAATTCATCTCATCACCGTCGTCTCCCTTAGCCTCCGTGCATGATCGTGGACGTTCAAATAAAATAAAATTAAATTAAAACAGAGTGTGAAGAACTGGACCTACTATTTGCGCAGGCTCCAAATGACATCGGGATTTGAATCTGGTGCAAAAATCATAATTCAAAATTACCTCGCAGAAAACAGACTGTTAAGAACAACACTCTTGTTTCCAAAGAATTCTCACCTTTGCTGTTGTGGCTAGCGAGTGCCTTTGGGGCACGGGCTCTCGGGTTCGATTCTCGTGGGAGAGCCTTGAAATCTGAACACAATACGCTGTTTCTGATTCCACCTTAAAGTTTATATTCATTTCTCACATAGCCCCGGTGCTCAATCCCAACCCCAAGAGGGACGCTCAACCCCAACCAAGCAAATCGTCTACGAAAGTGTTCATGTCACGTCCATCCACACTTTCTGTTGAGTGACAACTCAAGTCGTAGGTCCTTGGGTTCTCTTCGTCTTCGCACGTATATGAAACAGCAGATCATTATTGTATGTTTCAGTTCTAATTGCTACTATCTTGGATAATTTCCTTAACACGAGACAGATCCCTCTGAATAGCCTAAAATACGCGAATGCTTGGGGTTTCAAGATCATAAATATTAATACCCAGGTATCACTGGTTTTTGTTCGCTTCTAAATTTCTGTCCTCGTCGAAACTTTCAATCGAAGCTTATTTGTATCTTCCTTGCCAGATTCAGTATATTCAATCTATACAAAACCTTTAGATCGCCGCTACTTTTGTGAGAATATTTCCGTAGTTCTGTCCCTACATAGTCACTTTAGTATTAAGTTTATTTTGTTCATTTATTAAATTAGTTTTGGTCCCATGATTATGGCCTGTATCACGTCTACATCAAAGAAGGAGATATGAAGAGTGAATACATTTCCGAAATCCTTAAGATTTTGCTGGGTAAAGTGACAATTTATATAATTTTCAAGTTCTTTTACTAAGCGTTTTTTGTACATTTTTTTTTTCTTTGGTTGTACAGCCGTGCATTTTACGATAATGAAGAATTAAGTTTCAAAAGGAATCAAGACTGCTACTACGCGCAGCAAAGGCGATACTTGAGAAACCGCTGTTAATTTCAAGCTGATCAATCCAATTACCTGTTTGTTAGCGGTTTTTTTTTCTTTTTTTTTTTTTTCTTTATACCAGATCAGATTCCTGAGAACTCTTTAGTGTGCAAGACAATCATGGAACAGACAACTAAACGTAGAAGCAGATGTAAATTTACTTTCCTACTTTTCAAAATGTAATTTTTGGGTTCTTTAATTGGCATTTTCGGAATTTTAAGGTAACAGTATGCTACTACGTTAATCTTTGGTCTGTTTCTCGGTATTATGAAATATTGTACTGTAAGTAAAATCGCCTCCTAAGTGCTGTTAGCGGTAGAATATGTAACTAAATATCGAATATGTTATTCTGTATTGATGGTGATATACATGTCAGGTAATTTCGTCATTTCCGTCTAAGTGTCAGGTTGCAGTCGTTTGCAAAACGCACATTTTCTGTTCCCAACAAAACGTCTGCTAGGCAAACAAAGCATAGGTCAGTGTGTGTTTCACTTCATTTGCTTGTAGATGCGTTTCCCTACCTTTTTGACCTTTGATCTGTTTGTTCTTTGTCAGCTTCTTTCAGAAATTCGAACAAAAATGCAGTTCTGTGTTTTCGTTGTAATCGGGCAACATAGAACATAACCACTGTAAGTTTCATATGGCTTTGAAATCCGCCGGAAACAAATGATTCTGGAGCGAAAGGCGGAAATACGTCATGGTTAACTCATACATTAGAAGGTAGTTTGTAAGACTGTATTATTTGTTATTTATTGAAAGTTGTGGTTCTAACAATAACAAAAGGATTCAAGTAAAGATTTTGGAGAGAACGATCCATTGAAGTTTTACTGTGTTTCCTATGAGTACATTGCTCTGTCCTGACCATGCCACCCTGTTTGGATTCCACATTCTTTGGTGCACTATAGTTCAATGGTAGAAAACTACTGAACTGAACCTAGGAAGTCACTTCTGAATAAAATCCAGAATACAGTGAGACAAAGGATTATTCTTGGTAGAACCTCTGTCCGACGTTTTGTAATCCATAAAGAAATACCGTTTATAACAAATACAAGAATAACCAGAAGGCTCGACATGGACAGGAGAAGAGGTATGTACTGGAAGTCATCTGAGTATGATGTGACTTTCACCATAGGCCATTAGATATATTTGTTATCAAAAGGGAAATAAGTCTGTATATGAAAAATGTAAACTGACATATGTTCTTTTAATTCAAACAAATATTAATTCATTAGTGCATCCGCAATGTTCATTACTGACGCATAAATCTTATTTTGATCCCAAATAAATAATGCATATACCTGTTTGAGTAGTAACGCATCGATAATTTTGTTTTACAGTTGTTCGAGTTTTCTCCAATAGCCAACAAATCAAACAAATTCCAGACAATCCACCGCAAATCATTGTCATCCAGGACGGAGAAGATGGATCTGAGGTATGAACAGAAATGATATAGTGAAGAAAATATATTTTTCTGTGGCTTGCTTCCGATAAACATTATTTCTTGTTGATCTTGAAGTTTTGCTGGCGTCTACTATTAATCCAATGTTTTCGGGATTGCTGCCAGAGTGAATGTTGCTGTGCTGAGCTTTCGTTACCATACAGCGGTAACATCTTCAGAGCTATATGTTGGAGTGTGCTGGTCGTACAATTTATATTGTAGTCTTAAGGAATTGCTGTGTTTCTATTGGTGGTTGTTATTGGCCAATAGCGTGCTCTGATGTTGCCGGTGGAGACTGTTCTCTGATTGGTTGATGGTTCTTTTCGTGCTGAAAAGCTGAAGCCAGATGTCAGGTAGATGATAATTTTCGTCTCTGTTGATGGAAGGCTTGTGTGTACGAATGAATAGAACTTCATGTATCTTCCTGTCCCAGAACTGTTTGCTTACTACCAACCTTCCCCCCCCCCCCCAAAAAAAAATGGGATTAATCCCTTTCTGCATGATTTTTCTTTTAGCGTAAAAAAAATAATCAGTATTGGAAATCCTCATATGGGAACTTGAAAAATGAATTAAAACTTGAATTTTAGACTTTTCACTTAATTCCGATGAGAGACAAAGAACGTGCCAGATGACACCAAAATCTCTTATTCATACACGTCAATATCTCACACAGCAGACAAAATAGTCATTTGATGCCTTTGATAAATCACAAAAAAGCTAAAGTGAAAAAAACAGTATGTGCCATATATGGCACGGCATACGGTAAGGGGTTAAGGACACTGGGCATCTATAGGATCACACGTGAATGTAACGCGACTTACATAGGCGAAACGGGAAGGAATATTGAGGACAGAATGAAAGAACACCAGCGACACACCAAACTGAAACAACCTGAAAAATCTGCAATAGCCGAACACTGCACATAATACAATCATACGACTATGCGGGACCAAATTGAAGTTCTAAAGAAAATGAAACAGTTCTGGGATAGGAAGATACATGAAGCTGTATTTATTCGTACACACAAGCCTTCCATCAACAGAGACGAAGATTATCATCTACCTGACATCTGGTTTCAGTTTTTCAGTCCGAAAAGAATCATCAGCCAATCAGAGAACAGTTTCCACCAGCAACATCAGAGTACGCTATTGGCCAATAACAACAACCAATAGAAACACAGTAATTCTTTAAGAAGACTACAATATAAATTATACGACCAGCACACTCCAACCCATAGCTCTGAAGATGTGATGTTAGCGATGTATGGTAACGAAAGCTCTGCATAGCAACATTCACTCTGGCAGCAATCCCGACAACATTGGATTAATAGTAGACGCAATAGAATTAATTATTTGCTGTTGTTGTTCTAGTTATTATTATTATTATTATTATTATTATTATTATTATTATTATTATTATTATTATTATTATTATTATTATTATTATTATTATTATTAGCTGTTCCCCCAAGCTTCGACTCATCTGCAAATTGCCTGCGCATTAGCGACATTTCTTGGCGTCAGGTAGGAGATATCGCAGCTAGCAACAGCTATTAGCCTAGTTGTGAACTATTTATGAACTAGCGTGACTGGCAGATTGAGACGTCTGGCTTTATCTTGTATTAGGTTGAGTCATAAATAACTTCTGTTTTTTCTTTATCAGAGACTTTCAGTAGATAACAAAATTATATTAATTTATTATGTAGTCCCACAATTATATATGACCTCCCACCTTCCTGGCAGCTTATCAATTCCTTCCTTGTAAAATGTGATTGCTTTGAACCGGAAGAAATTTTCGACTGCCTGACTTGCTCTTCAGAATCGAAGGTTTCTTATATTCAAAAGTTTTGTAAGAAATAGAAAATGTGATAATCTGTCCATACAAGGTGCTGGAAGTAAGGTGGGCGTGTAAAATAGACCCCCCAAGCTCAGGAATGTCTTCCTTGTCACCCTTGCTGTATGTGTACGCGCAATGAAGTTTTTGCGATTGACGAGTGCAGGACGCTTTTCATAGAGTTTCTTTTTCACTCTTTGCAACTGCTGAATGTATGTATCCGCAGTAATTGTTAAATTTGACATCAACAACTCGTGGTGAATTGCACTTCGACAATCCCATCATACACATAATAAAATCGTTTTCCTATGGATGTTTGCTTTCAGATCTGATAGGGGTGGCAGATCCTTATCAAGCCACTGTCTTTTGCGAACAATATTGTCACGGGTAACCCATTTTTCATTCCCTGTTATAAATCTGTCTAAAGAAGGCTCGATTCTTACTCGCTAGAGGAGGCTTGTGGCGATTGATATGCGATCTTCTGCGAACTGCGATGGCTCAGTAGTAGAGTGTTCACCTCTTGTCCACAGGGTGCTAGATTCGATCCCAGCTCGCGACAAGTGGGCTTTGCGGTGGACAAACATCGTGTGTGTGGATTTTCTCGAGGTTCTCTCTCGTTTCCTCCCACTTTTTTCGTTTCACCATTTTATTCATTTCTCATCATCACCGTCTCCTCTAGCCTAGCCGGCATACCGTGGGACGTAAAACTTAAAGATTTCATTTTTTTAAACATGCGATCTTCTTTATTCCCTTCACTGAGATTGTTAGGTACTTACACTTCTAACTTGCTGACTTCCCCTTTCTGCAGGTGGCGGCAAACAGTTGATTGTGATGTATTCAGTCTTTCATCTATATCTCTTGTTAATTGACGTGATTTTCTCCAATATTGCCGTAGAAGTTGTCGGCAAGGTTGGAAGGACGTCCCACCCTCGATTCGTCTTGTAAGGTCGTATTTCCAGAACATAATTTGGCAAAACAATTTCTGGCTGCCCGATCGGTTATTAGTCCGCTACCGTATACACTGCATATTTTTTCAGCTGTCACCTTTGCAATTTTGCCTTAAACTCCCAAAGCTTTACATGACGAATATTCACTATTTCACTCTCCAATTCAGGGGTTAGGAACAATAGTTTAGTGTAACGTGCACCACACAAAATAGTTTTCAGAAGACCAACTTAACCCTTCTCTATTAAGTGAAAGCAGAAACTTGTTTGTCCCGATGACTCATTGTGGGTAGATGGGGACACGGTGGCTCTGGTAGAGCGTGTACCTCTGGTGCGTGGGGTCCTTATTTCGATCCTAGCTCGCGCCAAATGGGCTTTGTGCTGGACAAACACCGTGTTCGTAGGTTTTCTCGGAGTTCTCCTCCCACTTTATTCATTTCACCATTGCATTCATTTCTCACCATCACCGTAAGCGGAGCGAGCAAAGTAAGGATGATGAAACGGTAATGCATGGCTTCACGATTTTGTTATACAGGCAAATTCTCTATTTTATAACATACTTGCTCCTAACCCTAAATGATATATATATTAGTAGTGGGCACAAAAACAGGTTTTTCGGTTTTAGGATAACTGAAACCGGTTTTTGAAAATTTTCCAAAAAAACTGTTCGGTTTTCGCCGAAACCGGTTATCGGTTTTCTCCAAAACCGGTTCGGTTTTTTACCGGATCTGGTTTCGGTTTTCAAAACCGGTTCCGTTTTTCCAAAATTTGTTCTATTTCTGACCAGAAAAGTATTTTGTTGTTGTCCGAAAACCAATTCCATTTTCACAGAAATAGTTTTGTTTGTTTTCCAAAATTTTTCACCGATACTAGTTTCGGTGGGAAAAACGAACCGGTTTTGGAGAAAACCGAAATGTCGGTGTTTGGGATTTCGGTTTTTCTAGAAACCGGTTTCCGTTTTTTATAAAAAAAAACGGTTTTGCACATCCCTTAGGTATACATATATATATACAAAGTGATGCCCTTCAGTACCACACCACAGTGAATTTCCAGAAACGTTGGGTTATATTTTAATGATGATTACTTTTCAAGACCTGATAAATAACAAACTGTGGTTTCAGAAAATAGCAACACATGTACCATCTAATGGCGAAAACGGCAAGCTTGTTGGGTTGATCATAATTTTTCATTCCTTATTGTTTTTAGTTTCGGGCAAAATGTGTGGAGATGTATATTTTGGTTTGGTTGTGGAATTATTATTTTCAGTTTTTTATGTTGAGTTTGTTCTTTCAGGATTCCTCTTCTATGCAGCAAAGAATAGAAGTGTTATTGGCTGCTGCTGAAAGTGGACAAGAATTAACTGTAGTTGATGGTAACGCTTACAACCACGACATCCAGCAAGTAGTGATATGTAGCAGTGATATTTATGATTCAGATGCTCAGGATCCTCTGTCTCTTACAGACGATCAGAATATCATTATTGTTGAGGACAGTGTTGAAGAGTTAGGCACAGGGAAAACAGAAACAGTGGTGACGTCTTGAACATGAGTTTGTTACGAGGTTCGTATAGTCAAAATGTGTGGCTTGAATTACAAAAGATTGATTAGTGTCAGGGTTTGAAAAAACCTGGGTATTTTTGAAAAAACCCAACCCACCTGGACCCATATGGGGTTTTTCGGGTATTTTCGGGCTTAATTGGTTTTTTCGAAATATTTCGATGTCTTCGGGGTAAAAGTGTTAAAATGTAATTTATATTTCAAGATTGTCATTGTCGCAACTTGCAACAAGTTTCTATTCACTATTGTTTTGAAAAAATGGCCGCTATTTTGAAATTTTACATTGGATCGCTGAGAAAATCTATAGAGCGAATTTAGAATGTCTCTTGCTTCTACTTTCAAAATTTCAACTTAAAAGTCCGAAAATTGCAACCTGTAGCGTGGATACCCACTAGTTGAAAAATGGTCGCCAAGTTGAAATTTTACGTTTGATCGCCGCCAAAATATACAGCTATTTTAGTGTGTCTCGTGCTTGTACCCTGAAAATTTAAACTTAAAAGACCGAAAGTTGTACCTTGTAATGTGTATGTGGTACAGGCAAACGAACAAATGTAGATCGAGCCATCCCAGGAGCCTTAGTAACGTTTGCCGAATATGAATATCAAATATATTAATTTAAAGCAAAGATACAATTCATGTATTATAAAATAAATGTTTCAAAATGTCTTACATATCAAATATTTTCCAGCGTAAAAGAAATGGTTTTATTGTTGAAGTTCACTTCCGGTACTTTGCGCGTTCAATTATGGGTATTTCCCTAGCACTAGCAAGGCGGTTCTTCCTCGAAAATGAATTTAAAACAATTAACAAAGAGATAATTCATATTTTATAAAGTAAATGTTTCAAAATGTCTTAAATGAAATTAAATATGTTCCAGCTTAAAATAAATAGTTTTATTGTTGAAGTATTCACTTCCGATGCCTTGTGTGTTCAATTGCCGGAATTTCCCGAGCACTTCTTTCACGACGCATTTTCCCCGAAAATGCAACTTTCTTTACTGTACATCGACATTTCCACTAGTACGGAAGTTTAAATTTAGCATTTGAAATAGTAGCGTTACATAGTCTTCGGAACTGCGAGCATTAAGCTTCTTATATTTGACAATAATTTTTACGTTATTGCTGGTGTTGATTCTACAGAATGCTTATTTGAAGAGTAGCAACTAATGACTGAACTAAATTAATGTTGTTGGAAAACAAAATTTTACTGAAGATTACTTGTGTTATCATCAAATGTATGAAACAATACTAATAGTTTTACTAATATATTTACTGGTGATACAGGCACCTATGGCCTTGAACTCGTCAAACGTATGAAGGATAACTTCCCCCGGCGTCGCCGAGCACACTATTCACGGAAAGTATTTTCTAAAATATAAAATTGTATATTTTACTTCAAATAGGCTATTAACAGAATCCATACAGTAATTTGTTCTGTAATTATTTCAACCTAAGATAAGCCTTTTTATTCATTCAGTGCATTCAGAACTTTATATAAGTCTAACGTTCAATGTTGTTGTATACTTTAACATCAAAGCATATAATTCGCTCAAGGGAAGTCCAAAATCTGTTCACTGTCAACGTGATCACCTCAGTTGTACCAATAATATACTAACAAAAAGCTCAAAAATCCAGGTGGGTTTTAAAGTGGTATTTTTTAGGTAGGTTCAACCCGAAAAAACCCGGCTGGGCCCACTTGGGCAGACCCTGATTAGTGTAAGCATTATAGGCGGCAGTGTGATTTAGATCATTTAACAACCGGTTCTATGGTTAGTATGGTAAGTTTTCTTAATATTAATACTATATTATTATTTTTTATTCCAGTGATAGTAACAGTGCCTATTATTAACTCTCGGAAGGCCAATGGGGTACAAAATGGGCCACACTTTCAAATTTGCTTCTGTTTCCTGTATTTTTCTGCGATTTTGGCTGTTATTTTTTCTAGCTGAATGTTTTTGGCTCTCCTACATTTTCTACATGAAAGCTCCGGAGAATGTAATTAATTATTGAAATAATTGGAAATTTGTACTACTGGGGTCCAACATGTACCCCTATGAGCTTCCATGTTAAATTATTATTATTATTATTATTATTATTATTATTATTATTATTATTATTATTATTATTATTATTATTATTTTACAACAGATGGCTCTGCTCTTTGTGATATTAGTAAGATCTTATTCGCCAGTAATGCAAACATTTGAGAACTACAAAATTTAATGTAAATAGATATTTCCTTTAATCTTTTTAAATTTTGTTTCTTGGAGTTTGCTTTTCTAGGTCCATGCATTTATTTATTCAACAAAATCACTTGTTATCATAATAATATTAATTCTCTTTTTGCTTTTCAAAACATTGTGTCATATTGTTTGATTTTATCAATATTATCACTAAAAGCTGCGCACGCAAATAAAATAATAATGCTTTCCCCCCAATATTAAGGTAAAAAATAAATTGCGTTACAAAATGTGCTTTCGCGATACAAAAGGAGCTTGGGATTTCGAAAATTCAGGTATCTTACATCCTTATATTGAAATTTTGTTGAGATAGTCCTAGAATTAAAGAAGATTCCACAAGAATAGTTGATGATTGGAGAATAGTGATACTTGAAGATTGCTTTCTTCTGGACCCGACAATTAGTAGCTGTATTGATGGCTTTTTCATAACTACGATTTCACAAATGGCGTTGCATCCCATTTTTCTAAAGGCTTTCGTGTAAGTTTTACTGTAATGAGGTGGGATATGTTTTCAACGAGGAGAGAATTCCTTTTATCTGTAGCAACATTGTTAATTAAACTGAATATCCCGTATGCCTCCGCATAACTCATAGCAACAGCTGTATTAGAAGTGGCATGTCACAGCTAAAGCATATCTTAATTGCCGCTGCAAAATCTATAAAGCAGAAAAAGTTACACTAAATTCTCAAAAATACTTTTTTCGTAACTACTGAATCTAGAAGTGGAGAGAGAATTTTAGCAACAGGATAGGGCGAACCGGTTGAATGATACCACTGATTATAGGTGACATTTATAGTAAGGGAATCGTCTACACTGAAATGCTACTAGCGGATAGTAACGACTATTTGCAGAAGAAATAAGATTTCTTGTTTCGTACATTTTTTCTGTAAAGAAGTAGCATCGTGGATATATTCTAAGGTAAAAGAAAGTTTGTACATAAGAGGCAAGCGCAGAAGGCCAATCAATCTTCTAATATAAATAAAATAAAATAAAAGAGTTTGTGTGTTTGTCTGTCTGTGTGCGGCCTGGGAACCAGACGAGTGGACCGAGAGTTACCAAAATTTGGTCACGGGTACCTTGGTCCAGGCCCCAAATCAAGACTAAGCGTTTTTTTCAAATTTCGAACCAGGGGGTATCAGGAGGGGGCGTTTACCGGGATCGGCCTGGGGACCAGACAAATTGACAGAGACTTACCAAATTTTGGTCACGGATATCTTGGTCCAGGTCCCACACCAAGGCGGAACTTTTTTTTTTTTTTTCAAAATTTTTAACCAGGGGCATCTCAGGGAGGCGTTTACGAAGACATGTAAAAGTAGTAAAAATGACTGGTATTAGTGTCGAATTCATAGTTTTCGCGGTCCCTGAGATCAATGGTGAATCTCCGATCGTATTAATTTCTCAGTTAACCCTATTCGGCTCCGGGCCGAAGGTCACCGCGGGGAGGGAGGGGGGCATACCGAGACATGTAAAAGTAATCAAAATGACCGATAGTAGTGTCAGATCCATAGTTTTCGCGGTAGCTGAGATCAACGGTGATACTTCCATTAGCTATGACTTGCAAAATCAGCTACCATTGTATGCGGGCCGGGGTCAGCGGGGAAGGGGGAGATACCGAGACATGTGAAAAGAGCCCAAAATGACCGATATTAGAGTCAAATCCATAGTTTTCGCAGTCGCTGAAATGAACGGTGATATTCCAGCAGGCATTGACTTCCAAATACAGTCCCCATGCAAAGAATGGTTATATTCAGCTAGTATAATATAAATAAAATAGTTTGTATGCTTGTCTGTCTGTGTGCGGCCTAGGGACCAGACGAGTGGACCGAGAGTTACGAAATTTCGGTCACGGGTACTTTTCTCCAACCCCCAGACCAAGATGAAGCGTTTTTTTTTAAAACTCGAACCATGGGGTTCTCAGGGGGGAGGAGTATACCGGGCATGTAAAGTAATAGAAAATGGCCGATATTAGTGTCAAATTCATAGTTTTCGCGGTTGCTGAGACCAATGGTGACACTTCCATTATCGATGAGTTTTAAATTTAGCCACTGTTGTACGTCGGCCGGGGGTCACTTGCGAGGGTGGGGGTACCGAGACGTAAAAACAATCCAAAATGACCGATATTAGTGTCAAATCCATAGTTTTCGCGGTTGCTAAAATGAATGGTGATACTTCCACAGGCGTTAACTTGCGAATAAGACCCCATAGGTTGGGGGCCAGAGGCTTTTTTTTTTTTTTTTTTTTTTTTTTTTTTTAATTTCGAACCAGGTGGTCTCAGGGGACGTTTGCTAGGATATGTAAAAGTAGTAGAAAATGACCGATATTTTTTCCTTTCGTTGTTCAGTTTGTTTACATAGATATTTTATCTGACCCATGCGAAGAATGGGTATTTCAGCTAGTTACGAATAAAATCAAAATAACGTGGAACCTTACTCTAACTGGCTTTTCAAATAAAAATTGGAACTAACAGCCAATATATTTTAGAGACAAAATAATGTCGGTCATCTTTACAAAGGAAGAAAAAATACAGTAAGATATTGACAGTAATTTAATTTCTTCTCAGCTCAGATAATCCATTTTTTCATTCCTCAACCATAACCTGTCTGAGGTGTCATAAACTCATTTATTCATTATTTTGGCTGTATGCAGCTCAAGCAGTTTAATTCTCTTTTTAATTTAAAAGGACTAGCATATACTAGCAGACGACGTTTCTATGTGTATGTGTGTGTGTTCTCTCACTCCGAAGATGAGTGTGGGTGGCGTGACCTTGATTGGCACTTCTTCAGCCAACCACGGATCAGTCCGCTCTTACGTCATCCAACACGTGAAACTCACGCGAACAGCGAGAGCTAAAGAGACTTGGCGATAGGCGACGCCATTCGGCGCGAAAGGACTCATTACTCAACATCATGATTTTCTAGCTGCGACATATACTTCAACAGTTATATAATTATCCATTGATATCAGAGTATTAGAAATCCATCAACATGTAACCATCAAAACAATATCCTATACTATAATATTGGGACTTGTAAGTATTTCAATCATTAAAATTTCCGAATCAATTGACGAGTATTTTCTGCGATTGTGCATGTCATCCCCTCACGCCTCATGGTGATTCGTTTAAGTGCATGGTGCAAAATTTATTTTTTTACTCATTATTTGTGTAATTTGTTAATTTTCGGGAACATGATGCTTAATCTTTTGTGTCTCTAAAAGTTGTACGTAGAATTTTTGCTTTTGTGTAGTTGGCGTTGAAAGGAGCTTTCTTCGGATAACTTGTTTCATCGTCAACGCTCGAGCAAACGTCCTATTTACGACTATATAATATAATGTTTGCTCTATCTGGATCACCATCCTATGGAGTAAACGTTATAGAGGTTTTTCGAATCATTTGAGTAGAAACTGTCATTGACGGTTTTGAAGTAAACCATTTAAGTCCCTCAAGTAGGAGAATTTTTTAAACAAGTGGACGCTTAAAAGGACACAAACAGCTTACCTACCGAATGATATACGTTAATTGACCAGATGTTTGGCGATCATTAGGTTTACAAGTTGATAATGGTTGAAGAAAACAAATTTGATTCGCTGATCTGAAAACATAAAATGTCTGTCTTTCGCAGTTAACACTCTAGTCTTGGTGGCCAAGAAAGACGTTTTAATATTGCTTAACTACTCCTTTGTCGCCTATTTAAAAGTCCGTAATATAGTTTATTTTCCCTATGTTTTCAATTATCTTTGTCGGTATGAGCTTATGTGGTTCGGATCCCACATAAGCTATATGTCCACTTCTCATGTAGCCTCGTTGCAGAATGGGACGTTAAATTGAAAATCTGATCAAATTCAATCATCTTTCTCTTTGTCCTGATAAAGAACATACAGTTGTATCCAAACTGTCTTGGCTGGTAGGTTAGTTGTTTGCAAAGCAATTACCGTAAGGTTCTTTGTGGTTTTTCTTTTTATTTATAAATAACTAGCAGAATGCACTTCTTCGTTGGGGAGAATACATTTTATTTTGGACATAAATTGGTGAATTTGGATTTAAGCGGCATCGGAAGTGTTACTGTTTGTCTCAGCGACCCCGAAAACTATAGATTCGACACTAATATCGGCCATTTGGTATCATCTTTATGTATCTCCACCTCCCTCTCCGCTAAGTTGCGAGGCCGCTAAATTTGGATTTAAACTGCATCCGAAAAAATGAAATAAAATTTTTGAGTTTTACGTTCCACGGTTATGCCGGTTAGGCTAAAGGAGACGGTGATGATGAGAGATGAATGAAATGGTAGAGTGAAGAAAGTGGGAGGAAACGGGAGATCCTCGAGAAAACCCACGCACACGGTGTTTGTCCACCACAAAGTTAACTTGGCGGGAACAGAGTTTGAACCAGAGACCCCAAGCACCAGAGATGAACGCTCTACCACTGAGCCACCGCGGCCGCTAAAACGGCATCCGAGTTCATTTCAGCGATCCCGAAAAATATGGCTTCGACACGAATATCGGTCATTTTCGATCATTTTTAAATATCTCCCCCCTCCCCTCCTCTAAGTTACACCGTCAAAGTGAAATGATAAAAACCATCTCTGGCCCAAACCTCATCTGTGTTGAAAATTTGATCGAGAGCGGTCGAGTGGTTCAAGAGTTACGAAGTCACAAAGTGACTTTCATTTTATATATATATATATATATATATATATATATATATATGGATATTAACGTAGAAAGTACAGCTTGTATTGGGGTACTGTCATCTAGAAATATCACATAGCACTCAGGTAGAAATTTTATGAGATATAGAAAAGAAAAAGAAAATGGTTCTCTATGATGTCCAGGTCCTAATTAGTGACTAATGCTGTACATTGTGATATTTGCCGTGAAATTCCAAGAAAACATTGTTGCCAATCTCCAAACATAACGACATTCTCACAAACAGGATTTCAATGTAAACATGTTCTTTGAATATCATCACATCAAGTAAATTAAATTTCTTTCTAATTCTAAAATCAAATCTGTTTGGTGGCAGTTGTAAGCCAAGCTTACTAAGGGTGACAAATATATCAGAATTCTTTAGAGTATTAGGTACAATGTTTCAATTATTCTCTTTTTCTTCGAGAACACATTGCTTGAAAATTACTCAGCACGGTTCCTACTGGTCAGGGAAAACTCTGGGCAAATGGCGCAGGTCGGGGAAACTCAGGGAAAAAGACTGGAAATCGGGGAAATTTTATAAAATATATTTTTTCTAACATTAATTGTACACCAATTTCAGCTTAGGCAACCATTGTAACACCTAATTCGTTCTTATTACTGTTTTTGTTTCGTTTGTGGGTAGATATTAATGATTTCAGTATGGGATGCTGCTCAGATTTTGATGGCTGGTAAGTGGAATGTACGTAAGAGCAATTGATTAGGATTTGTCTCTGTAGAATAAATATTCTCATATACAAATATTCGTCGTTATGTATTCCTTATTTATACGTCAACGTCATCCTACACCTGTCATGAAAGTCATGAAACTTCCAGCCAAAGGTCAGGGAAATAGATTTCTCGAGATCGGTAGGAACCCTGATCAGTCACTTCATATAAAATAACTTTATGGATTAAATAATGGGATTCCTAATCTATATTATAAAATTGAAAGTGACTATGTTTTTGACTCTTAATCTCTTGAACCACCCGACCGATCTTGATCAAGCTTTCAACATAGATAAGGTTCGGGCTTGGGATGTTTTCTTCATTTCACTTTTACAGTGCAACGAAGGGGAGGGGGAGGAGGAGGTATATGTAAAAAAGTAAAAATAAAAGTGACTGTCTTTGTGACTTTATCATGCTTAAACCACCCGACCGATATTTAAAAAAAATTTCAACATAGATGAGGTTCGTATCTGAGGTGTTTTTTTTATCATATTACTTTAACGGTAGAACTAAGGGGAGGGGAGGAGAGGGGAGAAATCTATAAAAATAAATAAAACTTAATAACTCTTGACCCATCGGACCGATCTCGATCTAATTTTCAACGTAGATGAAGTTCGAACATGAGATGATTTTTGTCTTATCACTTTGACGACGTAACTTAAAGGAGGGGAAAGACATTTACAAATGATCGAAAATGACCGATATTAGTGTCGAGTCTATCGTTTTTGAGGTCGCTGAGATGAACAGTGACACTTCTGATGCTGTGGCTCGCAGCATGGGGAGAAAAGGGAATATATAAAAATCATCGAAAATGACCAATATCAAGGAGCGCTTTAGTAATAGTAAAAAGGGACTGACTAACGAAACATATCACTATTTTTTTCTTAATTTTGACTCTCTTTTATTTGAGAGCAACAAACAACTTGAGTTTAGGTGGCTTAAAAGGAGTGATAAAGAATTATGTGAACTAATGTTTGGCATTTTACTATAGATTTACGATAAAGTGACAGAAGTTACAATTAATCAAAGTTTATGGATTACAGGAGATACTGTCAAATTTTAAGTTTTTTGCTGTGACATTTTAATTTCATAACTTATCTAAAATGAAATGAAATCTTTAGTTTTACGTCCCACGGTTATGCCGGCTAGACTAAAGGAGACGGTGAACATGAGAAATGAATGAAATGGTGGAATGAAGAAAGTGGGAGGAAACGGGAGAACCCCGAGGAAACCCACGCACACGGCGTTTGTCCACCAGAAAGTCCACACGGCGTGAGCTGGGATCGAACCAGGGACCCCATGCATCAGAGGTTAACGCTCTACCACTGAACCACCGCCGCCCCAACTTATCATTTGGTTGTTCGTAGAGGCCACAGAAGTATTCCTTACATGTTTCATATGTTCAATAACCATACCAACTCCTAAAGTATGGGGCTTCGGCAAGGGAAAAGAATATTAAATTCTTATACTAGATTTACGTAAATTCTGATCATCTTATATCTGAAATATTGTATATGAATATTTATTTTATTTTGTGAGAAAGTTGGTCTGAAATTCATTTTTGTTACTTTATGTTTCAGATTAGAGGACAGTTCAACCCATTCCAGTGCGTGCGTGTGGCAGAGCATGTGCAACAGATTCTGTCACAAAGAGTGTCCCGTGTAACTGTGTGTGTGACTGAAGCGTGTATGCGTGTTTGAAGACAATCAAGTCTGACTTTGGGGAGATATAATGCATTTTGTCTGTAAATGAAGTGAAACTTAACGAATGGAAATTGTGCGCGCGGCAGTCGTGTATGTGAAATGACGAAGAGATTTAATGTATTCTGCCGCTTGACTACTCCGTTCCTAAATTTTAGTATATATATTTTTTTTCTTTCGTTGAGACTGCAATTATTTTTAAAAGTTATTTTGAAACATTGTATGATGTAAATATAAAATTGACCCTTCATACTGCATGGTTTTACATGCGTTATATAGATTTTATATTGTTGAATTAGTGTGTCATTGTATTATATTTATATATATCAGAACTTTTCTGCAGTATTAATCTGCAGGTTCGAAACGTCGCCTTAGTTATTTTATTATTTGTAAGTTCTGATTGTCAGCACAATATTATCAAAATTTCGATCATCTTGAAAAAACCAAGTGGAAGTTAGTAGTTTGTAATTGTTTTCCCCTTTGTTTGTTATACTGTGGACGTTGCAGTATAAAAACCACTTTTGTTCAATAGGTAACCAAAGCTTTATTCCATTTTGCCTTTCTTTTAAAATCTCTATCTTTTTACTATCTTATCAAAGCAAGTTAATGCAAGTATGTAGAAAATTTGATCATATTTTTGTTATATAGGGTCAGGAGTTATATGTAAAGTTGAAATCACAAAATGTGCATAATAAAGTTCGTGTACGCGTAAGTAGTGAGATGCAACCAGTTACTTGGCAGTCATATTTTCTTACGTTTCCAACCGAAAATTTATAAGGTTAAATAATATTCCTGTTTCATAAGATGTTATAGAAGCGTATTTAATTATACATTTATATATATATGTAGTTCTTGTGAATAGCCTGCTTTTAACCATGTACTTCAACGGGTAATAAGAGATCCACTGCAAGTGGAAAATATGAGAATCGTTGTTATAGAGAGCCTGCCACTCGTAATGGAATCAGCCAGGAATTATTGAATTTTAGTGTTTCACGCTCAAATTACAATATTAATTCACAGGGTGATTTTCAGTCATTGTCTGTTACTTGAGAAAGGTCACAGGAGATGCAGCAAATAGACACGAAGGATGAGGCAAATGTATCAACTATAGAAACATTGTAACGAAAGAATATGAGAAAAATATTGGGCTGGCCCATAAGTTCTTTATTTCGAATCTTTCCCATCGACTGAAGATGACACACTGTGATACTGTGGAAGCATTCCAGTATCTCTGCATATTCCCTTGTCGTCTGGCGTAGATCGTCGTGGATAAGCTGATTCAGTCATTCCTCATCGAACTGAACGGAGCGTCTTGTGTGATGCATGCCTTTGAAGGCGAAATTGCCGTCTTTGAATTGCTTAATCCAATTTTGACCCGTCCTAAAAGGCATCGCTTTTTCGCCATACAATTCACAAATCTTATGAGCAGCTTCTGTGGCTTTGGCACCTCGGTTAAACTCAAAAAGCAGATGATTTCGAAAATTCTTTTTTTTTTTTTTTTTTTTTTTTTTTTGTGTGTGTGTGTGTGTGTGTGTTCACTTGACACTCCATTTTAATGACCCGAAAAGAACAAAAAATATATCAGCACAGAAAAACTAAACACATTGTTTTGCCGAGCACCTTAATTCTCTATCGTATAACAAAACGCATTGCAAAACATTTTAGTTTCCAATCAAAATTTTCACTTGAGACAAACTCTAGAACTTACAGGCCAATCTAGTATATTCATAAAGTGGAAATAGATAAATATAAAAACAATTTTACACTTCGGCAAAACTTTGATGAATAGTAAAATATTTAAAAATAAGTAGTAAAGCTCAACATAGGATTCACATTAATATATCAAAACTTCTCAATATATAAGTATCCTGCAAATTTTACAATATGCACATCTTTAGAAACGAATGCTCATCACGTGGCTTGGTTTTGCATAATACCTACAAAAAGGATTTTAATTACCGCATCTAAACATAGAGGGTGTATCAAAAGTTTGAGGCCATAGCCCCACCGTGTTATGAGTGAAGATAGAAAAAACTGGAAAGGGAGTAAAGTTGTTGGAAATAGGTGGGTTTCAGTCTAAAATGGAATCAGCTGGTATGCGCTCCGCAGTGGTAAGACACCCTATGTTAATAAATAAACAATGTTTGCCAGTTCATCAAGCTGTTTCCATGAGCCATCGTCAATATAGCGTTGTTGAGAAACAGATTCGAGTTCCGTCTCATAACAATGTTCACGTTCCCCGTGTCATTTTTTTTTATGCCCTTACGTTTCATTAGAACAACTTGCTGAACTGGCAACTTTGCTTTTTCATTTACCATAGGCACCTTACAAGTATGGAGCCCAAACGGCTAGTACGATTGGAAAAATTCCACTTTTTTAGACCTAAAACCATCTGTTTCTAACAAGTTTATTCCGCTTTCCATTTTCTCGTATCTTAAGTCATAGTGGAATTGGCCCATGGCCTCGGACTTTTGATACACCAGGTATATTTACGTACAAATCCTGACCCTATTTATGAATATAGTGTTACCAATTTTTCTTAACTACTGAAGATCAAAGCTATCACAAAACATGATGTATTCAAGGGTTAATACGATTTATATGAAAATCTTACTGTAACAAATGCAATTTTTGACGTATCTAGAAATGAATTATATTGTAAAATTTTTTTTCGTACTTTTGTTTTGAAAGCTACAGAATATGATCTGTTAATATTGTTTTGTCTTTTTTTCTTCTGATTAGAAACTATGCATTGAAATCCTTCTGTGAAAATATTACTCTAATTACTATAAAGTTTACTTGTTTCATTTTTTTTTTTTTTACATTTTCCCTTACTCCGTTATTGTACTACATAATGCCTACTTCAGGGACAAGCTAAAGCGGATGCTACATTTATTTATTTATTTATTTATTTATTTATTTATTCATCAAGCACTCTAATAAGAATATAAGTACAAAATCTACTTTCTGAACTGAATCTATTTGAAATGTTCCAAAGGAAAGGCGCAGAACCTAAGTGGCATCTATATATTAATAGCTGTGTCTGTGAACAAAAAATTCAGATCCAAATTGAAAGTGGGGGGCGCGGTGGCTTAGTGGTAGAGCGTTCACCTCCGGTGCTTGGGGTCCCTGGTTCGATCCCAGCTAGCGCCGTGTGAACTTTGTGGTGGACAAACACCGTGCTCGTGGGTTTTCTCTGGGTTCTCCCGTTTCCTCTCACTTTCTTCATTCCACCATTTCACTTATCTCTCATTATCACCGTCTCCTTTAGCCTAACCGGCATAATCGTGGGACGTAAAACTTAAAGATTTCATTTCATATCAAATTGAAAGTGACTATGTTTGTGACTCTTAATCCTTTGAACCACCCGACCGATCTCGATCAAATTTTTGACGTAGATGCAGTTCTGGTCTGGCAGTGTATTTAGCTATTCACTTTGACGGTAGAACTTAGGAGAGGGGAGGAGGAGGAATTATAAAAAATAAATAAAACTTAATAAATCTTGAACCAATCTCGATCAAATTTTCAACATAGATGACGTTCGTGCCTGGGATGGATTTTACCATTTCACTTTGACGGAACAACGTAGGGGGGGGGGGAGGGGGAGATATACAAAAATCAATCAATATAAAAATAAAAGTGACCATGTTCGTGAGTTATTGAACCACCCAATCGATCTCAATCAAATTTTCAACATAAATGAAGTTCCAACCTGGGAAGTTTTTATGATTTCATTTTGATGATAGAACTTAAGGGAGGGGAGTGGAGGAGGGTAAATATATGATAATGAATAAAACTTAATAACTCTTTAACCACCCGACCGATCTCGACCGATTTCAACATATATAAGGTTCGCACCTGGGATG
Organism: Thermobia domestica; assembly: GCF_964235325.1. Taxonomy (NCBI): domain Eukaryota; kingdom Metazoa; phylum Arthropoda; class Insecta; order Zygentoma; family Lepismatidae; genus Thermobia; species Thermobia domestica. The sequence goes on along the minus strand of NC_137459.1, from coordinate 34,828,054 downwards.
TTTTTTTCATTTTACTTTCACGGCACAATGTAGGGGAGGGGAAGGGGGACATATATGTAAAAATAATAAAAATAAAAGTGACTGTCTTTGTGACTTTATCACGCTTAAACCACCGAAACGATCATAATCAAATTATCAACATAGATGAGGTTAGGACCTGGGGTGGTTTTTTATCATATCCCTTTGACGGTAGAAGCGCGGGTTTGCTAGTTTTAATTACTAATGCATGAACGTCTGCAAGAAGGGGGAGACATGTCCCCTCCCTGAAATTCAGGTGAATCAGCTTCCTGGAACGAGCAATATTTTCTAAATTGAACCCTCGAATATTGAGTGCTTGAATTAATTCTCACTGTTGATGAACAGAGGGCAGTAGTTGTGCTATTGCAGCACAGTGGACTGTCACAGGATACCTATTTGGAAGTGCTATCCCTGGACTTTCAGGGCATTATTTGACCTTCGAGTGAAGTGAAAAGAACATTTGTTTTCAGTGTCTTTGAACATGGTGGACTTTGTGCCTAAAAACATTTGCGGGAAGCGCTTGTGCGATATTTTGATTTTGATCAATATTTTAAGATATAGAAAACTCATATAGGTCGTGGTTTTTGATATTTGCTGTTTTCGAAAAAAAATTTAGGTACTCAATATGTCGAAAGCAAGACTGAGCTAGAGTGAAGCTAATTGAGAATAGAGCCTGCTATACACTATAGGATAGATCATAGGAAATCTCTTAACGATTTTTGCTAGTCAAAATCTCAACATGTGCGGCATCAGATCCGATGTCATTTCCTATGTTCTGAACGATCCTATAAGATTTCTCCTGTTTAGAGCACGCTCTATTTCGGAAAGAAAATTCGTAAGATTTCGATTTAAGCGACATCAGGTGAGAAAAAGTGAAAACAAATGTGTTTTCTCCCCACCAGCCGTATATGGGTGAAAAAGAAAAAAAAATCCTCGACAAAATGATGAGAAATGCAGGGACTGTTTTCCTAATTTATCTTCTGATTTTTATGCTTTGTTTAGAGGTGCGCAATTTAACAACATAGCGTCTGGTATCAATATCAGGATTTAGGATTTAGATTTCTGGGCTTTCGGCATCTAAGGCCATTTAGCCCGTCACGATTTGAGGATGACGTCCCTCGGCGAGCACACAATCCGGGGAAAGGGAAGGAAGAAAGGATTGGGGAGGGAAGGAGGCGGCCTGGGACCTATAAGTTAGGCACCACCCCGGCATTTGCCTGGTGTGAATGAGGAAAACCCAGGATAACTTCATTCAGGGTGGCTGGCCTGAAAAAGCGTGTTACACTTTTTCGACCGAGTGACCCCACCGGGAATCGAACCCGGGACCGCTCGCACGGTATCAATATCAGTTGAACGTGCAGTGTAGTTACCTGTATGGCACAAAAGTATAGGATTTCCTACGAGGTGTCGTGACATTTTTCCTCAGATATATCCTAAGGTATTTCCTAGGACTTATAGTGTATAGCAGGCCTAGCATGCGCGAGCCTCGTATATGATAGTATGCCTGAATTTGTTATCTGGCACACTATCATTTACCTTAGTGTGGCTAAGAATTTTTATTTTATAAACAGTAAAATTTTGATTTTGAAGTTTTAAAACTTTTTTTTTATTATTATCCATTCATTCATTTTATTCAGAATAAAACATTAAAAAATACTGTACATCCCAAACTTCTTTCCCTTTACTCGATACTTCTAACATATCAACTCATGTGGATACTCAGTGTGTGCCTTTTTCTGTGCTTGAACACTGTCCTATGGCTCTGTACTATATGCACACCGAGAACCTTTTTATCTTTGATCTCCGATTTTGACTTTAAGGAGGTCGGTTCCAGAAGTCAAGCGTATAGGTAATGGAGGTATACCTTTTCTTAGAAAAGAATCGAAGAAACGAGGTCAGGGTAACACTCTTTTAACCCACAGTATGGATTATCGTTAATAATAATAACAACTAGAAGAAGACGAATAAAGAATACTAGAATTTCAATACCATTTGCTGAAAGAATAAAATCTAATGGAGAGAAATAATTGACACGATGGGATTAGAATTCAGGACTCCCGCATGGCAGGTTTGTGCATTACCACTACGCCACAAACCTTTGATGTAAAGCTGGCAAATTAAACTACTAATCGAGATGCTATAAAGGTAACCAAGAAAGTTCTGTCGCTTTTTCACCCACCACCTTCGAACATCGATTGTCACCTAAAACGTACCTGGAGATCAAAATTAGTCCCCATCATCATTGACTACCTTCTGTTAACGTTTTGGAAGGCCAGGATTCCATCGCAGTGGAACTTGGTGGGCCGTGAAGCGAAAAAGGTATCAAGTGCATTTTGCACATCTAGCAGGGGATTGAACTGGCGTCCTCTAAAATGATTGTCCAAGGAATGGAAAGGGCGATAATCAGACGGTGCAATATCCGAGCAGTATGGTGGATGCAATAATGTTTCCCATCCAAGGCGTAGAATTGTGTCCCGGGTCATCCTAGTCACGTGGAGCTTAGCGTTGTCTGTAATAGGAAATTTTCTTTGTGACTCACAAGTGCTGGCTCCAGAGTTTTGAGTTTTCCTTGAACACGGCTCAATTGCTGACAGTGCACACTTGCATTGATGCTGTGACCGGCTGGTAGCAGTTCCCGATGTACAATGCTGCGAACAGTACACCAAATACATAGGAGGATCTTTCCTGGTGCAGTGCTGGTTTCGGCTGTTTTGGAACCGGTTCATGGGATGCTAACCAATGATGACGGCGCCGTGGAGCTTGTACTGGATCCACTTCTTATCATATGTCAACACCCTGTCCAGAAATAGTTCCTTCTTCAGACGAGACAGCAAAGAAACACAGGTTTCTGTTCGCGTTGCCTTCTGGCCCGGAGTCAAATCATGTGGAACCCATCGACCCAACTTCCAGTGCTTTCCAAGTTGATGGAGGTGCTGCCGAATGGTTTCTCCACTCACACTGAATTGTAGTCCCAGTTCCTCATATGCCTGGCCACTGTGCGCCTCAATTGCTGTCTGAAGATCTTCACTGTGTACATGTGTTGGTCTTCGAGTGTGCCGTCACCGTAATTAAACTTTTTAAACCACCGCTGCACTATTCGCGTAGTCACGATACCCTCACCAAATGCCTGGCATATCTTCCGACCCGCTGCAGCGGCGTTTGACCGCAGTTTGAACTCGTACAGCATACACGCTCTTATGATGTTCTGTGAAGGTCCCATGTTCACTCTGTCCATACGCAAGTTCACGGTGTAACTGACCTTCCACAACCAGGTAGTATGTTGGATATATCCACACCAACAACTGACCTTCGCCTTATCTCTATTCGCATTGAACTCACGGTGTGAGTGCCAATGGAACACAGACCTTCACAAAAAGTCAAAGAACTTTCTTGGTTACATTTGTAAACTAGTTACTCTAAGTTTTCGTTCAACAGTTCACCTCAAAATGTCTCGAAACTGAACATTTTGGTACCAAATAGTAACCGGTGGCCACTGGTTTGGCTATTGGCCTGTTGGCCAGTGGTTACCAGTTAATATCGGTACCAAAATGTTTACCACCCTCTTCGGTATTGACCAACACCAACATCATCTCTCTATGACTTACCGTTCCCAACATATTGGCCAAAATATAGTACTGATTCCTGGAGATTTAAGGAGCCACATCTCGGGAACCGTAAGTCATAGAGAGATCATATTGGTGTTGATCAATACGTAAGAGGATGGTGAACATTTTGGTACAAAATAGTAACCGGTAGCCACTGGACAACTGGCCATTAGCCAACTAGCCACCATTCCCCAGATATTGACCAAAAAAGTTCGAATTTCGGGAGATTCAAGAAGCCATACCTCTCGAACCGTAAGTTATAGAGAGATGATATTTTGCGACTTTTTGCGAGAAACAGAAGATGCGGAAAAAAGATTTACATGTAGGAATAATCACAATTATACTTTCGACTCCATCTCTCCATTCTTTTTAAGTTAGTTCTGGCAATGCTCTTGGAGCATTCTCAACTGATTTTTTCTGACACAAATCACAATGTTCGAACAGTCTGCCTTTAAAATTGGCACATTGTTCGTGGACCCAGTCTTTACATGTACTGTTTCCAATCTTCATCAAAAGACTCCCAGCGGATTGTGATGTTTAGTTTTTCAGCAAGTTTGGAAGCTAGCTTTAAAAATTCTGGTTTGCTTAATGGCATTACTTGACTATACAAAGTCTTTACATGATTGTATAGTATTTCCTCTTGGTCACGATCATACGTTATTCTAAACGTGCCTTTGTTATACGAGCAGCAAGACTTAGCTGTTGCCTCTTTCTTTTAAAACAGTTTTCTTTTCTTTTCTTTTTTTTTGACACGATCTCTTAATGCAGTCTTGGGAACACCATATCTAGCACTGGCAGCACGTACCGCCATTTCTTTGGAAATAACGTTGTCCATGGCCAACCTCATATTTTCTTTGTCCCAATTACCACCTATTTTTCGCATGGTTTCCTGAAAATCTAGAAACCATAAAAAAAAAAAAAAGACCGTCAAGTTTATTGTCCGATACCAGCCGAACGACTTGCAACGTATGAATGGCTATCTACCAGTTTGTAACAACACGAATGCAACTATACCTAAATTATAATATATACACCCTAATAAATGTTGTGATAGCAATAATATATCAATACACTTATTTTGTAATCAGTTGCAGCCACACAAATCTATCTCCGTGCACCTGATCACTCGCAAAAATACCAAAACCTTGAATCACGAGACACACCGTTTATCGAACAAATCCACTATGGCGTGGGCTTGGTTGGTTCATTCCGATCAACTCACTGTGTATTTGACATGTGCTGCCTTGAACGGGAAATAACGAAAACTGCTTTTGTCCAATACCGTCCGCTGTCCAATACCAAACGACTTCCCCCTACTTTATCAAAAAGCGACAGTAAAGGAACAGTACAGTTGTTTTCGTTCTGGAAATTTCTGTCTAAAAATTTCCTTTCAGTGCGCGCCCAATCACAAAAAATGTGTATGATATTCTGGGAAAAGGTGAGCAGTCATGACCTCGTCAATGACCTAAACAAACATCAGCCAACAGTGGTAATCCACTTAGAGAAAGTGGTCTACGAAAAGGTCAATACTTGGAAGTCACATAACTCAAAAACATTTACTATATCAAATTTCTATCTACGAATCTCCACTGAAACGTAAATAACTCATGCTATTTCTGTAGAGTTCACTCAAGAGTGATGAAAAGTGGATAACCTACAACAATATGTAGAAGCTGAGCGAAGTGAGGAGAAGCTCCACAGTCTGTGAAAAAGCTGACACTGATGTCCAGAAAGTTATGTTGTGCTTTTGTTGGAATTAGGTCATCGTACATCACGAGCAGCCACCGCCGTACAGAACTATAGGCTTAGGCCTGTACTGTCGACAACTATCAATTTAAAAGAAACCGCCAAAGCAAATCAACAGAAAGCGTGTTATATACCACGCTGAAAAACTAGTCTGCATACGCCTTCAAAGTCTGTCACAAGTTGAGAGAACTTGGGTGGGACGTTAAATGCATCCTCCGTATAGCCAAGACCTGGCATCGTTAGACTATCATTCGTTTTAGTCCCTGCAGAATTATCTAAATAGTTTTAAGTTAGTTTGAAACGAAGCCGTTAAAAGCCACGTTGACATTTTTTTAAACCAGTAACAATGGGAATTCTTAGCCTAATGCAACAATGGTATTATCTAGTGCATATGTGGTTTCATAATTTCTCCTTCTTCTTCTTCCAAGCCTTTTCCCAGTTAGCTGGTGTCGGCCCTTCGGATCATTCTCCTCCACCCGTTTCTATCTTGTGTCATATCCGCTGTGACGTTGTTTCCAAATAACAATAAATGTGTTATCAATTTTGACCTCTAAGAGTTATTTTTTTAAAATACAACCTCATTTTAACAAATCATAACTTACGTCTAATCGATATTATTTTTTTCTAGGAGGCATTGTGCCATATTCATTACTTCCTTAGACTGACTGATTGATTTGGTAATTGGGGTTTAATGTCTCTTTCTAGCACTACTTTTGCAAGAGAGGGGACTTTAAATTGCAAAACTAAATAGTACTCCAGTTTTAATTCAAGTTACGCACCTGCAATAGTCAGTATTATATATAATTGAAACAACGTAAGTATTTCTTCATTTATTTTCATAAAAGTTATTATTTTAACATTCAAAATGTGTAACAAGAACCAAATTAACTGTTCTATTTGTTAATAAAACCTCACGGGAAGATTTTAAGTTACTTCTGAAAGGCGAATTAGAATTTAGCGTCCCTTTTATAAGTGAGCCTATATGAGAGTGGGCCGACAACTTATCGTGAAATCCTAATCACGAGCTCCTTCTATGAATCGAACTCTGGTCTATTGTGCTCCAAAGGACAATAATAGGACAGTGATGATGCTTAATTCTCTATTTTCAGCTATGACATTTTATACTTATATTTAGTATAATATTTCAAGGATCCATACACCCACACGTACTGCAAGCCATATGTTTTCACTACAAATACGTGTTTTTACAATTAAAAACAAACTATGTCAGACTACAGAAGGAGACTACACCTCCAAAAAGAAACGAAGAGGATTCGGAAAACTACGAAGAAAGCCGACAACCCTTCTACAGGCCTTTCCTCGAAGAGGATGGCTATAAAAGAGGACGGCGAAACCAATAAGATATCATTATCGAAGAGTCCCGAATTTACAGTGGAAACAAACGCCACACGTGTGTTTCACTCAGTGATAAAAAGCTCTTTTTTTTTTTTTTTGCGGAAAACTCAACTTTCCAATCACAAAAACAATTTTGACATACTGTACATAAACACTAAAGCCTTTAACTGTGAACTATTGGTGTTGTTAAGTGCAGTGAAAGTGATGTGGAGTGCTATTTACTAGTTTGTATATGCATGCTGGCCACTGCCTTCTACATCCGCTGCTGGCACAACGCAGTGATGCCAATTCCTTCAGAGCCGTTTTCCCTTCACAAGCTTCAGAATTTCCCTTTTCCGGACAAAATTTCCCTTCACCCAAACCGTTCAAGTACTTAGTAAACGTATTTTTAATCGTTTTCGTTTCCACCCCCTCACCCCAATTTTATAACCACATACAAGCACATACCTGACAACCTTCCTTTGAGCTTATGCAGAATTTGAATTTGATTTGTTGTTTAGGTATCTAAGGCGTCGCGATAGAGGAGGGGAAACGATATGGAAAGGTGTAGGCCAGGACCTATGTTAAAGGTGCAATCTGTGCATTTGCCTGGTGTAACTGAGGAAAATCCCTATAAATACCTCTGTCAGGACGGACTATCTAAAGAAATCATAAAAAAATGTAAAATAAATATTATGTAAATTCAATTTTTATCCCAGACATCATGATAGATTTTAATATTAATGTAACCTAAGGTACATTAAGTATATATTTGGTATGTACTTACTTAAGAACAGCACTCCCATATTTACTGCAACCAATACGAACAGTTACGACGAAAACCCTAGTTGCTACTGTCTTTGGCCGTACACGAGGAATGTTCGTAAGCACAATACAAAGTTTACAGATGCGGAATTCTTAAGAATTAATAATTCTGTGCGCACAGTCACCAGAAAATTTGTAAAGTTACACAAACACACATACACTAATGACCCAGTATTCGCCCATATATACATATTTACATTCACGACACGCAGATTTTCTTCTCTTCTCCGATTAATCCTCTTCACAGTCAATTTTCTGGTTGGGAAAAACATCTTCTGATTGGAAAAACCAAACTTACCATAGTTGGAGTGATAATTTAATTGAGAAATATTTCATCTTATTGCATTGCATTTAATTCAACGAAGATTAATTTTGATAAAAAATTTTAAATAAGCATTGTTTAATGTTTCGAATTTAACTTAATATGTTGATTGATGTGTAATGTTGATAAATATTAACGAATGCAAAGCAAGATAACTTGTGAGAATTTATGTGAAATATGTGCAATGGATTATGTTTGGAACAAATTTAAATGTGAAATTTATACTGAATTTTAATGAGATTAATCAGATACGTAAATATGTTCAATCTATAAATGATTGAAGAGAGGTTCAAATTTCCCTGCAATATTGAGAGATTACAAGCAATTTCCCTTTTTCTCTTTTCTCCAAAATTTACTCAAAATTTCCCTGCGACAAGGGAAATTTCCCTTCAATTGGCATCACTGGCACAACGAAAGCACTCCACTTATGCTTGAAACGTAGTCATTCTAGAGCGCGGACGTGGCCCCGCCCACTCCCATTTCTGACCGGACAGTTCTGACAGACCAGCTCCGCCCAACTTCTGCTTTGTTGGGAGAACGATTTCTGCTCCTTAGAGGCTTCGCTTAGAGGCAAGTGCATAAAAGCAACGAGTGCGCCTAGTACAACTGCAGTTCGCTACCAGCGTAAGCTGATGCTCTTGAAGTGAAAGTAGTGCCCCCACAAGCAATAAACGTTAATTCCCATCTAGAGGATAGTTACTACGTAAACCTTGGGAAAAAGAAAAACTGGCCTGTCGGGAGTAAGCCCAAAAAGCTCCCGGCAACTCCCCCCGAGTGCCTAACACAGAGACATATACAGCATCAATACACACCACCTAAGGTCAGGCACCATAGCGGCTCTCTTCAGGACAATTTAGATCACAGTTAAAATCACATCAACCAATATAAGTGTGTCAGTTCCAGCCCTTACAAGGAACACTCTAGTGCATACAGCCAACTTCACTTCAGTTAGTACGCTGAGAACCCCCGGAAGACTCCATTACCCACTTGTCCTATGAAGCAACCACCCTTCAAAGGATCCCCCAACCTGGATCACAAGCCAACCGGAAGTGCCACAGGACAGACACGATCACCCCGATCTGGGGACCACCCCCTCACAGTTACTGAGTATCACCAAACGACTTAAATCCATGAGATTTAGTAATCTTGGACAAGTTCAAGGCCGCAAGCGAGTTCCCCTAAGTGTGGAGGAACTTCAGGAAGTCACATCACCACTACCTAGCCCATCAGAGGGACAACCCATACCAAGCGAACAAGGACCCGACACAGCAGTTTCCCTCCAACACCCCTTCGACAACAACTTCGACATGGAGGAATAAACCAGCGACACGGCCTAAGAAGCGCACCAAACGTGCTTCCCAAGATCCCATTCGGTCATTGGAGGCTTTCCAAAACATCAGCAAGAATAAATATGCCCCACTAGTGACACCAGATGATTCGAATGAAACTCCCCTCCACCGGATAATCCGAAACGCAGGAAGAGAGCTACTACTTCCCGGCCAGGATGATATCACCTCTATACATCTACGGAGTGTCAAATCCGTTTGCTCTTGGGAAGAGTCTGTCCGCGGTCTGCCAAACTCACGCCAAGCTATTAAAGAACCAGGACTATGTAAAAATACACTGTAAAAACTACAGGATTACGACAAAATAGATGCGTTATGCATACAGTACGGATATTCCTATGCCTCCGCGCACCCGAAGTCGGCTAGGCCGCTGAAAGTGGTCATTCGGAAACTTCCAATTGACACGCCACCGGAAGACATCCTACAGGATCCGAAGGTTCTAGAGTTCATTCCAAAATCTGTTACCCAACTCAAAAGGCGGACTGGACCAGACGAGCAGAGACCACTCTACCCTCTCTTTTTAGCCACCCTGGCGAAGAGCCCCAACGTCAGTGAAATATACGATCTGAAATACCTCCTCGTGGAACCGTATCGAGGCCACACAATCCTGCAGTGTCACAACTGTCAGAGAGTTGGACATTCCCAGCAATTATGCGGTGCAAATGAAAGATGTGTCAAGTGTACCGGAGACCATCACACTACAGCAAGTACGAAAACAAGCAGGGACACCCCGGCCAAGTGCGTGAACTGCGGAAGAACTCACCCTGCAAACTACATCGGATGCCCAACTCTTAAATCGGTCAAATCAAAAAGAACCCAGCAACAGAAGAATACTGCAACCTTCCCTACCTTCATCAAGACCACTGAGCAGAAAACAAACAACGCCAGCACGAACAACTATGCCAAGATGACCTCCCCAGCAATCCAAGATGAGGCGAACCACAACAAAACAACCGCAGAGCAAACCGCCCAGGACAACCGTGCCATGACCACTCCAAGCAAGAAGGACAGCTGCCAAGACAGCACCCAGGAAGCGAACGGCACCACCAGGTCAAAAGGCTCCAAGGATGCTTCACTGGAATCCATCATACAAGATATATTAAACCTGATACAAGGACTCACCATCAAGAGTTTTCTCGAAAAATTGAAGACGGGACTGCGACAAATCATAGCAGCACCGGACCCGGTGACCAAATTCAAAACAATGATGGAAATCGTGTAAGCCTTGCTGGACGATAACACACACTAAAAAGAGAATTTCCCGCGACCTAAGACTCATCCACTGGAATGCGGATGGCACGCGAGAACAAAAGGTTAACTTCTAGGCCTTCCTTCGACGAGAGCGAATTGATATCGCTCTAATCACAGAAACCCACCTGAAACCCCGACATTCCTTCCGACTCAACAACTTCACCACCTACCGCAACGACGGACCACCACGATGGGCGAAACAGCCATCATCATCAAAACTGCCATTCCCCATGATCCTCTTCCATTCCTCCCACTCCAATCCCTCGAGGCTACAGGAATCACGATCCAGTCACCTCACGGACCAGTTCAAATCATCAGTGCATATCGACCCCCAGAGATCTACAAGTGATACGACAACTAGGTCACCGAGTCCTGATTGCGGGAGACCTCAATTGCAAACATCCAACCTGGAATTCAAGAGTGTCGAATCACAACGGCAACATCCTTCATCGAGTACTGAATAACATTGATTTCAGCCCCGAGGCTCCAGTCGACCCCACTTTCCCAGGAATGGAGGTCTCCCGGACGTGCTGGACATGGCGCTCACAGCCAACATCGCCTTTCTGAATGACCCACACTTGATCACACCCCTCCAATTAGATCATGTCCCAGTGCTTCAAACAGTTGCAGAACAGACACCATCTACCGACGAACCAGCTTCCTAGGCTTACAAACACAAATTGGATAGAGTATCAGCAGTACCTCAACCAACACGTGGGCCCCAGGCTACCGGTAGGCACGGCAGACGAAATAGAAAGAGCAGCCCAAGTCTTACCACCCAGTTGAAAAAGGCTTTGCATCAAGCCTACAGACACCATCTACCGACGAACCAGCTTCCTAGGCTTACAATCACAAATTGGATGGAGTATCAGCAGTACCTCAACCAACACGTGGACCCCAGGCTACCGGCAGGCACGGCAGACGAAATAGAAAGAGCAGCCCAAGTCTTACCACCCAGTTGAAAAAGGCTTTGCATCAAGCCTCCACAACCACCACTATAGCGGGGACGAACAACCTAGAAACATCCAAACCACCGCCTTAGTCCAATTGAAAAGCTGGACAAGGAAACAATGGCAACGCACAAGACACCCGGTACAAGACATTGTGGAACAAATTGACAACTCGAGTAAGGAAACGACTGCTTCGGGCTAACCTAATCAGTTGAAACAGTTGGCAGCAGGAACTAGAGACCCCCCAGCAAGAGTTTTGGCGTTTGGTCCGCAGCGTATCCAGACCTACTAGTGGCTCCAGAGTCTATCCACTACAACGACCGAACGGCCTAATTCACAACACAAAGGACCAGGCAGAACAGTTTGGAAACACATTAGCTAACACCATGAAACCAAACAACATGGCAACACCAGCAGACATCCACGATGCATTCCATCGCAGTATGCACGAAACCCCGACAGAAGATCCGTCACCACCGGACGCCCTCACCACTACGAGAGAAGTTCAGCTCATTATTAAGAATCTCAACCCATACAAGATCCCTGACATGGACAGAATACCACTAACGGCTCTCCGCAACGCATCACGCAAGGCCGTGGTACTGCTCTGTAGGATATTCAATGGAATGCTACAAGCAGGTCACTTCCCCGCAGTATGGAAGGAAACAAGGATCGTCATACTACCCAAACCTAGCACCACGAGGACTAACCCGAATAATTATAGGCCGAACAGCTTCCTCTCACATACAAGTAAAGTGTTCGAGAGGATACTCCAGCCGGTTACTACAGCACGTTCAGGAAAACAACTTGTACCAAATCGTCAGTTTGAGTTCCGATCCGGTCATGGCGCAGAAACACAGCTAGTCTGAGTAGTGGAACTAAATCAATGAACGAGGACACACCGTACGCCAATTCCTTGACATAGAAAAGGCCTTTGACAAGGTGTGGCATGAGGGACTCATGCACATACTATTTCAACAGGCATTCCCACACTACCAGCTAAGCCTGATCCTCTCCTCCATGAAGGACAGGACATTCCGAGTTACATACAATGATCAAGTCACGAACTCACGACAAATCCAAGCTGGAGTGCCGCAAGGTTCCTGTACCTTCCCGGTGCTATACGCCCTGTATACTTCAGATATCCCAACCACCCCTAACACTATCCTCGCTACATTCGCAGACGACACAGCGGTCTTCTCCAGTCACGGTAACTTCAGGTATGCAACACTATACCTGCAACGCCAGTTATCCTTTCTCGAGAGTTGGAGCACCAACTGGAGAGTGAAGGTAAACGAATGGAAGACCGCAATGGTGGACTTCACAAACAGTAGGAAACGATGGGACCTTCATCTTACCATGAATGGAACACCTCTCACAGTCACCGAGGGAACCAAATATCTTGGAGGCCATCTGGACCGGAAGCTACTCAACACCTGCAAACCACAGTGAAGAAAGAACCTGCCGCGAATGAGCACTCTTTCCACTTCTCCTTACAACTTCCCTCAAACTCCAAACCAAGATGCATATTTACCTCATGTGCATCAGACCTATCCTTTTATACGCACACCCAGCTTGGCACCGTGAAGCCAAATCCCATTTGAAACCACTACATACACTTCAGAACAGAACAGCTAGGGTCATCACCGGCCACTCGAAAGATACCAGAATTCTCCAATTCCACGAAGATCTGGAAATCCCACTACTGGAAGAAGTAACACAGACCAGAGCAGCCACATTCTGGAGGAAACTCCATAATTCCAATCAGCGTCACCTAACAAGAAATTAGAACATTACAACCAAGAAGATAGCTCTACAAAATGCCGAAACCGCAATAGAAACTTGAAGAAACCACGCCCTACTAAGGAACCCTAGGACTAGCTGAGGAAAAGGAACAAGTGATATACTCCGGTCCCTAAACATCAAATACATTCGTACTAAACCCAAGATAAATCAAAAACACAAATGAAAGGCAAGGACACTAGCCCTGAACTTCGCAATAACATAAACCGCCAATGAAAATGAAAATGAAAGTGAAATAAGATATCAATGCGTATACGGATTGCTCATCTACCAAAACCTTCTCCCGAGGCCGCCATGGGCTACGGAGACTTCCTTTAATACCTACTCCGGGGTTGCTACGAGTTACGAAGATATTCTATAATCCTACTTCACTGGGGCTGCTATGAACTACGGAGTATAACCGAACCCGTCTGATGCCGCTGTTGTCTAAGACAAATATCCTTGATTCCTGAGGTCTGAGAGACTTCATACTTATTTTAAAACTAGCTGAAATACCCATTCTTCTCATGGGGGCTGTATTTGGAAGTCAACACCTATAGGAGTATCACCATTCATCTCAGCGACCAGGTAAACTATGGATTTGACAGTAATATAGGTCATTTTGGATTATTTTTACATGTCTCGGTAACACCCTTGCAGGCAACCCTCGACAGGCATACAATGGTACCTGAATTTGAAAGTCATAGCTAATGAAAGTGTCACCATTGAACTCAGCGACTGCGAAAACTATGGATTTGATAATAATATCGGTCATTTTGGATTACTTTTACATTTTTCGGTATCCCCCCCAGGAGATCGCCGGCCCGCAGCTGAATGGGGTGAATTTGGAAGCTAATGCGATCGGAGTTTTGCCATTGATCTCAACGACCGAGAAAACTATAAATTCGACACCAATATCGGCAATTTTCTACTACTTTTACAATTCCCGGTAAACGCCCCACTGAGAGCCCCTGGTTCGAGTTTTGAAAAAAAAACGCTTCTTCTTGGTCTGGGGCCTGGATGAAGATACCCGTAACCCAAATTTAGTAACTCTCGGTCTACTCGTCTGGTTCCCAGGCCGCACAAAGACAGACAGACAAACACGCAAACAGACTCTATTTTATTTATATTAGATGGAAACATTTAAAGACTTAAAGAAAAGACTTACAAGAACTTTGTAAAAGTTTTATAAGGCATTTTGTAATAATAAAAAGGTCAAGGGTTAAAAATTCCCGAGTACTGCTTCCTAATCGAACTTGAAAAGAAAGGAATTGGTAAAGGGGTATTCAAATAATGTTCTCAGTCTCCGAGTTAGGTTAGAAGTGCAGACTAAAAATCAAAAACACTGACCTCCAAGATTTAAAGATTAACAATATATTTACCCAAAACGCTTGACTATTCTGTACGCTATTTCAAATCTACTTTATATAAAGTGGTTTTCTGTTCCAAATTGGGTTTGTTTACAGTTAGATACCATTGAGCTTGCGGCCAATGACTGGAAGTTATAAAGGTAACTAAGCAAGTTCTGTCGTTTCTTGTCTAGGTTTGTGTTTGATTGGCCCTGACACCGTGAGTTGAATGCGAATGGAGATAAGGCGAAGGTCAGTTGTTGGTGTGGGCATATCCAACATACTATCTATTTGTAGCAGTTCAGCTACATCGTGAACTTGCTTGCGTAAGAACAGAATGAACATGAGACCTCCACAGAGCGTCATAAGGCCGATGTGCTGTACGAGCTCAAACTGGGGTCAAACGCCGCTGCAACGGGGCGAAAGATATGCCAGACCTTTGGTGAGGCTTTCGGTACTACGCAGATAGTGCGGCGGTGGTTTAACAAGTTTAACCCTAGAACGCAGAACATGGGTCAAAAACGACCCAGCAGTAATATATGTACAGATTTTTGTCTGCAATATATGTTGCACAGTAGTTTTTCTCCGTGACATCTTCTATTGGTTTGTTTACTACATAAAAATAATGTTTTTAAGTTTTTGGTTTTGTATTTATTTTTTACATTTTATTATATATATTTATATACGTAGTATACATAACATGGGTCATTTCTGACCCGCGGTATATTTTAGTATTAGATTACTATTATATATTAGTATTAGTATATAATAGTAATACTAATCTTTATAGTAGTATTAGATTAGTTCTTTACTATAACAAATTAGTATTTGTTTTACTAAAATATTATTATATTTGTAGTAGTATTACTACTACTAGCCTTGTACTTTGAATTGGATTTTTTTAGAAATATATACTCTGAACACACTAATCTTTATGATAGATCTTAGTTACAATTGCTTATTGTGAGTTTTCTCAACTGTCTACAAAAATCTTGTGTACTAAAGTACAAGGATTTTGTTTGTATTTTAAAGGTTTCATTACCCTTTGTTCATTGCAAAATAAACTTTCAGCTATTTTACGCAATATTTACAATCTGCAATACATTCTAAATATGTTCTATGAAGTATTTCCTTTTATTTTACTCTTCCCTTGGCAACTATAAGCATCTCTCAACACAGAATAATTTGTACTGATATATTGTGTAGTTGTTTTTGTCGGCATCTAATGGATAAATCTGTAACTTGTGTCCAAACGGTGAAAATAACAAGGTCGGCGAATCAAATTGTAGTGTAAGGCAATTGCTTATTTAGGGGAGAAAGATATTCAAGCTATTCTTGATGAAAGTTACTGTGCGTTAGACAGTGCAGAGTTATGTGTCAGATGATGCGGGAGAAGGTATGGAATACCACAGTGATGAAAGTGTCGGAATCTGTGATAGTAGTGTAATATCTAAAGAATCCTCAGGAGATGAAGGTTCTGGTATTGTTCACAACCGTAAAGATTGTAGACAACACAGAAACTGCATGGACTAATGTGCTACCCAGTCTTTCATAAACAAGAACCCATAACATTTTTAGAAAGAAAAAAAGCCGGGTCCAACATCGCGTGCCAAAATCAACACAGAAAGAGAAGCTTTCGAATTGCTTTTTCGCCCGAAATCATCCAGGAAATAAGAATGAGTACTAACATTGAGAGTCGCCGCGTTGCAAAAGAAAAGAAGCGGCAATGGAAAGGAGTAACGAAGGAAGAATTGTTTGCATTTTTTGGAATGTCATTTTTATCAGGTAAAGAACAGAGCTGTGATGTGGCAGTTCTTGAGCTTTTTCTGGATTCTCTGTCAAATCCTATGTATTGAGCTCCAATGGGTGTCAAAAAACTTGAAGACATTGGAAGAACGTTAAGGTTTGATTACAAACACGAGTTACTCGTGAGTAGAGTGACAAAGTAGCTGCTATCAGATTTGTGTTGGAAAAGTTCATTCCAAACTGCCGATAACTTTTCAATTCTAATGAGTGCGTTACTGTGTGACGAACAGTTAAATTAGTCTCTTTTCGTGGCTGCTGTAAGTTCTTACAGTACATGCCAAACTAACCAGGGAAATATAGTATCAAGATATTCTGGGCTTGTGATTCCGCGACGTCTTATGCTATAGATCTGCACAGTATGCAACCCTGGAGAAAAAAGAAAGTGGGAACATCAGTAGTGAACAACTTGTGTAATCAGTTTGCCAATTCTGGATTAAACATAACAACGGACAATTTCTTTACAGGTATTGAATTGGCACAGGAATTGTTGAATAAGGGATTTAAGTTGTTGGAATACTTCGCCAAAACAAACCTAATATACCACCAATTTTGAAACCTCACAAGGATCGAAAAGTGCGGTCATCTGTTTTCACATTCAACAATAACATTACACTCAAGGCTACGTACCTAAGAAGAACAAGTGCGTCACTGTACTGAGCACAATGCCCCATGATTCTCCGATTGACTCTTCCAATGATAATTCTCTACTATAAACCCGAAATAATTATCTACTATAATAAGACAAAATCAGGGGTCGACAATATGGACAAAATGGTCAATACCTACACTGTCAAACGATAAACTGGTAGACGGCCTATAGTTATTTGGTTCAATATGTTAGATTTTGGAGCTCTGAACGCCTACATTTTATTTGCTGCACTACACCCAAACTACTACAAGAACTTGACGTATCAGAGAAAATTTCTTACAGACTTTTGTGACGAACTTGTCAAACTATGCGACGAACTTGATAAACTATGCGTCATGATCAGATAGAATACACCTACAGTTGAAAAACATGTTTTGGTTGCTATTGAAAGGATTGGAGTCATCTTCGATGGCAAAATGGACCTCAACCAACAACGGCAAGCAAGAAGGGGAAGAGGTGTCAGAAATGTCAAACAAAGACAAAGTCTTCCAAAGTTTGCATAAAGTGTGAAAAATGTGTGTGTAGTGAACATTCAGTAGCATTAGTTGCTTGCGAAGACTACAAATATTAAAAAGAATTGCCATGAATGTAAATACTTTGAAACTGTTTAAAAATATTTTAGGAATTGTAAGTTGCTGGGTATAAAAACTTCGTCGTGATAACTACATTAGCCAAAAATATTTTTTCTCTGTAACTTGACACAATACTTGCTAGTGATAGTCAAAACAATACATTTTCATGTTGCAGTATGTATATTATTATAATAACGCCTTGAAATAAAAAAATGGATTGTAAATAAAGAACTCAATCAAAGAAATATTAAATTAATGAGAAACTATGAATACGAATGTCTTAAACATACCAAATATACTTATACAATCGAAATTGAGTATGGGTCAAGAAAGACCCATGTTATGGAAACTAAGGTACAATTCATATCATGCGTTTTAGGGTTAAGGATGATGACGAAACACTAGAAGACGCACCACCTGCCGGAAGACCAACAGATGCACAAAACAAGGATCTTCAGACAGCAATTGAGGCGAACAGTGGCCAAACATGTGAGGAAAACTGGGATTATAATTTAGTGTGAGTGGAGAAACCATTCTGCAGCATCTTCATCAAGTTGAGAAGCATTACAAGTTGGGTTCATGGGTCCCACATGATTTGACTCCGGGCCAGAAGGCAACGAGAGCAGACACCTGTGTTTCTTTGCTGTCTCGTCTAAAGGAGGAGCCATTTCTGGACAGGGTGTTGACAAGTGATGACAAGAGGGTCCTGTACGAAGCTCCACGGAGCCGTCATCATTGGTTAGCATCCATGAACCGGTTCCAAAAGAGCCAAAACCAGCACTGCACCAGAAGATCCTCCTGTGTGTTTGCTGGACTGCTCGCGGCACCTTGCATCGGGAACTGCTACCAGCCGGTCAGAGCACCAATGCAACTGTGTACTGTCAGCAGTTGAGCCGTGTTCGAGAAAATCTTAAAACTCTGGAGCCAGCACTTGCGAATCGCAAAGGGGTCCTCCTCTTACAGGACAACGATAAGTCCGACGTGACTAGGATGACCCAGGACACCATTCTACGCCTTGGATGGGAAACACTATTGCATCCGCCATACCCCCTGGAGCAGTACACCGTCCGATTATCACTTTTTCCATTCCTTGGACAATCATCTTAGAGGATGCCAGTTCAAATCCCTTGTAAAGGTGCAAAATTCACTTGATACCTTCTTCGCTTCACGGCCCACCAAGTTCTACCGCGATGGAATCCGTGGCCTTCCAGAACATTGGTAGAATGTCGTCGATGCTGATGGGTACTATTTTTGATCTTCCAGCTACGTCTTAGGTGACATATTGATGTTTGAAAGTGGTAGGTGAAAAAGCAACAGAATAATTACTATTAGCTATCTGTTGCGAAAAGTAAGAATTTAAGAATTCGATTTCATCTATGAGTTCACTAAGTCACCGTTACTCGTTAAGGCTTTAATAGATTGACTTTATTAAGGAACTTGGCCGTGATAATCATTCTAGCTACCTGTTAGAAAAAAACTAAAAGAATGCTTCCTTTCACGATTTACCATGTGCACTAACGGGGGAAATTAAATCGCCGTTATCCGTTAAGATGTTAACGGATCGCCTTCGTTAAGAATTTCTGGTTAACTATTAGGAAAAACATCTAGAAATGCTTTCCTTCACGATTTATCGTGTTGAACAACGGACGAACGTAAGTCGCCGTTATCCGTTAAGATGTTAACGGATTGACTCAATTAACAATCTGTTGCTATCTGTTAGAAAAAATAAATCTAAATAATACTTTCGTTCATGATTTATCGCGTAGCTAATGGACGAACGTAAGTCGCCGTTATCCATTAAGATTTTAACGGATTTATTCCATTTGCAAACTCTGCCAAGATAATCACCCTAGTTATTTATTTGGAAAACAGAATTCAAAAAAATTGTTTCCCTTTAACATTTGTCGTGTGAATTAACGGACGAACGTTAAATCGCCATTACCCGTTAAGAAGTAAGTGGACTGGCTTCATTAACGAATGCCGCTGAGATAGTCACTCTAGCTACCCACTGCAAGAAAAGATTTCTAAAAAATCGTTTCCGTTCGAGTTATGACGTGGAGTAACGGACGTATGGACTTACATTACAGTATTTCAAGTTCCACTTGGGTGATCGCAATAAATTTAAAGCAACAACGTAACTGGTTTAAGATTTTTAGTGTTGTTTCTTATACCTTGGAAAATGTGATATCGCAACTAAGGCAAATTTTACATATACAGTAAGTACTAGTAATAAAGTAAATTAATAGTGGGTAAAAGCTAAATCAATGGGTTACATTTTGTCATATCTTTCATCTTTGATAAGAGAGAAAAAAGTCTTCCCTGTGCGCATCCAATTGAGAACTGTCGGTGGAAGCAATCAGATAAGAAAATTTTCAGGTGTCCACTGAGTTGTGGACCCAGCACCTCTCGTTATCCTTCGATCAGCGTTTTTCTTTCAAGATCATTATAAACATTCTCCAAACAAGTGATTCTTTGTCACGCACCAAAAATAACAAAAAAATCACTAACTAGTTCATTTTACTCATGTACGCATTTTTCTTGCGATTTGTCAAACTGTAAGTGAAATGTTTCGGAGTGATAACAGAGGGAAAGCTCGATATGCCTGCTTTCGTGCGCTGTGCCCTGCCCTGCCTGTAGTGGATGGTGATCATGTGTTAAGGCAGGATTTTCAACCTTTTCCTCCAGCGTAGCACGAAGGCATATTAATTACTAATAGCACCATAAGTTGTACGTATCACCAACATCGGCTCGTGTACTACCAGTGATACGCCTACCACATGCAGTGGTACCGATTTCTGTATAACATTGGGGAAAGGCCCATTCAGGTATGTGTATTTCATTGTGCAAACATCATTTTCGAAGCAAATAAATCCAGATTCTGCTGAGTTTGGGCGGAAAGGTCTCCTTCGCCCCCCAGGATCGCCATTAGTGCTCTCAACGGGTCGAGTCTGGTCGGGTTGAAGACCGACCCGACCCGACCCGTGACCCGAATTGACTGACCCGACCCGATGACCTGACCCGACCCGACTGACCCGAACCGTGATCCGTCCTGATTGACCAGACCTGACAACCCGACCCGAGCTGACCCGGTTGACCCGACCCGACAACCCGACCCGAATAACCCGATTGACCCGACCTGACAACCCGACCCGAGTAGTCTCACCCGACAACCCGACCCGACCCGACCCGTAACCTGACCCGAGCTGACCCGATCCGAGTCGGGTCGGGTCGGGTCACGGGTCGGGTCGGGTCAACCCGATCCGTTTGAGAGCATTATGGTCACGACACTGAGTGAACGCCAAAATGCACTCCCATTGGGAATTAAACCCGGACCACGTGTACCGAAGTCTTACACGTTAACCACTAGCTAGATCAAGCAGGGGATTTGTATATGCATCTTAATGAATATTTGGCACTTTTGAGGTTTGGTTATTTCTTTTTATAACTGATACCAATGTCCGACGTGGGAGAAATTTTTTTTTTCTTGCTTTAGTTTTATGTGACGAAATTTTTATTCAAGGTCAGTGTTCTCACCTGCTCGGACGGCAGGGGGTCTTCTCGGAAGGCAGTAGCAAGAGTCTCTTGGCGGAGACAAAAGGAAATCGTTTAACTACAATGATAAGGGTTGAGGAAACAGGAGAACACCTGTGATTTTTTTCCAACTCTTCAACTTTCATTCCAAAATAGGTTCTTATGATTCTGGGACCCGTGCCACTTTGATTTTTCTTTCTCGGTAATTAAAACGTATTTTACAGTATATATAGTTGCAAGTAAGAAGATACATAATATGAATTTTGTAATTTAAAATTTAAAAATACAGTATGATATTTAATTATAAAGTACTAATTTTATTTCATCACTTTCAGCCCAACAAATGAAATTCAAACAATTCGCTCCCTGGGTCTTGGTCATCAATACTGCGTCTTATTCTTTGTCTTGCAGTCAAGTCTTGGTCCTGCATTTCGTAGTCTTGGTATACTTTCATGCTATACAAGAGCCAAGAATGCTCGCCTCATCGGTACAAATGAAGACCAAGTGTGATTTTGATTATGGTCTTTCATACTATACGGAAAGCAAGAAAATATGCTCATCGCTACTTGGTGATCACCAAAACAAGGCCAAGAGCAAGATTACTATGCAATTCGTCTTGCATATCCAATCTTTATCTTGTTCTTGTATCGATGTCCTTGGGCTTGGTAAAATAAAATGAAATATTCAGTTTAAGATCCCTCGATTCTGCACCGAGGCTAAGGGATACAGTGACCATGAGAAATGAATGAAATGGTGGAATGAAGAAAGTGGGAGGAAACAGGAGAACCCAGAGAAAAACCACTACATGGCGTTTCTCCACCACAAAGCCTACTTAGCACAAGCTGGGATCGAACCATGGACACCATGCACCAGAGATGAATTCTCTACCACTGAGCTACCGCAGCCCTGCTTGGGCTTGGTCGTCCATCTCCAATCTTTCTTTTGGCCTTGCTTAAACAACTTATAGTTTTGTTCTAAATCCAGACTCCATATTGGCGTAGATATTAATATTACAGTCGATTGGTAAAATCAATCTTCCACATTTACAAATTAAAGTATACACAAGTACAAAAATAAGCATTTACCATAAAAACACTAGCTGCAAGTGTTCAAAATAGGTTTATGGCTTCTATAAAATCAATTGAAAATTGCTATTTTTAATTAGGCAGCTAGTGAAAAACAGCAGCTTTCGACTCCAGCCGAGTTTAAGCTCAACCTAAACTCAGTTGACCAAAGTAAACTGACCCGACTGACCCGACCCGATAACCCGATTGACCCGACCCGACAACCCGACCCGAGCTGACCCGACCCGAGTTGACCTGACCCGACCCGACCCGTAACCAGACCCGAGCTGACCCGGGTCAACCCGACCCGTTTGAGAGCACTCGCCATCCATGACCACAGGTTAAGAAACTGTGATAAGAAGTTTGGAAATTATACGTGAAGAGCTGCTTTGAATTTTTGGTTTGGATCAGTGATAGGTTAACTGTTTCAGAAGAGTGCGAAAAAAGAATTAAAAACTTCAGGTGGTCCAATATAATTTACTAAAAACGATAATGGCGCATTTTACAAAATTCTTATAATACTAATCCTCATAAACAATTGAAGTTTCTCATAATCTGGTTCGAACTGGGATGCAATATTTCTGAAAAGTGAACACAGCAGGCCCGCAACCAGAGGGGGCTAGGGGGGCCTGCCCCCTAAACTTTTTTTGGCCCCTCCAGATCTCAATACAGAATTCTATTATTAATTCAAAAACACAATTTAGATATTTGTAAGAGAATTTTTGATGACTTGGCCCCTCTAACATATTCATGCCCCCCCAAACCTCTGGAACTGGTTTCGGGCCTGGAACACAGCAAGCAAGAACGTCCGTGGTAAGTGGTAAAATTCTCTATTTGTATAGCAGTGCTTAGTGTAAATTTCAAGTTATGCTTCAAGTCCAAATAGCTTAACACATCAAGCTCCATACGTTTATACCAGGTGTAAAAGTGAAGGCTGTTCTAAAACACGTGCGCGGTAGCCTTAGACCTTATCTCTGTGTGTGACTTTCCCAAGGATAAATTTTAAGTCATTCTGGACAGGTGTATCAATTTTTAAAGGAATTTTAAGGTTAGCTTTATATTAGCAACTCTGCAGCAAGCTTGTAATCGTGGAACTAGCAAGTTTGCTATAGACTTGGTTTGGTCTACAGCCGTGTAAATACAAACTTGTGCAAGCCCATAGACTTAGCCTGGCTTGAGTAAGGTTATTAAAAGTCTAGAATACTATTAGGCCTGCTATACATCTGAGGTAAATCCTGGGAAATATCTCAGTATTTATCTTACGAAAAATGTTACGACATATCTCGTAGGAAATCCTACCCTTTTGTGCCAATACACGTGAAGATTTTTCCCGTTTCACATTCTCCGAAGAGGTACCAGGTCTCACAATGCATATTGGGCCAGCAATGTTTTCCAGTGCCTTCTGCCTTGCATGTCTGTTGTAATAGAGCGTTGACTTTGTATTACATAAATATGTATACTCCTCGTATGCACCAATAAGTGCACAAATACATCTTTGCTGGCAGGGAGAAAACAAATTTGTTTTCACTTTCTCTCGCCTGATGTCGCTTAAATCGAAATCTTACGAACTTTCTTTCCGAAATAGAGCGTGTTCTAAACAGGAGAAATCTCATAGGATCGTTCAGAACATAGAAAATGACATGCGATCTGACACGTTGAGATTTTGACTCTAGGAAATTACTAGAATTTATCTCATAGTGTATAGCTGGCCTTAAACACTCACCTGTCTGTCTGTTTGTAATACAACTCTTTTGAAGTGACTGCGTTCTTCTTTTCATTTTATCAGATTAGAAATCATGTCGTTACCATTTAAGAATTCAGAAAATTGGACCTGGTCCGCGGGCTGTAATTTTCGCATGAGTTTTTAGATGACAAGATATTAGCACCGATGAATAGTTCTTAAGGGCCACGTTTTTTTTTTTTTTTGTTAAAATTATAAATTGCCACTGTTTTCTCGATTCTCGGAGTTTCAATATTACACTTAAATCAAAAATGATAATAATTTCATCTGTCATCCAGGGCCGTGCCGTGGGGGGAAAGCGGGGCAACGGCCCCGGGCCCCAAAGTAAAGGGGGAAGAATTCGGGAGAAAAAAGGAAAAAATATAGGAAAAATTGCTTGGAATATATGTATGGGGGCGCCGTCGTATTCTCTCGCCTCGGGCGCTGATTTCCACGGAACGGCCCTGCCATCATCTATTAACATCTTCAAGCTGTGTTTGATGTAGAAAATATTTAGACACTGTGTAAAGTACTTTACTGTTTCCAACAAAAGTCAGACGACTGTGTCACTTAATAAGAAAGTGTAGGAATGCACACTTGAGAAGAATTCGGGATGTATTGTCTCGAGAAATGAAATGAAATGAAATTTTGAGTTTTACGTCCCACGGTTATCCCGGCTAGGCTAAGGAGGATGGTGGTTATGAGAAATTAATGAAATGATGAAATGAAGAAAGTAGGGAGAAACGGGAGAACCCCGTGAAAACCCACGTAATCGGTGTTTTTCCACCACAAAGTTTACTTGGCGCGAGCTGGGATCGAACCAAAACCGCAAGCACCAGAGGCGAAAGCTCTACAACTTTTTTGCCTCAGTAAGTTACTTGACCTAGTTATACTTTACTTGCTTTACTCTTTTAACTGGCTTTTCGAATCACCCAGAACTACAGGGACACGAACACAGAAACATCGAGAACAGTTAAAATCACTAAGGCTCTCCCACCGGGAATGAACCCGGGACCTCGTGCACCGAAGGGACATGTGCTAGCCACTACACGAGCGGAGAGGGCACCACTGAGCCACCACGGCCCGTCTCGAGAAATGAGTACAAAAGTGGTCTCGTCTCGAAAACTGTATATTTCTGTTGAAAAAGTCCGAATTTTGTGATGAAAATTGTCTCGTATTGTCTCGGTTTATTTTTAAAGGAAGAAAAGTCCTATAATCACATAAATTGCTTTTCTCTATTAGATGAATAAGTATATTTTATTTTCTCCCTTGATTCGTCATCGGTACACGCTGTAGTTTGACCGATATCTTCGTTTACAAATCTAGGATACCAATTTTCAAAAAGTTAACGAAGTCCTGGCATATTACGTTTCTTTCTGGATCAAAAGATGTATTTCAATGAAAAATTTTCTTATAGGCCCTACATCTGAAGAACTACATATAGTGTAGCCAAATCCAAACTATCG
Organism: Thermobia domestica; assembly: GCF_964235325.1. Taxonomy (NCBI): domain Eukaryota; kingdom Metazoa; phylum Arthropoda; class Insecta; order Zygentoma; family Lepismatidae; genus Thermobia; species Thermobia domestica. The sequence goes on along the minus strand of NC_137459.1, from coordinate 34,802,717 downwards.
TTTAACTCAGTATGATGTGCTTATTCCGTTAAAAAAAAAAAAAAAAAAAACTCGATTTAGGGGTGTTGAAAAGTTTTGTGTTTCCTGAACCAAAAACTAATTATTAGCCAAGATCACAGTCTTTTGATACGATCTTAGCCAATCTTTTGATCATTCCTAAAATTCTTACCAAAGATCGTAATCTTTCGATCCATGTTTTGGATCCTTACTAAAATTCTTGTTAATTCATACTTTTAACATGAAATATCACTTCAAAGATTGTGCTCCGAAAGCTTCAGATCAATATCGCCCCCCTCCCCCTAATACAACTGAAGAGATCTCAGTTAGAATGCCCAGTACTGGGAACAGAACCAGGACACTTTGAATGCGAAGCGTGTCTTTGATGTTCATTTGTACTCTGATGTTTCTATCTTGTTAAATTCATTAGAAATAATGTGCTACTTAATACCACTTTTATTCCAAAAATGAAATAAAAATGAAATCTTTCAGTTTAACGTCTCACGATTATGCCCTTTAGGCTAAGGGAGACAGACGATTAAGGTGAGTGAATGATAATGGAAGAATTGGTGGAATGAGGATGCTGGAGGAAACGGGAGTACTTCGAGAAAACATAGGGACACGAGCTTGGGTGGGAATCGAGCTGGGGACCACACACACAAGAGGTAAGCACTCTACCGCTGAACTACCATGCCCCTCTAACCTTCATTCGAAGAAGAAACTGTGAAAAAAAAGTTGAAGTGCTAAGATTGCTTTTGAGTCTAACGCTTTTGAGGCGTATGTGCAGAAGTCGAGTGATAGATACACTTCGTTACGGAGGCAGAGAAAGAAACATGGCAGGGTGTGCAGAGTGGTGAATCAAGGGGGGGGGGGGGAAGGAAGCATAGTGCAACAGTTTGAGCATGCGTCAATTGTTCGCGGTGCTATTTCACTCTTCGCTAATAAGAGGAGTTTCATTTGCATTTAGCCCATTGGGAACGTTTATTTATAGTATTGCAGTGAGTGATTTCATTTTGCATTCTTTTCGATAAGGTAATTATGATTCATTATTTCTAAGAAGATATTAAAAAAACAATTAACATGGGAATGATTTGAGATGTTAGAAACTTACTAACTGGAATTGATGAACTCTTAATGTTATGAATTAGATAGAAAATGAGATACTGAGAAATAAGTTAGAGGAAACAAACTAATTAAATACCTTAACGTAGATTGCAATTAATTTTACTATAAAATTTGTATCTTTTTCAATTGTTAGCTAATTTTAACCTCTGCTTAACGGAGTCTTATAGTACCGAAACTCATATCCATTAAGGACAAATTTTCTTATAATTCATAAACGGATATTAAAATCGAAAGATATTGTGTTTACTATGAAGCAAAAAGAACTAACTTAAATACTTGAAAATCTTTGAGTTTTACGGTTATGTCGGTTAGACTAAAGGAGACGGTGATTATGATAAATGAATGAAATAGTGGAATGAAGAAAGTGGGAGAAATGGGAGAACCCCGAGAAAACCCACGCAAACAGTGTTTGTCCACCACAAAGTTTACATGGTGGGAGCAGGGTTTGAGTTCTTTCCTCCTAGTTTGAAGCAATAAATCTTTTTTTTTTTTTTTTTTTTTTTTATTGATGTGATTTTCCTCTAGGACTCCTACTGGTTATTCTGTTTCAGGGACTTTTAAGATTATACACAGTCCGTTCAATAAATTACAGGGGCTACCTCGTAATAATATACTTAACGATGGCAGAAAAAAAAATATTACCAAGTTAATTTTTTACATACATTTCCTTCCTCGACACCGGTCATAGAAGCTCTGGAACACCCTAAGAAAGTCGTCTAACGGAATGTTGCTCAGCGCTGCCGCCAGTTTCGCTTGATCGATGGAACATCCTCAAAATGCTCCCTTTTGAGGGCAGATTTGTGCTTAAGGAAGAGTATGAACTCCACTGGGGTCACATCAGGTAAATATGAGGAACGTTCAAGGACTGTAGCCGTTCATTGAAGCAAAAAACTGACACAATAAAACTGGTATTTCATTTTCTTCATTCGTGTCTAATGAGCATAATCATTGGACGTTAAATTGAAAGATTTTATTTCATTTTTTCTTCATTCCTTATCATTCTTCCTCATCAACCTATAGTAACGATTCCTAAATTTTTCATGGTGCCCAAACTTAGAATATAAAAATTAAATCCACTAAAATGAAGATACCAAGCGCCATGTGCTATTCATATTAAAAATTAAGTAATTAGTGGTACGTGTTGTGCTCGTTAGTTGTTACGAGCTCCCTCGTAACTAAACAGTTTGGCGTGGGAGACCCGGGTTCAATTCCAGGTGAGAGCTCGTGTGCTTCGGATCCCATGTTAAACTGTAGGTCCACGTCTCATAGAGCCTTGCTGCTGAACGGGACGCTAAACTGAAGTCAAATCTAAGTCGTTAGATGGTACTTTTATCGTCGCAACAACATATTATTAGATTAAGTGCCAGATCAGTATAAATATTCCGGTACACAATAGACCCCCCGGTACACAGTTTTAAAACCCATGGCATATGAGATTTAATATGATCGTTGGTGCTTCATTTTATTTTGTTTTCATTATGCAATAGGCATAATGTAATTGTATCCATCATTAGCTGGTTTCATTATATATATTTAATTTTTAATTTCATATCTTACTGTTCTATTAAGGTAACCAAGAAAGTTGTGTCGCTTTTTGTAGAGCTCTGTGTTCAATTGGCCCTCACACCCTGAGTTCAATGCGAATTGAGATAAGGCGAAGGTCAGTTGTTGGTGTGGGTATATCCAACATACAATCTGGTTGTGGTAGTTCAGTCACACCGTGAACTTGCGTAAGCACAAAGTGAACATGCGACCTCCACAGAGCGTCATAAGGGCGTGTATGCTGTACGAGTTCAAACTGAGATCAAACGCCGCTGAAGCGGTTCGGAAGATATGCCAGGCCTTTGGTGAGGGTGTCCTGATTACGCGGACAGTGCGGCGGTGGTTTAACAAGATTAAGAACGGTGGCGAAACACTCGAAGACGCACTACATGCCAGAAGACCAACAGATGCACAAAGTGAAGATCTTCGGACAGCAATTGAGGCGAAAGGTGGCCAGGCATGTGAGGAACTGGGACTACAATTCAGTGTGAGTGAAGAAACCGTTCGGCAGCACCTCCATCAACTTGGGAAGCACTACAAGTTGGGTCGAAAAGTCGCACATGACTTGATTCCGAGCCAGAAGGCAACGCGAACAGACACATATGTTTCTTTGCTGTCTCGTCTGAGGAAGAGGCCATTTCTGGACGGGGTTTTGACATGTGATGAGAACAGTGTCCTGTACGAAACTCCATGGCGCCGTCTTGATTGGTTAGCATCCCACGAACCGGTTCCAAAAGAGCCGAAACCAGCACTGCACCAGAAGAAGGTCTTCCAGCGTGTTTGGTGGACTGCTTGTGGCATTGTGGATCGTAAACTGCTACCAGCTGTTCAGAGCATCAATGCACTGTGTACTGTCAGCATTTGAGCCGTGTTCAAGAAAAAACTCAGAACTCTGGAGCCAGCAGTTATGAATCGCAAAGGGGTCCTCCTAACACAGACAACGCTAAACCCCACGTGGCTAGGATGACCCGAGACACCATTCTACGCCTTGGATGAGAAACATTTGCATCCTCCATACTCCCCAAATATTGCACCGTTCGATTATCACCTGTTCCATTTCTTGCATAATCACCTTAGAGGACGTCAGTTCAAATCCCTAGTAGAGATGCAAAAGGCACTTGATACCTTTTTGCTTCATGGCCCACCAAGTTCTACCGCGATGGAATCCATGGCCTTCCAGAACGTTGGCAGAGGGTCGTCAATGCTGATGGTTACTATTTTTGATCTTCTAGATACGTGTTAGGTGACATATCGATCTTCGAAGGTAGTGGGTGAAAAAGGGACAGAACTTTGTTAGTTACTTTTATATCAACATTAAAAGAAGGCTATGTGATCGGGAAATGGGGAATGTAGTTTCGATACCAGTCAATTTATTTTAGTCTATCATTATTTGTCTATAAAAACTTCGGAGTATACTAACGATTAGATATTCCAGAATTTGGGTGTATAAAGATAATTATTCGTGATCCACTGATTATTTATGTGATTATTTTGCAGGACGCTTACAGCACGAGGTGCCAACTCAAAACCAAAGAAAGGGTTACCTATCTTGTTAAGTATATATTTGAGATGGGAAAAGTGTTCTCCTGCATCCATAAAAGGAAAAAGTATGTACGATCCTTTAATTCATACAGTATATCTACTATTTAAGATATGTAAAAGGTTCATTGCAGCAGAAACAAAATTTTCACATTAGTTATGTTATGCCAAACCAGTTTATTCAGCATTATTGCTAACTATATCCCTAAAATCATGGTTGGAAGAAATGTGGCAGACGCATTGACTCAGTGGTAGAGCATTCACTTTTAGTTCGGAGGTCCCTGTCTTGATCCCAATGAATGTGACTATGGTAGACAATGTTGTGGGTGTGTGTTTGATTGGGGTTATCCCGTTTCCTTCATATTATCATTTTACCAATTATTTCATTCACTTTCATTTATTATCTTTTGTCCTTTATCCTAAAGAACATAACTGTGCAACGTATATATATATGTATCATATTGCCCTATTCTCATTTTAAAAACTTGACCTTAATTCAAAATGGCGAATTTCAAGATAGCTACCGTCAAGGTCATACCTACCATGCGACTTCCCCCTAGGTCTTCTTTATATATATGGGTTGTTCTTTCATTAACACTCCGTTTACAAAGGGTAGTAAGGGACTTCTGCAGTAATCTCTAATAACCACATCACAACTCTTTAAATATATATAAAATAGAAAACATGCACCATAGCAAAAATTTCTGTCATCACAAATAATGCATATATGTCCTCTTTCAGAAAAAGAAATTCATTGAAATCGGAGCCGGACAATTGGGTGATGTCCCTTGTAAGTATGATGTGCTTATTCCGTAGAAAATACGAAAACTTAATTTAGGGACCGTTCAAAAATTTTGTGGTCCCTGATTCAAAAAATCCAATATATTTCATTCAATTAAAATTTTTCTTGTACGCCTTATATCTGGAGAACTACATACAGTGTAACTAAACCCAAACTATTACTTAACTGAATATGATGTGATTATTCCGTAAAATGCGAAAACTCGATTTAGGGGCGGTTCCAAAATTTCGTGGCCCCTGATCCAACAACTAATTACGACCAAGATCGCAATCTTTCGATGCACTTTTGGATCATTCCTAAAATTCTTGATCAAGAACGCAATCCTTGATCCATTTTTATGAATCATTCCTAAAATTCTTGTTAATAAAGAATCTGTGCACTATTTTATTGACGAAGAGCATTCATGTTTGAATAGGAGGAACTTTTATATGAGAACTTGTAATAGAATACATTAGAATACACCTATTAAACAAAACCATTACTCCTTCTCGTCTGTCTCTAGCATTTACTCCGGCGTGGGAGGTCGATATTCGATTGCCGGTGGGAGCTCATGTAGTTCGATTCCACATTAAACAATATGTCCAGGTCTTACATAACTTCGGTGATGAAACGACGCTAAACCATAATGCTGCACAGTCTAAAGTTTGCTCTTAAGCAGAAAGCAATATGGAAAGATGTTCATCCGAGAAACTAATCTTCAGTAATTCACGCAAGCAGGTGCGTCATTTCGGGAGGGCAGGTGGGCAATAGCCCTCTCCTCTTGAATTTGACATATATATATATATATATATATATATATATATATATATATATATATATATATATATATATATATATATATATATATATATATATATATATATATATATATATAAATGTTAATCCATAGTATAATAATATACTGATAAAAAAATGAAACTTCATATATGGGAAAGTTTACATCCCCCAGAAAACGTGAAATGACTACTGCAGGCAGGAAGAATCACTGTGGAAGAAACTAAACGGTCGCTAAATTTTATAAATACTAAGAAAAGTGTCCTTTCAGGGTACAGGATGATATAATAAATATAAACCAGGAATTTGGATATTGTAGAAACTGTTGTCCTTTTCCTCTCCACAAATATGAATATTTTTAATTGCTGAATCATGAATTCTTAATGAATAGATTGTGTACCGCAGAGCACACCAACAATTTCAGCAAATCCCAACACAGAGCCCTTTCGGAATAAAGAAAGAAAAAATCGAACTTTTTTTTTTTTTAAATTTCCCCATTTTATTGCTTAGAGAGGATTTTCTGAGAAGTACTCCTTTAATATTAATTAGGAGTTTATATACCGAATTTTACACCTCCAAGTTGAGGATGCTTAAATTGGTCATTTTTTGAATAAAGAAAAGAGATTTTGGATATTTTAGAAACACTGAAATTCTGTGTTAATTCGGTGTATGTTGTACTGTATCTTTTCATAGTAGGTATGGCTTAATTTATGTGCGAGAAAACGTGCTTATCTGTTGGCGGATTGTTTTACTCAAACATAGTATGCTGCCTTAAAACTAATGTCTGCTGCACACTGATTTTTTTTTCAATGTCGGTACAGTAGTTTTGTTCCCTTAGGTAGTTATCAATGAATATTTTTTTTTTGGATAAATCGAACTTTTTTGTGTCCCCTTTGACCCTTCAAATTAAAAGATTTAATATATAGGTCTATATATAACAAAATATTATTTTGATTTGTATTGAATTTTTGAAGTTTACTCAGCGATTGAGTGGTTATTGCTCGCTTTTCTCAATTGGGAGGTTCCCGATTCTAACACCGACACTGGCAACTCTGGCTGTTATTTTTGAGTGTGCTCCTCAAGTTCCGGGAAACAAAAACGGGGATCAAACTTTTAATGGAGGCACGGGATCTCAGTGGTTGAGCGCTTACGTCTAGTGCGCGAGGAGTCCTTGGTCCATTTTTAGGCAATCTGAATTTGTGGCGGACAACATCGCATTCGTGTTTTTTACCAGGGCTCTAGTGTTTCCTTTCACATTCGCATTCCACCGAGTCTCTCATAATATTCAGTTAAATTAGTTCTGTCTCCTTTAACCTAAAAGATGTAGGGCTAACCAAGTGCTTCATTTTTCATTTCCTTGGAACCTCATGAAATCCGAAGGCCCGATGTTACCCACCTCAAACTTACATGAACTGAAATCGAACCACAGGCCCCTCACACTAGAGGTGAGATCTTAACCATTGTTCCGGTGCTAAACCAGACCTTATTCACTTAGCTAGTTTTCCCCCGTACATCCAATGAGTTACTGTCTTAGACATCAGCGAATATGTAGTTTCTGGCTATCTAAAGAACACATCGTTTAAAATCTACGGAATGCAAGTCAAATGAACGTGTTGGACATTATTTCTTTTATTTCTTCTAAAAAAAAAAATCAGCTAGATCCAATGCAAATCTACAGTTTAGGATATTAATAACTGGAAGTTGGAAAGAATTTTCGGAATGAACTGAGTTAGCGCCTATATTTAAGTGAACACAGGAAGAAATTAAAACCTTTGAACATAAAATAGCTTTGGCAAGAGTGTCTGATTCAGTTGATTAGCAATTTCAACTCCTAGAAACAAAACACAAATATCATTAAAAGACGAAGTAATGATTCATGCCTTCCAACTACCTACTGTTGGTTTCACGACCTCTTCCCCTCTCTCTCTCTCTCTTTTTGTATGTGGTTTATGTATGTGTGTAAAAGTTGTCTGTAGGTCAAAATTCAACCCTCTTTCTTTACACTTTCATTAAAATTAACTGTTCCGAGAAAAAATAAGTGGTTAGTTAATGAATAGCATAAAGTGCAAAGAATGATGTACTAATTAATATTAAGCAACCATCTTGCCCATCATAATCTAAATGTTCAATGTTGTAAATCAAAAGTCAGTGACTATTAAATCTTATATGACAAAGGAAATTGGCAAAAGCTCTATCTCAAGTAGAGATACACATTGTCAGTTGAGAACTGTGCGCTCTTCATTGTTCTAGTGGCTAACGAGAACACGAATTTGGTGCAAGTTGTCCCGGGCTCGATTCCTAGTGGGACACCATCAGAGTGACTTGGATTCCTCCTTGAACTGTAATTCCACGTCCAGGGCCGGGTCTAAGGAATTTGCTGCTCCTGCAATGGCATCATTTGCTGTCCCCTTTCTCCAGAAATAATAGATCTTAAAAGTTACGATTTCAAGTATGCTACCCCATCATGAACAACGAAGGGAAGAGAAAGAGTACTTGTACTCAGAAAGTTCTAAACACTACAAATATAATCTCGTTGTGTTTGTTTTTTCTTTAAATAATAATAATCTATTATGTTAGTGAAAGATAAAGCAAGCACACCTGCAGATGAAAGATGGTAATTCTTTTAATATAATTCAATTTCGATACATCAGTTTGCAATTCAACTGCAACTATAGATATGCCAGATTCACTTGATCCTTAGTCTTCCGTTGCAAGCGCTGCTATCAGCTGAAGGTATTCCACTCGCTTACTCTCGCTTAGCAACAGGTGAACCCTTATTGGCTCAAGGCGTGGGTGTGTGAGGATGTGAGTGTTAGTTCGCATTTTTGCCACGGCTCAAGACATTTTAGCAGCACAATAGCTCTTTTATCTTTATTTCTTGATTTTCATTCCATATCTGTTAAAAAAATTAAGTAAAAAAACTTGTTTCTACCTTTAACGATAAGGAACTTATTTGTGAGAAAGAGAATACTAGTTTTCATATCAAAATTGTGATAAATAACTAAATGAAATAAGTGTTTGCTACTGTTCGAGAATTGAGTTCTCGTATTTATCAATCAAGCAATTAATGCAGGGACTTGTTTGACCATTTGCTTTAGCACTGTCCAATGTGACCGTAAACTAATGCAACCTAACCATGATGTATGAATGTAGTATTCAAATAGAAGGCCAGCTTAGTAAATTTAACTACCATCATTGTGAGGTCTGTTTCCAAGAAGAAATATTTATTTTAAATAATATAGTTATGACAGTTCTTGTCGCCCCATGTAAACGCACGTGTTGCACATCCCCATGCACATGTCCCTGACCCCATGCACAAAAAGGCACATGTCCTAGGCAGTGGACCAGCAAGGAGTGCTATTATTAGATTTATTACGCATCCTTTCATTTAAAGGACAAAATACAAGAAAACAATGAATTTTATATATGTATGTAATAAATATTCAAAATGTTAACTAAATATATTTCAATTCTTTAAAAACTTCCTTTTCATTAGTATATTTTATAGAACAACGCAATTTTATTTAATTACACGTTTGACTTATAACTTTCTTAACGACATTTTCAGCAAAAAAGAAAATTTAGGAAAATAAATTCATTAAGTAAATGTAACAGTAAGGTAAAATCATTATTAAATGATTATAAAGTAAAATAGACTAAACATTATAAAGTAAAATCATTATTTAAAACGTATTCCCGTATGTTATGTAGACACACTCCGCCTTATGCAGAGTCGTTTTGAAGTATGATTAGCATCATACTAAAAGCCTGACTACTGCAGGAAACATATGTTAGTCGAACTCTTTAGTACGGCACTAATCAAGCGTCAGAACGACTTTGCATAAGGCCCACTGTGATTAAGCATGTTAGATAGCATTTTCCTTCTATGTGATAGGAGTACTTTGCATATGTTCCATGACCTTGTTCGCGGCTCGGTTGAAACAAGGCTCAAACAGAGAAAACTGCTTAAATGTGGTGGTGCCTTGTCTAGATTACAAGAGAAAATTATAAATGCAAGTTGATACATAGGATCTTTTTTGAAGCAGTAATTTTTCTAACCATTACAGCTCTAGTTCAAAATAGTTTGTTTTGCTTGGGAATTCCTTAGATAGTTTACATATAATTGTTTGGTTGAAGTTTCAACATTCCTGTTCAGTGCTATGGAATCGGAATCACTACTTGAATTTTAAATCAGAGGGGATTTAAAACTCCATCAGGGATGAAAGGCGGGACTACGTGCTCAAAAACTATGACCGTTTATCACTTTGACATGGATCTACACTACATATAGTTAGTTGTGAAATTAGCAATGGTAGCTCTAGAGGGAATGTAGATAGGCAAAATTTTAAATTTTAACGCTGCGAGCTGAGAGAAGAAAGTATATAAAGCTGCAAAGAGAAATTAGCACATTGGGTAAGCTTTCTCTCCTTAGGCTGTAGCAACATTTTTTTTATTTGTGACTTCCCTCATATCCGCCACTGAAACTTAGTATACATTGTTGTTGACTAAGATCTATTCCAGGCAACCTGATAGGAAACTCCCCTTCCTCCCACCACTCTCCAGTACGGAGGGGAAATCAAGCCGTTGACCTTCACAGGGAGGGAAGCTTTTCTAATAAACAAAATCGTGTACACACTAAATTCGTACGTCAATTCGCTCGCACCTGATGGTGAGAAAGCACTGACTGCTGTTTTTACCTGTCAACCCCGAAAAACAAACAATTACTGTTTTTAATTGTTGTCTTTAAGAAAAGTATTTTTTAGTATTTATGTATTAAAGTTTTGGCTTTAGTCCTATTTATTAAATTGCATTTCTAGAAATAAGAACTAATTCATTATAAAGTTAATTTCCATCATTGTTTCACTTAAGAATCGGGAGAGAAAGCAAACCAATCCTGTCGACATTCTGTCTTTATTTACAATTTCAAGGAAGGTAATCTTCTGGCTGTCTGAGTATCGAGTGCGCAGACTATCGACCTGTGCAAATATTGTATGAATCTAGCGTGTGTGGTAACTATATTATATATAGTGTCGTGTGAAATTAGTGCATATTAAATTGTATTCTGTATCCATTATGTTTTGTATAGTTTATATTTTCTGAAACAAATTTTAGTGCATATTAAATTGTAAATAATTGCGTATTTAGTGCTTTGTGAAGCGACAATTCATGATGCTTGCAGTAGTTCTGCGATAAAACATGAGCCCGGGACAGCGTTACGAAGTGGTGAGAAGCGTTGCATTTTGAATATCTTCCATGCTTTAAGAGAACAACACCCTAATTTAACTGTTGAAGAATTCGCCGACATGACTGGGAAACAGACAAGTGTAGGAAAGGCAACTGTTTATAGAAGTAGGCGGGAGGCTAAATTTAATGAAAATAAATTAAGAAGTCCCAAAACTACGCGTACAAGTATTTCCCCTCTCGGAAAACTATGACGACTTCACGAAATCGGCAATTCGATCAAAGGTTCATCAGGTCTTTTCCCGTAATGAATTGCCAACGTTAAATAAAATTCTGATAGCTATAAATACCGATGATGAACTGCCCTGCTTTTCTCACTCAACTCTCCATAGACTGTTGAAAATAATGAAATTCAAGTATGTATAGCACCCATTAATTGCATTGACCTCCAGACAAGAGTTCTGTGAGAACTAAAAAGTTTTGTTGGGGCCGTGGTGGCTCCGTGGTAGAGCGTTCACCTCTGGGGCATAAGGCTCTGGTTCGATCCCAGCTCGTGCTTAGTGGGCTTTGTGGTGGACAAGCACTGTTTTTGCAGATTTTCTCGGAGTTCTCCTGTTTCCTCCTACTTTTTTCTTTGCACTGTTTCATTCATTCTCATCACAGTCTCCTTTAGCCTACCCGGCATAACTGCGATACGTAAAACTCAAAGATTTAATTTCATTTCCAAACATCTGTTACTCTCACTCCTCCTCAACGGTCGTCAGGACTGTTGACAACTCCGTTTTTATTAAAATAGTCAAGTAACAATTCAAAAGTCAGTTTCCTCTATTATCAATTGGCTAAACTCAAGGCCAACGAAAGGGCCGGGTGAGGATTGCAACCACACAAGGCGCCAAATTTTAGGGGATTTTAGGGGCGTCAAATTCACTATGATGGTTAAGCTCCAATATTATAATTTTGCTTGAAACGACAGACTCAGACATGGGCCTGTTCAAATTACGTAGCATCTGTAGTTACTATTTCGTGTCAGGTTTCAATCAATCTGGGATTGTTTCTCTAAGTCCACCATAACAAATTTTCCCCCTTAATAAACTCAGAAGACTTCAATGTTGATGAATCTTGTATGCATAATGCTTTACCGTAAATTTATCGCCGCGTATTAATAAACAACAAACAAAAAAAGATACTTTGCCACCATCACATCAGGTGTACGTACGAAGAGAAAAACGTAGGAAAATAATCAATAGAAACCAGGGCATTTGCCTGAGTTGAGGCGCCCGGGGCGAGACGCATTTATTCACTATTATCAGTGTGTATACATATGGTTATTTTTCTTCTGGTTCTTTTTAATGTAAGAACACACATATATGTAAGAGAGGAAACAAGAAGTGTATTATTATTATTATTATTATTATTATTATTATTATTATTATTATTATTATTATTTCAGGCTCTATTGTTATTATCTTAACGCACTGATAATTTACCCATACATATTGTACTTGGTTTCCGATTTTATATTATGAAATTCATGTATCAAAGCAGTAAATACCAATTCAATTACCAACCCTGACATCCCTTGCCATTCCAACATTATGTCATAACCCCGACTGCCAAAAAAGAAGGAAAATAAACAATACAACTGTTCAATAAAATTTCCATTAAAATGACACATGTGCTACTTATTCACTAATGCAGGTAAATGTCATTAAGTGTTTTAAAATACTCAATGTTATTATGAAAGTTGTAATTTATTATTTAGGCCTAGACATATTTAAATACACTCTATACCTCCGTGTGCGGGGGCTGATGGTGGAAGACGGAACACCAACATTCACCTGTACTTGAGCGTGGTGGGGGGAAAAACTTCTTCTTTTTCCTATCCTTTTATGTGAAACAGAGAATAGTAATGCTTATTTTTCGTCGAGGAAACAAGTATTATGCAAGTCTGGTAGTTAAATTCTTTTGGTTGCGGGTCATCTTTGCAAAGAATCTGTCCCCATCTATAGGCAATAAATGGAAAGAAAGAAGAAGCAATTCAATCTTGTGCATATAACAAAACAATGTTATCTGTTAGCATTCTATTTTTATTTTTTCTTAAATTACCCGTAGCTGTCTGCGCCATTTCCTTTGTTTGATACAATGAACAGTAAACAGTGGGTTACCGGATACTTTCACTTGATAGTATATATTATCCTAGACATATGAAGTGCATTCTTATAATTCCTTATATAAAGATAGATTGATGCAATTAGAACCCCAGTTATGGCATGTATGTTATCATCCAAGTATTAGTATCAGCATATTTTTAAAGAGGAAGTTGAGATGGAAGATAACGTTAGAATGAAGATAATAGGAGGAAACGCGAGAACTCCGAAAACACCCACCATCATTATGTTTGTTCAAGACGAAGTCCAGGGACCTCTCGCACCAGAGGCACAAGTAACAAACAATGATGTATACATTCCTAATTTTAAAGATTCTTCTAATCATGTTTATATATTTATTTTGAATACTAATTACATAGTTACTTGCTGAAGGACTAATAGAAAATAAACTATTAAAGTCTTTATATGTTTTTCTAGTAAAAATGCCATTTTAAGAGCTCAGTTAAAAAAATAAAAAAACAAAGAAAAGTAATATATATATATATATATATATATATATATATATATATATATATATATATATATATAAAAATTGAAAATCACTATGTTTGTGACTCTAAATCTCCTGAACCGCCCTATCGATCTCTATCAAATTTGTAACATGATTGAGGTTCGAGGCTAGGCTGGTTTTAGGCTATTCACTTTGAAGGTGGGACTGAGGGTTGGAGGAGGGGAAGGGAGTATAAAAATAAATAAAACTTAATAACCCCTGAACCACTCGACCGATCTTGATCAATTTTTCAACATAGATGTGGTTGAGGCTTGGAATTGTTTTTGTGATTTAACTTTGACGGAACAACGTAGGGGATGAGAAGGAGGGAGAGATATATAAAAATCAATTTATATAAGACTGAAAGTGACTATTGTTGTAACTTAATAACTCTTGAACTATCCGACCGATCTCAATAACATTTTCAAGATACATGAGGTTCGGATCTGGAAACATTTTTGTAATTTCACTTTAACAGTAGATTCTAGGGTGGGGCGAAGAGGGGGACGTATAAATAAAAACCAATAAAACCTAATAACTTTTGAACTACCCAACCAATCTCGATAAAATTTTCAAAATATATAAGAAGGTCGAGCCTTGGGTGTTCTTTATTGTTTCACTTTGACGAGCCAACCTAGGGGAGGGGGACGGGATATATATATATATATATATATATATATATGTTTGTGTGTGTGTGTGTGTGTGTGTGTAAAAATAAAAATAAAAATTACTGTTTTGTGATTTTATCACTCTTGAACCACCCGACCGATGTCAATCAAATTTTCAACATACATGAGTTTAGGGGCAGGGATTACTTTAGGCTATTAACTTTGACAATGCAACGTAGGGGAGGGGGACGGGGAGAGAAATTTAAGAAAAGATAAAAAATGACCGATATTAGTGTTGAATCCATAATTTTCGGGGTAGATGAGAGAAAAAGTGACACTTCTGATGCTGTTTCAATCAAAGTTCAGCCCTGATAGTTGGGGAGGGGAGGCTACAACGTAGGGGAGGGGGATAAACATTTACAAACGATCAAAAATGACTAACATTAGTGTCGAATCCATAGTATTAGGGGTAGCTGAGATTAACAGTGATAATTCTGATGCCGTGTGCCGCAGCACGGAGAAGGGGGAGGGGGAGGAGGAGCTGTATATAATAATAATAATAATCAAAAATGACCAATATTAGTGTCTAATCCATAGTTTTTGATATCATTCAGATGAACAATGACATTTCCAATCCTGTTTAAACCTAAAATCAGCTCCGTCACTTGCGGGAGGGGGGAGAAAGAGATATATAAAAGTGATTGAAAATGGCCACTATCAGTGTCGAATTTATAGTTTTCTGGGTCCCTTAGATGAACAGTGATACTTTCAATCTCGTTTAAATCCAAATTCAAACCCGCAACTTGGGGGAGGGGGAGGAAGAGATATTTAAAAATCATCGAAAATGACCGATATTAGTGCTGAATCCACATTTTTTGAGGTCGCTGAGAAGAACGGTGACACTTCCGATGCGATGGCCCGCAACATAAAGGAGAGGGAAATATATCATGTATATATATAGGTAAATGGTCAAAAATGACCGATATTAATGTTGAACGTATAGTTCTTGCGGTCGCAGAGATGGAGAGTGACACGTCTGGTGCTGTTTAAATCCATTTTCAGCTCCGACAGTTGGGGGATGAGGAGGGGTGACATACATTAAATGATCGAAAATGAGCAATATCAGTGTGTATTTAAATTGTTTGTTTCAACCCAGCGAAGCAGGTAATATATGCTAGTTCGCCTTAAAATTGGACTATGCATTGAAGCGAGAAAATTTAGTGTATTGCCCGTATCTTGTATTCTGTTAACAACAGTATTCACATAGTAAATTTGACGAAATCAAATATCATAATTTCTTGTCGGAGATGGTATTTTGAGTAGTTAAAAGGAATATAAAACTAATAAAAATGGATCAAAAAAGCTTCAATTAATTTTATTCAATACTAGCATCAAATACCCGCTTCGCTAGGTTAAATTAAGAAAAAATAGTAATATGTTTCGTTATTCAGTCACTTTTTACTATTACTAAAGCGCTCCTTGATATTGGTCATTTTCGATGATTTTTATATATCCCCTTTCCTCCCCATGTTGCGTTCCACGTCATTGTTCATCTCAGCGACCCCGAAAAGTATGAATTCTACATTGATATTGCTAATTTTGATTATATATAGAGGAACTATATCAAACCCGGCCCGGGTTCATAAAGCTGGCCCCCTCAATTGCTGCTCCGGGTATTGGCGTAGAATGCTAGAAATGCGCTGAATTGTAGTTTACCGTTACTGTTGCATGCAGCACTAGTTCCTGTGTTGATAAGCTAATCCTTTGTTCTGCAATCAGCATCTGACGAGTTTTTCATGTAGTAGAAACAGTGTTGAATTCAGACATTTTCACACGGGTGTGGGGGGGGGGGGAATGTCAACTCCTCGCGGGAAGGGTTGTTTTTCTGTATTTTTGCAAGAAATCAGCATATTTAACAATTCCATTCACATACACATCTTATCTAATATTGAGACTAATTGCTGATAAATATTCAATGTGAGATCATAATTTAGAAAAAACAATAGTTTGATTTAATCTAAAACATTAAATAAAGACTGGCAAAAATATTTTACACTAAACTTTAACTGCTATTTACAGTAGCTATTTTTGTTATTATTTCCTATATTCAGTAATTACTGTTTGTTACTAATGTAGAAGTTTTTAAAAAGCTTTAAATTAACACAAATATTTTTTGTCCTAAAACAAACATACACAGGAATATCTTAACAAAAAGTTATCATTCTTTCTCACACTTCTGATTCTAAATCAAGCATATTTAGCCTTGGTTTCTTCACTGCATACACATCAATAGTTTAGTTTACGAAATCTTCAGTAGGATTAGTGCCGTGTCGTTGAAAATCAGCGCTTGGCGCGAGAGTATACGACGGCACCCCCGTATATATGAGTGAGGTCGACAAACCAGCCGCGAAAGGTGAGAAAATTTTAAAAAGTAAACCCTGCTTTTCCTTGATTTTGAGCACTTTTCATTACTTTTTTCCTTTCATTTTATATATGTGCACATGTGTTTCATTCCTCTGTTTTTCTTTCCTTCTTTTCTTTTCTTTTTCCCTCCCGAATTTTGCACCCCTTACTTCGGCGCCCGGGGCTATCGCCCCGCTTGCCCTTCCCCCATGGCACGGCACTGAGTTGGATCTTCATCACCTTCAATAGCAATCTTTCACTTATATACTACTATCATATTGATAAATTCTACATAAGTCTCTAATACAGGAGGGATAACTGTTCCTTCCTCATCCCTCTAAATGACGCCGTCTGAATCTCACCCTTTAACTGAATTATTTTTAATTAAAGAAAGGTGTGTTTACTTTAGCAATCGTAAAACACATTTACGTCTGTTACTTCCGATGCGAGAAATGGGATTTAGGCACGCTATTTCAAATAATGCAAGAACTTTACATTTTCAAGAACTGAAGTCTGTTGACATCAGAGATCATATGGAATGATCGAAAGATGTTCCCTATCTTTCCTTTCCTATCTCAATCTGTGCTAGTGCTACCTACTAATATATAGTATAGGGCGAGAGTATAGTACCTACTAAAATACAAACTTTTTTCAACAGTCAACAATATCATGTTCTGCCAAACTCGGTCATAGCGTTAAGAAATACAAGTTTTATTGACTATTTGGCATTCTATCTTACACTGAGAAAAATCCGTTATCCGGACAGCGGTATGTTGTACAAATATATGGAATCCTTACGTTTAGTACGGAAATCTGTATGGAGCATACGTTATCCATATACTACATAATTACTGCCTTTTTCTCACTTAGATATTACATCATGTTGCTGCAGGATGTCTGACATCGAACAAACTTCCGTATATTACATATGTATACGTATATTATATACGTCAGCTATATATTTCATACATCCATCTGTATGTGAGATTCTGACCGCCCATGGACAGTTCTTTCTTTCATCATGAGTGACGTCATTGAACAAAGAACAACTGTCGTTTTCTTGCGGGTCGGTTTATGCATATCGTGTCACGGCGTGGGAGGTCGTAACACCCTTCATTCTATATCTTCTACTTTATACTTTTCTACGTAACACGATCTTATTAATTTATTATACGCTTCATATATTTACTAACTATCCAACGATATTTGTTGCCTCGGGCATTAAATTGGTGAAGAAGAAGAAGAAGAAGAAGAAGAGTCATTTACTGAACTAGGTTTGTTTACAGCTAAAAAGAACAAAGGAAGGAAACAAAAGCCTGAGTAAGTACAATAGTTAACTATAACATTAATTAAATATTCCTTTAATTACCGATTACTTTAGTATAACTCTCTTTAAGCTTAATAAATCACTAACATGTTAACGTGACTTCTGGTTGCAACTCTTCCTATTTTAACCCGTTAGTTAAGAAGAAAGAATGGGCGAATCTGAATTTTGAGAATTCTTTGAACATTGGCGCTTATAAACTTTTTCTACATTTCAAGGTGCACAAAGTAAATGTTGTGTTTATTTATTTCTTTTTAGACGGTCCCTTCCTCGGAGGAGAATTACTATAACATAGAGTAAATCTCATAACTTCATAACATGTTTGCTTAGAAACCGTTTTCAGCGCGAATATCGTCTTCGTGTAGTCTAAAAGACTGTTAGCCATTTTTGCTAGAATATTTTCACATAAAGCTTTTTGTTTAACGTCCTGCGATTATCCACCAAGGTGATGATGAGATAGGTGATAATGGTTGCAAAAAGAAAGTGGGGTGGAACGGAAGGATCTTAAGAGTAATCACGCACACAGTGTTTGCCCACCAAAAGCTCACTTGACAGTAGCTGGAATCGACCCATGGACCCAAGGCGTCAGAGGTGAGAACTCTACCGGGTCCAAGATTTGTTTCGTGAAACACTGTGAAGGGAGGGAATCAATTTGTAAAAATAGTCGAGTAGCACAGAGAGTTAAGGCACCAAATGTGATGGGGCGGAAATTATTATCAGTCAACTTTACTTAGTTTTACTATGCATGCAAATTTACTAGCTTATCTGACCTACTTGTAAGCGCGTAACATTCCAGTTTTTGACGTTTCAAATCTGAAAATATTATGTTGATAGGTTTTCGTGATAAATACTTTCAATATAGAAAAGTAATTCACGTGAAATATATTTACGACGTTAGACGGTCTGTTACTTACAACTCATGGTTTATAAAAGGTATAAATAATACAATGTATATATGTACTGTATGCTGTACACTTATAACATGAAAAAAAGTTTGCAATTTTATTAATAGAGGCCATGATGGGTTAGTGGTAAGGCCTTTACCTCTGACACATGGGGTCCTTGGTTCGATCCCAACTCGCGCCAAGTGAGCTTTGTGGTGGACAAATGTCGTGTGCATGTTTTTTCTCGGGGTTCTCCCGTTTCCACCCACTTTCTTCATTCCACCATTTCACTCATCTCTCATCATCACTGTCTCCTTTAGCCTAGCCAGCATAAACGTGGGATGTAAAACTTAGAGATTTCATTTCATTTCATTTTTGAAGTAGTGACTTCGACTTTATTCAGCGGGGGTGGGGGCAGTGGCTCAGTGGTAGAGTGTTCACCTCCGGTGCTTGGGGACCCTGGTTCGATCTCAGCTCGCGTCGAGTGGACTTTGTGGTGGACAAACACCGTGCTCTTGGTTTCTCTCGGGGGTTCTCCCGTTTCCTCCCACTTTCTTCATTCCACCATTTCACTCATTTCTCATTATTGCCGTCTCCTTTAGCCTAACCGGCATATCCCTGGGGCGTTAAACTTAAAGATTTCATTTCATTTCATTTTATTCAGCGGAAAGTCAAAGTTTGGTTTGGAAAAAATCATCGAAATTTATTTTATTTCTTCGGAAAATTCGATTACGTCATTTACGTGTTTTAGTTCTTCTAATGTCCTTTTAACACGCAACCACCGAGTTATGTCACTGCTTGTGAAGTATTGCTTAAATTGGAGCTTTTGTACGGGGCAACTGTAGTTGCTTCCTCTAAAACAGTCGCCGCCACCGTTAGCTTTAGAACAACTGTCTCGAGCAACTCTTCCTACCCGGCAGTCGTGAAGAAGCATTGTGTTAAATGGAAGGATTCGTACGGGGACACGGCAGTTGACGCCACCGTACAAGCTTCCAATGTACCTTTTTAAAAAAAAAAAAAAAAAATCTTAGTTGGAGTACTGATCACAGGCGAAAAAAGCGGAATTGTTTATCACTTTGTTTTACGTCACATACTGGAGTTCTCCGATGTCTTAAAACAACTATAGACTATTCCTATATTCTATATATATTACAATGCAGTATCATCCCTGTGATGAACGCATAAGATACCAGGATTACATTGTTGCCTTCTTTATATTTATACCATCTTCCAAATTACGTTTATAATACTGATCTTTCTGTAATACAACGTGCCCATGGAAGCTAACTAGTCGTCTATTACGTTTTGTTTTATGTATATGAAGCATACATATTAATCATCCGATTTGCAGCCACCTCTAAAGCATTTCTGGATGTATGTTATTATTATTATTGAGTTGAGTTGATTTTGAGTTTAACGTCCCTTTAAGCAGCGAGGCTATATGAGACGGGACCTACTGATTAATGTGGAATTCGAACCACATGAACTCCTGCCAAGAATCGAATCCGGGTCTCTCATGCCAAAGGCGCGTACGCTAACCGCTTAACCACGAAGAAACTCATTATTATTATTATTATTATTATTATTATTATTATTATTATTATTATTATTATTATTATTATTATTATTATTATTATTATTATTATTATTATTCAACCACTAAAGAAAGAAGCAAAGGAGGAAAATATATTGTTGACCAAACCAAACATACATCGATGAGATTCAGGAGCGTCATTTCAGATTTTGCTTGGGGGGGGCAAGACCTCTTGATATAAGTAAAATTTTGCGTTTTCTTACTGATTTAATACTATTCTATTGATAAAATCTATATAAATCTCAATCTCAGGGGCGCAATTGCCCCTCCCTGCCCTCTCTAAATGACACCCCTGATGGGATTCCTCATGGCCAAGTAGTTAGAACTTCGCTGCCTATGCAGAACAGGTTTGATTCTCGATGGTAGGTACTGTGGTTTGAGAAATGAAATGAATTGAAATGAAATCTTTCAGTTTAACGTCCCATACTTATGTCCGCTAGGGTAAGGGAGACGATGATCAAAGTAAGTGAATGATGATGGAAGAATTGATGGAATGAGAATGTTGGAGGGAAAGGAGTACCCCGAGAAAATCCACGCACACGATGTTGCCCACCCCAAACTTACTTGGTCGAGGATCGAACAAGGGACCTCACGCCACAGAGACAAGGATCTACCACTGAGCCACCGTTCTCTCTAATGTGGTTTGAATGAAAGCTACGGATCTACGTCTAATATAGCCTAGTAGCCTCGGTGCTGTATCTTTGAAAATGAAATGAAATCTTTAAGTTTAACGTCCCACGGTTATGCCGGTTAGGCTAAAGGAGACGGTGATAATGAGAAATGAGTGAAATGGTGGAATGAAGAAAGTGGGAGGAAACGGGAGAACCCCGAGAAAACCCACGAGCACGGTGTTTGTCCACCACAAAGTCCACACGGCGCGAGCTGGGATCGAACCAGGGACCCCAAGCACCGGAGGTGAACGCTCTACCAATGAGACACCGCGCCGCCTGCTGTATCTTTCCATGTATATCTTGTGTACTAACAACCCAGTCCCACTACAGAAAAAATACGTGGGTATTGAAAGGTTTAAAAAAGAACAGAGAAAACAAGTAATATATCAGTGTCTGCTATCAGTTGCTTGACGTAAAAAGCATTTTTTTTTTATTTCCATTGCCCAATAGTAAAATTGCCCGTAGGGGTTACTAACTGGTGGATCCTTTTCATTGGTAGCATTAGCGGGCGGGTTGTCATTATTTTTGTAATACCCAGAATTCAGTAGCATAGAAGCGACTTAGCTTCGTCTTGGCTTGACATTTGATGTGCAAAATTAGTATAAGAAGGAGAGTGGAAGCATTTTTGATCGTGGTCACTCACCTAGGATTTCAAGTAAGTTGGTTTTCCTGCACTAGAAGATCTACTATTTTACATTTCAATTAGTTTTGTTTTACTTTCACCTCAGTGCTGCGAGATTCCGTAAGCTCGTTTGTTTTTTATTTACGTAAATGTATGAAGGTATGTTTATAGAAGTAGCAGTTTGTGTAGACTACGTTAATCTTTCTTTTCTTTTCTTTTTCTTTTTTTTTTTTTAAGTTTAATGTCCCACGATTATGCACTGGGGCTGAGGGAGACTGATTATGAAATGAATGATTATGTTGGAATAACGAAAGTGGGAGGAAACGAGAGAACTCTGTGGAAAAAAGGGCCATGGTGTTTGTTCATCACAAAGCACTTGGGAACAGTGTAGACCTATTTATTCCGTTAAGCCCCAATAGCTCTTCAACTTTGACAGTAATTACGGGGAAGGTTCTAGAATGCTGGTGCGCATATATAAGTAAAGAGAGTTGGTACCCAGGATGGTTACTTTCTTCATCAAAGCTCAATATTCAATTCACATACTAATGCCAAGTGAGCGATAGCGAGTCAAGATTACTTAGTAGTCAGGGTGATTATTTTATTACGATTGAGTGGTTCTATTAAAAAGGAAAAAAAAAAAAAACTGGCATAATTACGTATAAATATATTTTGGTTAGGTTTGCTTAATTTTCGTTCACTGGTAAGAGTGCACTTTGAGCAGAACAAGTGATTTTGGGTATCTTTTAGTTTCTCCCCCAATCCTGCAAATATAAGATCTCCAGTGTTACTTACTAAGGGAAATATAACTGAGCGAGTGACAGCAAGCGAACGGGGTTAGACACCCCGCAGGGCTCGGTTTAGTATTGGTTCCTATGAATGTTCTGTTTAAAGTGCATTTTTACCGGTTCACTTACATAGTAGGTCTGGACCGACGGAGTTTATGGTACTTAACCTTGGAACAAGGATTGAACAGGGAGTAATTCCTCACGTCAGAAGTGACCACACTACCACTGAGCCACCGTGGTCCGAGCTCTCATTTCATAACTTAAATATCATACAATATTGACTGTTGGATTAAGTCATTTGAAATCTTGGAGCATTTTGAAATTACTCAAAGGTGTATATAGGTTGCATAAAATATTTTTTCTTTACGTAAGTAATCGAAAAAAATGTCCTATGTTGGTTGAGGAACGTATCTTCACATAGAGTAGTATAACACGGTCATGTCCGTAGCTAGGATGTAGGCCAGGAGAGAGGGCTTGAGAACCCTTTTTGACCATCTTCAGGCCTTCTTGAAACTTTCAGCTTATTGGTATGTATATATGAAAGTAAAATGAGCTCAAATTAACTTCCACAAAAAATTAACTCATTCCCTTGCCTTAGTAGTTTGAAATATTAGAAATTAGTAATATAATTTTGAATAGTTAGTGATATGCGATGGTTCTAGCTTATGACGAACTGGTTCCTTGAAATCTCTGGTTAGTTCATATTTGGTCTAGAAAACATAATTTTCAAAATTAAAACATGTTTTCATTGTTTTGGATACATAAATTTGGAATTTAGGTATACATTCCTCCCCTCCCATCTGCGTTAACTTGATATGGAGAGTTGGCGTGTTTGCTATTTGTATTTGTCTTGGCACTTGATTTGGTTACTAAACCATAGTTGAAAGCCATGGGTATGCACGCAAGCCGCCACGAGAGTCTGCAACGGACGTTAAAGCAAATGCCTGACATGGGTTCGAATGCCAGGCAGTTTAATTTCACCTTTCACAGTGAGACTATTGTAGGATTGGACTGGGTTCATATTCTGTGCTTGGTAAAAACGTAAAACAACTGAATTTTAACTTGGACAGATGCTATAGATGTTATGAGACAGAGCATGTTATATATCGATAAGTAATAGTAAAGATATAATGTGGTTACTAACAGCAACGTGAAGACCACATAGTAGTTGGTAACTGTATTTTCATTGTTTTACGAGTGGTGGTTCACGGTATGATAACCAGATTTGATCAATCAAGTACTTGTATTACATTTTATTACGTTACAAGCAGTGGCGGATATAGCCCGGGGCCGGGGGCGCTAGGCCCCCCAGTTTTTTGAGTGACAGATATAATTTAAGGTATTATTAATATTTCTTTCAAAGTTTATAGTAAACTCATGATATACCTACCATAGTCTGGGTTCTTCCCCCCCCCCAGTTTTTACCTTCTAGATCAGACTCTGGTTACAAGCGGGACGTAAAACTGAAAGATGTTTTACTTTGTTTCCATGCGTTTTCTTTATAGCTGTGCCCAACCTGGGCTAATGCGCCTGCCTGCATTCCCTAATGTCACGAAGATAATTGGGTCTACTTCTTTAGTTGGTATAGTTTAAGGGCACCGTCATAAAAATCGTTCCGTGATATTGGTGTGTACCAGTGGCGTATTTACGATTTTGTTCGGGAGGGGCTTTGTTAACTTTCGGGGGGGGCTTTGCCTGGAAATGTGAAAATTCTGCAAGATATTTCATTTACTTTACTAAGTAAGATTTCGGGGAGGGCTTAAGCCCGGAAGCCACCCCCCTAAATACGCCACTGGTGTGCACAGTTCACGATTTCAGATAAACTGCGTTAAATAGCATACTATATACCCTGTTGGCATTTAGAATAAGATTCCTTCTCAATTCTTTACACTAATTTGATTTCTACTATACATTAAATATATTGTTACTTTGTATTTTAGTAGTCTTCCCCACTGGTCTAGTGATTTCCGTGTGGCCTTGCTAAACGTGGCCCCTCGTCCGATTCTCGGTGGGAGAGTGGAAACAAATTACTTCCATAAACGCGTTCACTTCTATTAATTGTCAGTCTCTTTTGGCCTAAGGTCGTAGCTGTGCGACATGAAAAAAGAAAAATAATTTTTAATTCCCTAGTTTTGGTTTTGTGTAGGTCTACTTGCTGGAGTTGAGACCTTCAACGGAACAGTAAGTTATAGAATTTATAACTAGTTTAATCAGTCAGAAATTATTCCGGTTCCTTGAGATTCATTCGGTTATTAGTTTTTCTTCATAGTATTGTTTCACTATTTCTAGAAGGAATTAGGTATTAACAAAGCAACTAATACGCAAAAACTCGCTATGCTAGGCTTTGATTCACTTGAATTATTTCTCCTATTCCGTTTGTGTTTTGATCCCCAGTTGCGCACATTCTAGTGTTTTGTTTTGAGGCCAGGCCCGTAAGTAGAGGGGGAGGCTAGTGGGCAACTGCCCCCTAAACTTTTCATGGCCCCTCCAGACCTCAATACAGAAAACACAATTTAGATATTTGTAAGAGAAGTTTTGATGACTTGCCCCCCTAATATATTCATGGTCCCTCTAAACATATGTGGCTGGTTTCGGGCCTGCTTGAGACTACGTTTACCCTGTTGTATCCAGGTGGGAAGTGCAGTAACTCGAAGGGTTCAAATGAAGCTTCTTACGAGAGGGTGACTTTTCTAGATATACAATCAAAGCTATTTATATCTCAGTGATGCAATACGAGGGTTGCACTGAAAGTTTCGGGAAAATGATAGAACGCAAGAACATGAAAGTGCATTTTTTTATTGCTTTTGAAAGTACTCCCCATGAATAGCAGTGCATTTTCATGCGATAGAACCAAATCTTGAAACAGGTATGCCACTCCGAGGTTGGTATCTGTGAAACCTGCAGTTTGTATGTCTCGATGGCTTCTTCTGGAGGTGCAAAAGCGCTTCCCACGCAACATGTTCTTTATTGTTGGGAACAAAAAGAAATCACTGGGAACTAAATCAGGGAAATAAGCCGGATGTCATGACTTCGCTTTCCTGGTCCAGAAAATCATTTGTGGCAGCTGCTGTGTGCGAGCTCGTATAGTCGTGTGCAGAATGATACGACGGTTGAACTGTTTGCTCACATTCAGTACTTCTGATAGACATATGGTTGTGTACCATTCTGCATTGACTGTTCTGGAATTCTCCAATGGTACAGTTGCAATATGACCTGATTTACCAAAAACTTATGCAATCGTTTGTTTGGAGGCACAGTGTGCATGAACAACTTTGATTGGTTTAGGTTCTCGCGGAACACCCACACAGCAGATTGTCGCTTTGTTTCCGGTTCGTACGTATATATCCAAGTTTCATTACCTGCTCCAATGTTAAACACCGAATTAGATGATCCAGACTTGAACAGTTTCGTTATAACTTTGCACCACTTTACACGGGCGTCTTTTGTGCGCGACTTAAATTGTGTGGGATCCAACGAGTGCAAAGTTTTTTTACACGTAAATAATAGTGCAATATTATTTGTATTTGGCTCATTACAATGCCTAAGATTTCCTGAATTTCGCGATAAGTCACATGCCAATCAGTGTTCATAATTTCACGAACAGCAGCAACGTTTTTGGGCATAATGACTGTCGATGGACTACCTGCACAATCTCCATCAGTCAGGCTGAGCTGACCACACGTGAATTCCTGAAACCACCTGTAAATTGTCTGAGATGGGGCTTCATCAGGAAAAGTAACAGTTATCTGATGAACACATTGTTGTTGTGTTAACCCTTGCCGAATATCGTAATAAATCATAATACGAAAATGCTCTCTCATCAGGTCAATTTTTGTTCACGATCACCTCACTTCAAACTAGTGCCCCGCAACGACAAAGATTGAGAGTTATAGAGTTATATACGGTTTATCTTTAGAGTGAACACTATTAAATTACTTGGAGAGGGGAAATCTTCCTCATCCTCCCGTTCATTCGAATCTTCTGGAAGCTCATGTGGTGCGTATTCCACGTTAAAGATCTAGAACCAAGTCTCAGATAGCCTCGGACCTGAATTGGATGCTAAACTTCGAACCAACCACGCTTGTGTAATGACTTGTGGTTTATTAATTGCGAAAGATTGGTAATGTAATGTAATTATAATGTACAATATATGTATTTTCTCTGTTAAATCATGGGTCGCGCTGGCTCAGTGGTAGAGCGCTCACCTCTGGTGCTTGGGGTCCCGGGTTCGATCCCAGCCCCCGCCAAGTGAACTTTGTGGTGGACAAACACCGTGTGCGTGGGTTTTCTCGGGGTTCTCCCATTTCCTCCCACTTACTTCATTCCACCATTTAATTCATTGCTCATCATCAGCGTCTCCCTTAGCCTAACCGGCATAACTGTGGGACGTAAAACTCAAAGGTTTCATTTCATTTTTTCTTAATCTCTTGCACCGACCGACCGATCTCGATCAAATTTCCAACGTAGATGCGGTTCTGGCCTGGGAGTGTTTTTAGCTATTTACTTTGACAGTAGAACTTAGGGGAGGGGGAGGAGGGGGACAGAAAAAATAAATGACTTAATTTACTTTGAAGTGTAAAAGTGCGAGCGTTTTCTTCTCTCTCTCTCTCTCTCTCTCTCTGTCTCTCTCTCTCTCTCTCTCTCTCTCTTCACTCCTCCAGTCTCCTCTCACTTTTAGGGCCGCGGTGGCTCAGTGGTAGAGCGTTCACCTCTGGTGCTTGGGGTCCCGGATTCGATCCTAGCCCCGCCAAGTGAACCTTGTGGTGGACAAACACCGTGTGCGTGGGTTTTCTCGGGGTTCTCCCATTTCCTCCCACTTACTTCATTCCACCATTTCATTCATTTCTCATAATCACCGTCTCCTTTAGCCTAACCGGCATAACCGTGGGACGTAAAACTCAAAGATTTCATTTCATTTTTTCCTCTCACTTTGATTTCATGATTTCGCACTCTGATGAAAAGTATTAAATACCGCCAGGAAAAGTACTAATATATAACCTCTCTTTTAGGCGCCCCTCCAACCACGCGCCCGGGACACGTGCTTTGCTTGCTCGCTCATAGCTGCGGCTCTGTGAGCTACATAAGTAACATACAATGCTTACGTAATACTTTGGGTAATAAGAACTATTAAGAAAGGAAGAATTGCATTTTTTTAACTTTGGGAAAGAAGCTACTATGGGATTAAAGATAAGGTAGGAAAGGCAACACATTCCAGTCTATGCTTTCACCCAGCAGACATATTGTTTGGAACCAAAAAAAATGTGACTTTTGGAATCTTGTACTTAGGTTCACAGCGGAAGCGACGAAATAACTTGAATCATCCATTGTAGCTCTCCCCGCAACCAGTTTCTAAAATGTTGGCAATAAGTTTGCGAAACGAGAGGTGACGACTCCAATTTTGGGTGAAAAGTCGCTATAAGAAATAATCGAGAAATTCATTGTCTATAAGCATTGTAAAAGTTGTAGATGTAAACTAAACAATATGTTCTACTCACTGGCGCAAATCCCGGGGGGGGGGGGGATGACGGATACATGTCCCCTCCAATCTTGGAACTGAGGGGGACTTCTCCCAAATAATCCGATTTGAAATGTGTTTTTTGGGAGAAATTTGATGATTTTTGTCCGATTGCTACAAAGGAACGTGAGATAAAAGAGATGTCCCCCAGAATAAGCCTCAAATCTGCAGCCTCCTAACGCTAAAGACAACTCTGATCCTCCACAACATTGTTTTTCAACTTCATAAGTATTTTGGACATCGCCAAAAAAAGTATGGTAACGGTCTTACCCTCTCCCCCCCCCCCCCCCCAATGTTGAAGACAGATTTGCGCCGCTGGTTCTATTCACATCTTTGTAAACAGAGCGCAACCAATCCTTTAATTCAGGGATCATTTCAGGTTGTTTCGGGTACTTTTGTTCATGTTGTGGTCAAAATAGTTCCGAAATAATTAACACTACAGTACTTACGTTAAGCAATTTTTTGTAAAAGAAAACATGCAGAATAATTAAAAGACCCCAGAGGACAAATATAACAAACACCTTCTTCGCCTTTATTCACGCATCTATAGCTAATCTTGTTGCTATCGGTAATGATGTATTACGTGTGTCTCTCAACGGAAACTCTGCGAACTAAAGGACATCAAGTTTGTAGTTATTCTTCGTTAGAGGGCAAGGGTAACATAACAATGCAGGATTGTGGAGTAGTGAGTACGCTGTACAGGGCCGGCGCTAACAGTTTTGCCGCCCTGGGCGGTACTTTCAAATGCCGCCCCTTTAATCCACAAACCTTATTTTGACAGAAGACATTCAGATATTAAGAAAAAGTAAGATACCATATTTAAAAACATGTATGAAAAGGAAAAGTAAACAAAAAATTGAACTGCCTCTCTCGAATGCTTTAATATTTAAACGACTCCATACATGACACAATATTCAGTATGCTCGATTTTGCTGTACGTGATATACAGCAGGGCATACAGTTTTTTTTTTTTTTTTTTTTAATGTATGCTTTAGTTCGACTAAGAATTTTAATTTTTAAGCTTATTTTATATCAAAAGGTGTTTCCAATAGAGTATGGAGCAAAAAGATAATATAGTGAGTCAAATATTACGGCAAAAGTAAGTAATTAGCTTAAGATTTATAATGTACTAAAACACAATAGAAATACACAATTTAACATAGTTTAATTGAAAAAACTTTTCTTGTTTTGGTATGAGCAAATTCCTTTATCACATTCGCGTAGTCCAATGTTTCAGCCAATTGATGTTCCATTGATATCATCACTAGAGCACTTAAACGTGTTTGAGATATGGAAGAATGTAGATAGTTTTTAATAAGCTTAGAGTAAGTTTCGAAAAATTTCTTTCTCAACTTGCCACGGTTACTGGTAAGATAAACCAAATCATAACTGCAACACTGACATAGGGAGCAAAGTCATATTTCTTGATTAATTTTAGTCTCTTTTGATGAACTTTTAGGCTTAATTATAGCGGTTAATAGTTTCAGTTCGTCTTTCAAATCACGGGTTAATATCTTTCGATTCTTCGCGTATTAAAATGCAGGCACTTTTCAGACAAAAGTTCAGGTGGCATATCGTTCAGATTATTTATATCGTAAAGAAAATCGAAATACTCGCTGTGATGTTTAAATTGCCCAAACCTTTCTCTTAAATCTAACACAATCACGTCTAGAAGTTTGTAATAAAAATCGATCTTGTATCTTGTTTGTGGATCTTCAATAGCTTCATCTTCTGCCTTCTATTGAAACTGTCTCTTCTTTCGACTTCGAGCTTGCACTGTATTGCCTATCCATGGATCATCCATATCTAATGCTGATGCCAACTCCATCGCATCAATTAAGCAAGGTTGAAACTTTGCATCATTTCTGCTCCTCTGAAAGTTCTCAGATTTGTTTTAAAGAAACCCTACTGGATCAAACACACTTTTGTTTACTATGTTTATGTGGAGTGAAAAGTCATACCACATAACGAGTGAGTAAAGAAAGTAAAGCCACGCAGGTGGTTTGCTATACACAGAACATCATGGGCGATCATTCTATTATATTGTCGTTACTTATTTGAAGTAAGGTATCATAAGCCTCTATTTGATATCTAAGTGAAGTCAGAGCATCAACTCGACTCTCCCATCTTGTGGTGCTGAATGGTTTTAAAGTGAGGCTGCTAATAGGTTCCTTTAGTATGGCCCAACGTTGAACTGACGCAGAAAAGAAGTCAGAAACTTTTTTTTAATTATACAAAAAAAAAAAAAAAAAAAAAAAAAATGAAACGGTGGACTTGAGATGTTGTGGCTACATCGTTAACGATAAAGTTTAGTAAAGAAACATGTAAATCTTGAGAATTTATTTTTTCTTTTCATATTGGAACTATTGTCATATCTTTGGCCCTTCATATCTTCGATAGAAGTTCATTTCTTTTAGCCGTTTAATTATTACTTCTGTCAGTTCTAGCTAGACCAGTGATGTCTTTTACTGGTACGAAACCAAGAAAGTGTTCGCAAATTTTTGTAAGCCATTCTCCATTATTGTATGTGATTTGTACAAAACGAACGATCCTTTGTACCAGAAATATCTGGTGTACAGTCTAGCACTATAGTATAATATGTTGCAGCTCTCAACAAAAACAGTATTTTACTTTCAATTTACTCACTAAGAATAGGAATTTAAAAAAATTTGGACATCTTTTCCTCAGTAATGGTCGCATTTATTTTGCCCTCCCATGGTTCTTTTAATGTGTTCGGCCATGATTTGTATTGCTTAAATATAAAAACAATTATATATATATTTATATATATTGTTGATAAGACATGATAATGAACAATTTGTAAATTGGTTAAAAACTCGCTGCTAAAACCTAAATGTCTCTAGGTGCTGTAGGCTAGAACCGCCTGTCTCAAGTGGGAGTGTACCTTTTGCGTACTTGGAGTGGAGCGTTAGAATATTGCTGAATAGAAAAAAATATAAAAGACACTTGACAATCTTATCCGCTCTAGCTGAAAATCTTATCTACGCTGCTGCAAGGGAAATCTTGAACGAGATACCTGTGGCTAGTAGTTTGATAATTGAAAATGAGGGGGAATGCTTTGAATTTCCTGAATCTGAGTGAAGTAAGTTTAAATTACATTCTCAGGGAACACAATTTTATTTTTCCATGTGGGCCTATTACGAAGCATTATATTTTAATAATATTCTTTTCTTTTTCAAATTTTGCCGCCCACTAGACGTGCCGCCCTGGGCGGTGGCACGGCTCGATCCCCCCTCGCGCCGGCCCTGACGCTGTATTTCCAAACTCTTCATCACTTGCGCTGATTAAAACAAACAAACAGAAAAAACTGTTTTGAACTAATAATGCTTCTCTACAGATGAACATTTTGTTTGCAGCAAAAAGTCGCTAAATGTGTAAGTAGGTAAATCGTCATTTAAAAATCACCCAAAAAAGTCTCCAATCGGAATTTTTTTTTGTCGCTATCGTAGGGCGACCATACGTCCCGTTTTGACCGAGACAGTCCCGTTTTAGGGGCGTGTCGCGGCCGTTCCGTCAGTAGATGGAAAAAAGTAGTATTCGTCCCGTTTTATGTAAATGAAAGAAGTAAATAACAAACCCAATACCTTTACTCCTTTTAAAAGTATAAATAATAACAAAGCGGCAAAAATTGAACTGAAATTCCCTATATTAAACATACTCTATAGTTCGCAGTACTGCTCGAAAGGCAGCAGAGGTTTTAGCAG
Organism: Thermobia domestica; assembly: GCF_964235325.1. Lineage (NCBI taxonomy): Eukaryota > Metazoa > Arthropoda > Insecta > Zygentoma > Lepismatidae > Thermobia > Thermobia domestica. The sequence continues at coordinate 34,770,968 of NC_137459.1, read as the reverse complement.
TTGGTTGTGTGTTGAACAAACTTCAACGTGTCTTTCCTTTTTGATAAGTACCCGCTCTGTAACAAAGAGAGAGAGGAGGAAATCTGATATCAAGGCACTGATAAGAACAAAGGTAGATCTAAAAGTCTAGGGTTGCAAGAACCTGTCCCGTTTTTAACTGAAAATTTTATGGTCAACCTACGCTATCGTTGAGGTCGAATTCCCCTTATTTAGCGACTTTACCCAAAATTGGCAACATTGACCCCCACCGAACAACACCCCGTTATCTTTAGCCTAGCCAGTATAATAGTGGGACGTAAAACTTAAAGATTTCATTTCGAACAACACTCCCAGAAACCTATTGTTATACCATTCCCAAAACACCCTTTTGTACAGTTCTCCCTATTCGAAAAAAATTGTAAATAGCAGTGTTCATAGATAAAAATGGAACTCAATTTTCCTGAATTTTCCAGGTTTTCCAGGTATTAATTTTGCAATTTCCAGGTCTAGTGGAAGAAACTAATAGTACGAGAACACATAAATTTTAAGAATACTATATTTATATATTTGAGAATGGCCACCCTTCTCCCCAATGAACGATTGTAATTAAATATTGAGTCACAAGAAAATAAATAATTAAAATAAATAAAATTTAAGTTGAAAAATATTAAGTTGAGAAGCCTACTAAGGGAATTATATAATACTTTTGTTCCATATTTGAATACATTCAAAATATACAAAAAATATTGGCTTGGGGAAGAAAAAAGGGCCCGCGAGATTTTAACTGATTCTTGTAGTACTCGACGACAGAAATAGATTACTGAAAGAATTTTCAAAATCGGCACAGGCAAACATGAAGAAAATCGCATTTTCAGGTACCGGTTCAAAATGGGAAGAAAAAAGGACCGCGAGATTTTAACTGATTCTTGTAGTACTCGACGAGAGAAATCGATTAGTGAAGGAATGTTCAAAATCGGCGCTGGCAAGCATGAAGAAAATCGCATTTTCATGTACCGGTTCAAAATGGGGAAGAAAAAAGGGCCCGCGAGATTTTAACTGATTCTTGAAGTACTCGACGACAGAAATAGATTACTGAAAGAATTTTCAAAATCGGCACAGGCAAACATGAAGAAAATCCCATTTTCAGGTACCGGTTCAAAATGAAAAGAAAAAAGGACCGCGAGATTTTAACTGATTCTTGTAGTACTCGACGAGAGAAATCGATTAGTGAAGGAATGTTCAAAATCGGCGCAGGCAAGCATGAAGAAAATCGCATTTTCAGGTACCGGTTCAAAATGGGAAGAAAAAAGGGCCCGCGAGATTTTAACTGATTCTTGTAGTACTCGACGAGAGAAATCGATTAGTGAAGGGATGTTCAAAATCGGCGCAGGCAAGCATGGAGTAAATGGCATTTTCATGTACCGGTTCAAAATGGGGAAGGAACAAGGTCCCGCGAGTTTGAACCGCTACGATGTATGTTCACGAATGTGCCCGTCTTCTCAAATTTAGTTAATTACTGTGACACTGAAACATGTGACACAGAGTCACATTGTGGATGACTCTGCAATCGGCAACCACTGCACATATACTCCTCCTGCCCCACAGTTTGATTATTTCGATCCATTCCTCACGTGCTAACGGCATGGTTCAACATCTGCAAGAAAGAGGTAAATGTAACGTTCAATTGGCAATAGCTTTTCACCAAATTAAGCTGCATGAAATCTGATTGCATATTTGACATACTGAGAAAATTCTAGCCCGTGGCCATATGTATCACATATCCCACCAGTTCATAAAAATTTTGAACACAAAATTACGGTCGTCCGTGTGACGTACTCCCAAAAGGCCTAATGTGTATCACCCACCTCACATTCAATGAAACCACATCCGTGTAGAATTTAGAAAGGAACTTCTTATGATGTATACAGGATGTCTCAAACGTTCCCTGACATAGGTTCCCTGACGACAAAATGTAAGAGGAAAAACATCTCGAAATATGACGTTTTCAATCTAAAGTGAACACTTTTTTAAAAAATCGGACAAGATGAATGTGCTGTATACTCTTTATGCACCCAATTTTAAATGAAAATGCAACGTTGTCATTTACCTGGACCCACGACATAAGTGAATGAAGTTACTGTTTGAAACGGGGGCTGGCCATCGACATGTTAGCGTAAAAGACAGTAACTTCACTCACTTCTGTTGTGGATCCAGGTAAATGGCAACGTTGCATTTTCATTTCACATTGGGCGCATAGAGAGTGTACAGCGCAAACGGGCCATCCGATTTTAAAAATTCCTTCACTTTAGATTGAAAACATCATAATTGGATATGCTTTTCCCTCCTACATTCTGTTGTAACTCTGATAATAACAGTTACCCTATGTCAGGGGACTTTTGAGACACCCTGTATACCTTATTTAATGTATGTTTGATGTCACTATAACTGTAGTATAATTTAGTTTGTTTAAATTTACAATTTAATACAAGTAGATTCGGATTTACATGCGTAGGATTTTGTATGCATCTAACTAATGAATTCTTTTATATTTATGCTTAACTTAGTGACTTGGCTTTGGACTGCAACTGATTATTGTAACCCATTATTGCTTGAGAAGAAACAAGATATCCGAATCTTCATTTGGAGAAATCAAAGTCTATTGGAAAGCTGGGGATTACAATCATTAATTTCTACATTTCAAGGTGCGTAGTAAATTATATATTGTGTTTATTGTTAAATTACTATTATTGGGTTTAGAATCAATGAAGCACTTCATGATATTTTATGGGGATCAAGATGGGTGCCGGATAGATAAGTATTTGAGCGTCAGGCTCTTATTTCTTTTCAATTTAATATTTAATCAATGATTATTTTTCTCCCTCATTATTCCACCAAATCGTATTCCAAGATCATATATCCATTTTTGTTCGATATATCCATATTTTTTAACATTATCTCTTTCATATTTCTATATTTTCGATTTTTGATATTGTTTATATTTCGATATTGCTGTATTTTTCGATATTTCTTTGGTGGACTTTGTGGTGGACAAACACCTTGCTCGTGGGTTTTCTCGGGGTTCTCCCGTTTCCTCCCACTTTCTTCATTCCACCATTTCACTCATTTCTCATTATCACCGTCTCCTTATCCTATCCGGCATAACCGTGGGACGTTAAACTTAGATTTCATTTTTTATTAATCTCAGCATTTTATAGTGTATTCTTAAGCTTAAGGTGATGTATAATTAAATTTTGAATTCAGTTAACTTATTTTGTTTCTCAGATTGTTTTTAAAATGTATGTACAAACGTTGATGTTCATTCTCGAGAGTTTAAAGTGACGTATAGTTATTAAACATAGTATTTAATATTGTACTCAACGTGGAAGTGATATACAGTTAACTTTTGAATTTAGTTAACATTTTTCTTTCTGAAATTGCTTTAAAAAGTATGTAAAAACGTTTTTATTTTCTTTCTTGAGTGCTAAAAGTGATGCAAAGTTATTAAGCTTACTACGTTATATTTTATTCTCAACCCTAAACTGATACACAGTGCGTTTTTGAATAAATTGTCAAGTTATTTGAGTGATGAAAACTGGTAGAAAATCCTGACTACTACTGGAACATTGTGATTTTAAGGTGACGACTACTGGTGCAAGGATTTTAAAATATTGTTTTTCCTTCAAGGGCTACTCCTTTTTGAATTCTGACTACATGGTCACTATAGGAAGGATCAGTGAGTCTTTCCAACTATGGTGCAGCTCCGACAGATTCACGATGCTCAGAGAAGAGACAAAATAGTATGTTTTCAAACTTAAAGTGAGAACCACTGGCGTTTTTACCTTGCTATGCAAAAGTGAGTAAGTACTCCAATGGGGTTCCAATGCGGTACCTAATTTCTGCATTTTAGATATATGGAAATACATGTCTCTAAAATGTAAAGAACTGATTTTTTTGGGGGGGGGGGAATAAACTATAGGTATGTGGGGCTTGCATACTTGACGCTACAATTCGGAAATTGAATTAAAATATGACTAACGGCTATCAAGATGTTGTCAAATAAAGGGAGGACCAACACAGTTAAGGGGTTTTCGTGTTAGATGCTAAAATTTCCGAAATCGGTCATGGAAAGTTAATAAACACCAGTAGCAATTTCATCTTAAAGTAATTAGATATCTTCATGGGGTGTTAGAACATCATGGAGTCTACCAAAATTAAATTTTAAAAGCTTTTGAAAATATAATCTGACATTTGTAAACAGTATTTGAAATATGTATTTACCCAAAACTTCCAGCTAGTACATCTAACATCTGGAGAAACACTGTGAAATAAAAGCTTGAAATTTCGGAAACAATTATTGGTCGCAACAAAATTAAATAAGATGGTACTTCTATGGGTTAAATCAGTACCTCAGTACAATTTCGATCGAAAGATTAGTTCAGTCCTAGGTTTTCTTCAGGCAATTCCAAGGGTTCATCGAGCTGTGCAAAAGAATGAAAATTCGCTGTCAATATCTAAGATAGTAACTAAGATATAAGGAATTATATATTTTATGACGTAAAAATAGAGATCTTTATGGATTTGTACTTTTGGGTCTTTCCTATAAGAAAAAAATTCAGAAAACTACTGTATATACCTTAATAGACAATTCAGTGGGCGGGGACACAGTAGCTTAGTGGTAGGGTATTTAACTAATCTTTTTTTTTTTTTTTGCAGAAACTATTGGAGTATTCACTTAACCCATAGAAATACGATCATACTTAACTCCCTATTTAATTTTAAAATTAAATAAAAGGAAATATTTCAGTGTAGCGACCCACGATTATGCATTTTAGTCTCAGGGAGATTATGATTAAAGCAAGTGAATGTTGTTGACAGAATTGATGGAATGCAAAGGTGGGAGGAAAGAGAGTACCCCGAGAAAACCCACGAATACGATGTCCACTACAAACTGACTTGGCCGTGGATCGAACCAAGAACCCAATACACCAGAGGTAAGCACTCTACCACTAAGCCACTGTGCCCCGCCCATTTAATTGTCTATTAAGGTATATACGGTTGTTTTCTGAAATTTCTTCTTCTTACAGCAAATACTCAAAAGTACAAATCCATGTGGGTCTCTATTTTTACGACGTCATAAAATACATAATTCCTTATATCTCGCTTGCTATATTAGATATTGACAAAAAATGTTCACTTTATTTCAGAGCCCAATGAACGCTTGGAATTGTCCAAAGAAAATTTAGAGCTGAATTAATCTTTCGATCGAAATTGTACTGACGAGTCTGAGGTACTCACTTAACCCATATAAGTACCATCTTATTTAACTTTTGTTAGGATTAATAATTGTTTTCTGAAATTTCAAGATGGTGTATAGCGTCTCTCTAGCTGCTAGATGTACTAGCTGGAAGTTTTAGGTAAATACATATTTCTAATACGGTACTCTTTACAAATGTCAAAATATATTTTCCAAAACTTTTAAAATTTAATCTTGGTAGACCCCATGATGTTCTTAAACTCCATGGAAATACCTAATTATTTTAAGATGAAATTGATACTGATGCTTATTAACTTTCCATGACCGGTTTCGGAAATTTTACCACCTAACACGAAAACCCCATAACTGTATGGATCCTCTCTTTATTTGACAATATCTTGATAGTCATATTTTAATTAATTTTCTAAATTGTACTGTCTAATATGCAAGCTCCACGTACCTATGGTGTCGTTTTTTATTTCATCATATTTCGGTAACTGTTAGGCGTACCGACTTGCGGTTTCGGTAAACACACACCTCTAACGTTATTTAAAACGTTATTAAGACATATTTTAGAATATTTAGAAATGAGTTCTGCGAAAATCATGACACCCGAAAACCCCCATCAGGGCGTGTGTGTAGTGTATTTAATTGAAACTACTTTTGAGGTTGTTGTAAGCCCTCGTAATTACGTTTCCAAAACTGCACCACCTAGTACGCAAACCCCACACTTCTATGGTGTCGCTCTTTATTTTCCCATATCTCAATATCCCTAAGGCTTACCGAGTTGAGGTTTTCGGTAAACAAATGTCAGTTCCCTACATTTTAGAGACATAAATTTCCACATATCTAAAAAATACAGACATTAGATACCCCATGGTACCTCGAACACCATTGGGGTACCCACTTACTTTTGAATAGTAATACATTTTGAGTTGTTGTTCAGCATCAATAAACACTTCATAGTTTTTCTACGTGCAACCCAAAAGTCCATACCTGACCGAACAGATTTTGTCCATTTAATCTCAAAAATGTTAAGATACTTTGTATTGTTAAGTACAACCAAGTTAAGCACACTGAATTTAATATTTTAAATATTTTCTGATTTTTGTTTCAGGTATTTCGTGCATCAAAACAAAACCAGGATTCTGCTTGGAAGACAGTGAAAAGAAGCAGTGTAGGTTGTGGCTAAAAGTACGTTCTTTCTGAAGACAGACCCAATTGTATTTACATTCTTTTGTACGAATATATAACCCTAATAAAGATACTGTACTACAAATTATTTCTTTCTTCCATAAATTATAATAAAATATTATCTCTGTTTAAAGAAAATGTTAGTGTTAAGTCATTTCAACTCTTTTTCTCTGTAATAAGAATATTATCCCTCGCAATATTTTTTATCTTTGTGCTATTACGATTGGATGAAGTAAAATTCTATACGAAGCACTATTATTTCAGACATGCATTAAGAACTAATGTATTGTTCTGTATGTAAGGCAATGTGTATACTGAACATGTCTAGCGAAGTTGTTTTAATATAGAATCTATAACTCAGCTTTTCAGTAGTCAACTTTATTGGGAATCCGAAGAAAGAAGTATATATATATTTAAAAAAACGTTGGACTTACCAACGTATGTGTTCGAATTCTGGACTAATCCAAATTATCCACAGAAATCATTATATATTTCTTTGTTGATATTTCAGATGTGTCCTTTATCCAAGTCATATGAAACGGAGACTTCATACATCGCTATACTTTGTATGAACTATGTTCCGTATTTACTTAATCACTTTGTAACTTTCTCTAGGGTTGACAAGGCCGCAGGTGTCAATCGAACAGTTTAGTGTTTCACTCATGTCACCTTGTGACTAAGGTACGTCCTGTCGGTATATATATGGTACTGGGTTCAATTAGCGATAAAATACATTTTTAGCATTAAACAAATGTAAAAATCTACACGAAATGAGATACCATGATCTCTGACTTACGGATAACACCAAGCAACTAATGGTACTGAGTGTGATTGAGTTTACTATCTGGCTAAAATCAGTGTTCCTTTAGCTATACTTCTTTTCGTGCTCTGAATTGCAAAGATTGAAATAACCGTTTTAAATTATTGCATATATATATCTTCTGAGTAATTCTGAGAATCATTGCTCTTTCTTTAAGCAATGTATGAGACTGTTAAACTGCTCGTTGCTTAAAATGTTGCACTAAGAAGGATGCATCCCGGAAAGTCCAAATTTGCAGAATGTCTAGAGCAGGGAAGGATAAATATGTTTAGTCGATGGCTGCACAACGCCTCCGCTGTCACCACGTTGTCACAGCGAATACAGCGGACGGTTAAGAATATTCTGCACTTACTATTAGGTATCTGCCTGGGAACTTTGGTGCAGCTACCCAGTCTCCTTCTTGGTGTCGCATTTTTAATGGCGAGTACTGAGTAGGAATCATCTTGTGAGCGAACACGTTTTCGGCTGTCAGCATACTTTTAATTATTGCGATATTAAAAAAAAAAACAAAAAAAACATACCTGTTAATTAAAATGTACAGAGAAGTTATTTCTGGAAAATTCTATTCAGGCCTCTTGTGGTAACAACTGCACTTTAGAAGAAGATACTATTAAGGAAAAGAATGAGGTAAAATAATCTTTATATCGTACAAGCAATGGATGATAACAGCTTAATAAATGATTGTACGTAAATTTTGTTTGAGTTTGAATATAGGATTGTATATGGCTGTGCATTTTGCATTATTATTGAAGTGCTGCAACTAACTAACTGCAAACCATATGATAAATTCTTACAGTAATATATCACATATTGATTTACTCTGTATGAAAACGAAAATAGTTTAACATATGGTTAACCTTCTTTGTGCCCATAATTTTAAAATTAACGCTTGTGTCACTTTTCAACACTTGGCTTTGCAGTAGCTTTCCAACGAATTAGCAGGAAGCCCAAACTTACAGGACACCCTGCAGGTAAATACATTTCTTTTGACAGTTTCACTGCTCCAAACTAAGATTTGAAAAGTGTAGTATTGTTAATTTTATTATTATTGGCACAAAGGAGATCAACCATATTTTAAACTATTTTTGTTTCCATACAGAGAAAAACACTATGCGACAACATTACAGTAAGAATGTATCATGCATTTTGCAGTATGTTGTAGCACTTCAATAATGGTGCACTATACGTACAATCTAGATCCTGAATATGTCCAATCCATATATTACAACAAGGCAATACGTATGCGATACAGGTAAAATCCGTATATTTCATATGGACAATCTATAAGCTACATACATCCAATCCATACATTACATATGGCCAACCTGTACGGGACATACGTATAATCTATATGCTGCATGCAGACAGTCTATAAGCTACATATGTGCACTCTGTATGGTGCATACGGATATTCTGTATGCTGTATCGGGACAAGCTGTGTGCGACATAAGGAAAATCTGTATAATACATACGTACATTACGTATACTGTATCTAGTCGTACGTACGGGGCACAAGTACAATATAGATGCTGTCTTGGGGTTGAACGCAAGAAACATACGTATAATCTATATACTGCATACGTCCAATCCGTATATTACAAAAAGGCAATACGTATGCGACATACGTAAAATCCGTATACTTCAGACAAACAACCTATAAGCTACATACACCCAATCCATACATTACATATGGCCAACCTGTACGCGACGTACGTATCATCTATATGCTGCATGCAGACAGTCTGTAAGCTACATATGTGCACTCTGTATGGTGCATACGGATATTCTGTATGCTGTATCTGGACAAGCTGTGTGCGACATAAGGAAAATCTGTATAATACATACGTACAATACTTACACTGTATCTAGTCGTACGTACGGTGCATAAGTACAATATAGATGCTGTCTCGGGGTTGAACGCAAGAAACATACGTACATAGCGTATAATACATATTACTTGAAATTATGCTCTGTCCTGAGAGTCAGCGTGTGTCATCATTATTAACTAATATGCTGTATATGGTCCTGACGTCACAAAGCTAGATATCACCTCCGTATATACTTGTTACTGCAGATGACGTCACACGAATGACGTCATTGCACTTATGCAGACAGTGCGTATAATACATGCTTTCTCAGCTATACGTTTGCTGCAGGATGTTATTTACGGTTGTACGTTAAGTCCAGAAACTACAGGAATTACGAATGTAACCTACGTTTTTAAGTATGCCACCTACATTTTTTTTTCTCCGTGTAGATGTTACATGTTTAATATTTAAATAGAATGGGTCTGCGTCGTTTATATGTATATTGGTAGATCGGATTTCGTGTGCACGTGCATGGAAAGAAAGCAAATAATTTGGTGAAGTAATTTCCACATTTTGTGACTGAATTTTTTTGAGTTTCTGCGGGGGGAATGAATTTTGTTCGGGGAGGAGATTTCCCCCGGGATACCCCCTGAACTCAACCCTGAGTGGAAAGTTTTGAAGCTCCGACGAGCAAGTATTATTTTCCATAGTTAGTAAAGAGGTAAGTGAGCCAACTATTTATTTATTTAATCTAAATGGTAAGAGGTATGTCCTATGTAATTGGCTAGTAATTTAGACGTAGAAATGGCAAATTATTTGCAGCGAAAGTAAAAACACGTATGGTCGTAAAGTGGGCCCCCTTGTCAATTCTAAAGCGAGCCCCTACTATTTTGTGAAAAAAGTAAAATATATGTTTCATGCCAAATTCTCATGGCTCGTGCAATTTATTTACAATTTTCAAGAGGACCAAAATGCCCAAAACAAAGACGAAACTAGTAACACAATGTCGTGGTCGAGGGCATGGAAGTGTTAATTCATTATCAAGATCATATGATCCAGGAAAGGAAAAGACACCACTGAAGGTGAAAGGAAGAGCCAAGGAAGACGATTCTGATTGTGTCTCAATCTGTGATATAAGTGAAGCATCAACAATATTCTCAACTTTAAACGTTCCACCGGGAAAAACACCGTTCACGGATGATTATGCCACATGCATGTTCTACACTGAAAATTTTTCGAGTGATACGAGAATAGAACTCTGGGTTCATTGTGTCATGTGTTCTTAGTGGGCCCATGTAGATTGTGCTGGGACTGACAAAGTCATTTATATTTGTGACTTTTGCCAGTAGCAATCTTAACTATGTGAAACATTTCATTTATCACGTTTAATTTGGAAGTTTCGGTTCTGAAGTTTGAGATTTTTTTTAAATGCCAAATAAGCAGGTTGGAGAAAGAGAGATGTTTAGATTTCTTATTTCTACCAGTAGAATATTGAATATTTCAGTTTTAAAAGTTTCAGTCTTCAAGTTTAGTCTATTTGAAAGATTGTTCTGGAGCTTAAAAAAAAAACTTTTTGATTTGCTATTTACACCAGTAAAATGTGGAATATTTAAGTTTAGACATTTTCAGTTTACAAGTTTAATCTATTTAAAAGGTTGTGCTGGAGTTAGAAAACGATTTTCAGATTGCATTTTGGCCATTAGAATGTAGAATATTTAAGCTTTAAGTTAAACTATAGTGTGTTCTTTACTTTCCAAAATTTGTTTCAATTTCTTCTAATAAAGTCTTTTAAACATTCATATTTCATTTTATCTCAATCCCCGGTATTTAGGACATTTTTTTAAAGCTTAAATACCTAATTCATTTAAAGTAATACAGATTTTTGCTTTGAGAAATTTATCTAAATTTAAAGGGGCCTGGTTTTGGAACAGTTTTTTTGAATGCCAAAAATGCAGTCCACATGAAAATCCATTTTTCCAAACCTATTTCTTCCTTGGTTGTTATGGGAAGAAACAGGCAAAGCAATTACATATCATATTATTTTCAGCCTGAATAGCATTTTATTCTGATCGATATTTTCTTAGATATATGGAAAAAACAAAATGGGGGCCCAGTTTTGGTACATTTCCTCTCTCTCTCTCTCTCTCTCTCTCTATATATATATATATATATATATATATATATATATATATATATATATATATATATATACAGACAGCGTGAGCCATAAGTCCCTTACCACCCCTTGTAAAATCCGTGTTCGTGGAAAATAGTGAACAAAAACCATGTAGTAACATAGTAGGCCGAGGGGAAGTCGAATTGTGATGGTGACCAAGATGGCGGCCATCTTGAAAGCCGCCATCTTGAATTCACGTCAAGATTTTTAAATAGAAACATGGTCATGCGGCACATCATTTTAGGCTAAAATTTAAAGACAAATACAATGCTGAAATTGGTTTGTTGATATCTTAATGTGCTCAAAAGTTACAGGTATTTCAAATTGCTAATTTTATCTGTCACGCATGGCGGAGCACGTGCTTTACGTGCCCCCCCATCCCGAGTTATGCACAAAGTAAGTCGTTTAATCCAATTGTCCATGACCCTCAAAAGATTTTCTGGTGAAATATCGTCACAGGCTGCAAATATGCGTTCTTCCAGGTGTTCAAGATCCCGGATCTTTCGGGCGTATACCTTTGCCTTTAGATGACCCCACAGATAAAAATCCAAGGGCGTCAGTTCTGGTGATCGTGCTGGCCATTCAATGGGACCACGGCGCCCAATCCAACGTCCAGGAATTGTTCATCCAGATAGGTACGAACCTGTAATCCGTAATGCAGATGGTCACCATCCTGCTGGAAAAACAGTGGAAATGTGCCGTCCTCGGACAACATGGAAGGGAGGATGAGATCACGCAATATATATGCAAATACCGTTCAGCAGTGGGGATACCAGGAATGATGAATGGATCAATTAATTTGGTGCTCCATAGAACATAACACACCATTAATTTGCCTGTACCTACCATTTTCCAAGGGTCAACCCACTGAGGATTTGTCGGAGACCAATAGCTATAGTTTTGCTTATTCACTTCCCCAGTGACATACAAATTGCCCTCACCAAGGGCCCAGTCGCAAAATACCACACGACGATCAGGGTCATCTTCAGATAGATGATGTTTAAGTTGAAATTTGTACGGATGCCACTTGCTTTTCTGTAAGATACGTCTGATGGATGTACGGCTGACACCACATTCCATGAACAGACGATGGGTGTTGCGGTGTGGTGATGTAGCAAATGATGCCAGCATTGCTACTGACGTGGCTTCATCTGTTTCGGTCGTGGGTCTTCCACACCTGGGTTTATCTGCTATGGAACCAGTATTCATGAACTTCTGGAAGAGTTGGGCGACACTAACATGGGACACAGGATATCGATCTATGTGCCTGGCATTGAATTCAGCTGCTACAGCCCTTGCACTCAGGGGCGTCATTTCAGACTTCGCTTGGGGGGGCAAGAGCACCACCGACATAAGACTTTCACGTTTTGTACTAGTATATTAGTAGACAATCGATTAAAATATATGCATTCCTCAAACTCTTGGGGGGGGGCAATTGCCCCCTCCTGCCCCCCGTAGATGACGCCCCTGCTTGCACTCCTTCTTCCCCATGCCCTGATCAAACTCCTTCCTCTCTGCTATCGTTAGCGGCATAATTATTCCCCTGCAACAACAGAAACAGTACGGTAAAATTAGCAATTTGAAATGCATGTAACTTTTGAACACATTAAGATATCAACAAACCAATTTCACCATTGTCTTTGTCTTTAAATTCTAAACTAAAATGATGTGCAGCATGACCATGTTCTCATTTAAAAAATCTTGACGTGAATTCAAGATGGCGGCTTTCAAGATGGCCGCCATCTTGGTCACCATCACAATCCGACTTCCCCTCGGCCTACTATGTTACTACATGGTTTTTGTTCACTATTTTCCACGAACACGGATTTTACAAAGGGTGGTAAGGGACTTATGGCCCACGCTGTCTGTATATATATATATATACAGAGAGAGAGAGAGAGAGAGAGAGAGAGAGAGAGAGGAACTGTACCAAAACTAGGCCTTATTTTGTTTTTTCCATATATCTAAGAAAATATCGATCAGAATAAAATGCTATTCAGGCTGAAAATAATATGATATGTAATTGCTCTGCCTGTTTCTTCCCATAACAACCAAGGAAGAAATAGGTTGAGAAAAATGGATTTTCATATGGACTGCATTTTTGGCATTCAAAAAAACTGTTCCAAAACCGGGCCCCTTTAAATTTAGATAAATTTCTCAAAGCAAAAATCTGTATTACTTTATATGAATTACGTATTTAAGCTTAAAAAAATGTCTTAAACATGTAAATCCCCCTCCCCTCCCACAATTTTTGCGGGGCTGAATTTGGATTTAAATGGCATCAGAAGTGTCACTGTTCATCTCAGCGACCTCAAAAATGATAGATTCGACATTAATATCGTTCATTTTTGATCATTTGTAAATGTCTTTCCACTCCTTTAAGCTACATCGTCAAAGTGATATGACAAAAATCATCTCATGTTCGAACTTCATCTACGTTGAAAATTTGATCGAGATCGGTTAGGTGGTTGAAGAGTTATTAAGTTTTATTTATTTATATGTATATATTTCCCCCTTCTCTCCAAAGTTCTATCGTCAAAGTGAATAAATGAATAGCATCCAAGGCCTCAACCCCATCTGTGTTGAAAATTTGATCGAGATCGGTCAAGTGGTTCAAGAGTGAAGTCATATAAACAGTCACTTTCATTTTTTTACATATATATATATATCTCTCTTCCTCCCCTACATTGCACCGTCAAAGTTAAATGATAAAAATTATCCCAAGCCCGAACGTCATCTATGTTGAAAATTTGATCGAGATCGGTTAGGTGGTTGAAGAGTTATTAAGTTTTATTTATTTATATATATTTCTCCCCCTCCTCCTCAAAGTTCTATCGTCAAAGTGAATAAATAAATAGCATTCAAGGCCTGAACCCCATCTGTGTTGAAAATTTGATCGAGATCGGTCAAGTGGTTCAAGAGTGAAGTCACATAGACAATCACTTTAATTTTATTTTTTTACATATATCTCCGTCTCCCCCTCCTGTCAATGTTAAATCATAAACAATATCCCAATCCCGAACGTCATCTATGTTGAAAATTTGACGAACATTGGTTGGGTGGTTCAAGAGTTATTAAGTTTTATTTATTTTTATATATTTGTCCCCTCCCCTCCTCTGCCCCTCCCCTAAGGTCTACCGTCAAAGTGATATGATAAAAAACACTCCTGGTCCGAACTTCGTCCATATTAAAAATTTGATTAAGACTGGTCTTGTGGTTAAAGCGTGATGAAATCACAAAGACGGGCACTCTTTTTATTTTTTTTACCTATATCTTCCCCTCTCCCTCCCCTAGGTTCCACCGTAAAAGTGGAATAACGAAAACATAACCTTATCTATGTTGAAAGTTTGATCGAGATCGGTCGGGTGGTTCAAGAGTTATTAAGTTTTATTCATTTTCATATATTTCCAGCGGTGTAGCCAAGGGGGGGGGGGCAGCGGGGCCAGGCCCCCCAAACGGTTTCCTGGCCCCCCAAATGACCAGCTTTTAAAACATCATAGTAAAATTATCTCACTTTATTCATTTAAAAGTAACAAAGTTTATTGACAATTAATAATTTATGGTAAAATAGTATGGAGAAATATTTTTTTCTATACCGATCGAAAAATAGTATAGTATCTCTTCCTTATACCGATCGAAAAATAGGATACTTTTTTGTGACAGCAGATTACACAATTTACTACGATTTATATTTGACAGTTTGAAGACAAACGTTTTAACATGGTACTATAAATACAGCCATAAAACAAAGGTACTAAACTGATTTGTAAGTACGTATATTTTATATGCTTTAACAAGTGTTTTAAAAGATATAGAGGATGGAAAATTTGGTGAGAAACAATGCTTTTATTCAATTTGGATTTCATTCGCTCTCTTTTATTTCTACTCAGTGTAATAAATAATATATTTTAAGTCACGAATAATAAATAAATATTTTTGTCAGGAAATCATAAAGAAATTAAATGAAATTTCAAAGAAAATCAATCTTGTGTAGATGATTCTGTATACAAGATCTTAAATTTAAATATAAAGGTAACCAAGAAAAGTTTTGTTGCTTTTTCACCCACCACATTCGAACATCGATATGTCACCTAACCTGGAAGAAAATAGTCAAAAATAGTTCCCATCAGCATCGACGTCCTTCTGAAAACGTTCTGGAAGGCCATGCAATCCATCGCGGTAGAACTTGGTGGGCCGTGAAACGAAGAAAGTATCAGGTGCATTTTGGACTCTTACTAAGGATTTGAACTGGCGTCCTCTAAGGTGATTGTCCAAAGAATGGAACAGGTGATAATCGGACGATTCAATACCCGGGGAATATAGTGGTTGCAATATTTTTTCCCATCCAAGGCGGAAAATGGTGTCCTGAGTCATCCTAGCCACGTGGGACTTAGCGTTGTCCCGTAAACGAGGACCCATTTGAAATTCAGAAGTGATGGCTCCAGAGTTTTGAGTTTTTGTTGAGCACAGCTCAACTGCTGACACTACACAGTTGCATTGATACTCTGACCAGCTGGTAGCAGTTCCCGATGCACGATGCACCAAACACCAGAAGAACCTTCTTCTGGTACAGTGCTGGTTTCTGCTGTTTTGAAATCGGTTCATGGGATGCTAACCAATGATGACGGCGCCGTGGAGCTTCGTATAGGACACACTTTTTATCACATGTCAACGACCTGTCCAGAAATGGCTCGGAAACAGTAAATAAACACATGCGACTGCCGCGTTGCCTTCTGGTCCGGAGTCAAAATATGAGAGACCCATCGACCCAACTTGTAGTGCTTCACAAGTTGATGGATGTGCTGCCGAATGGTTTCTCCACACACTGAATTGTAGTCCCAGTTCCTCTTTGTACATGTGTTGGTCTTCTGGCACGTGGTGTTTTCGGGTGTTTCGTCATCGTTCTTAAACTTGTTAAACCATCGCTGCAATGTCCGCGTCTTCACGACACCCTCACCAAAGGCCTGGCATATCTTCTGTCCCGCTACAGCGGCGTTTGACCTCCATTTGAACTCGTTAAGCATACATGCTCTTATGACACTCTGTGGATGTCCCATGTTCCCTCTGTCTTGACGCAAGTTCACGGTGTGTCTGAATTGCCACAACCAGGTAGTATGTTGGATATACCCACACAAACAACTGACGTTCGCCTTATCTCTAGTCGCATTCAACTCACAGTGTGATGTCTAATCGAACACAGACCTCCACGGAAAAGGACAGAACTTTCTTGGTTACCTTTATAGTTATGCACAAAAGTATAGCGTGTGGTCCCGGGCAGTAGTTCTTGATTAAGCATAATAAAAACTATCTTGAATATAATTTATGGATAATAATAATAATAATAAGATTTAATAATAATAATAATAATAATAATAATAATAATAATAATAATAATAATAATAATAATAATAATAATGTTGATAATAATAATAATAATAATAATAATAAGAAGAAGCTAAAATAGTGTTTTTAGTCTTCCAGAAGGAAACCAAAATTTTCCTTTCTTTCAGGCCTCAAAAACACTAGCAGCAACACATTTTTTGGCTTTGTACTCCCATGCGCAAAAAATATTGCGCGTATACTGTAACTCACAATTTTTCCATTTTCCATATGTTTATTGGTAAAATTCAGTTATTACTACATGGATATAATAGAAAGCAATCCATCTAAGGAGATATTTCCAAAAAAATATAATAAAATAATAAAAAATATAAGCAAAAAACAAAATTATGTTCGGTTTTGTGTATACTGGCAATAATGTTTTCGAGGGAATTTTTGGAGTAGCACAGCACGATTGCAGAGGGAATAACAAGATTGGTAGGAAAAGAGCTGAACGAAGGAACTGGAAATTGGAGTAAAATATTGCATTTATTGGCTTAAATCTAGGGTGTAAATTGTCTGCCAAATATAAATTAGCTTCTGTAATCAAGATGTTAAACGGAAATATATAAACAAAGAGAAAAACTGTTGTCTTAAGTTAGGAAGTGACATGCTCTATAGCCATGAGCATTTATTTCTTAAGAAAAAGATAGGAAACAAAAGAAAATCTGTGTGGGCAAGTAGGTAGAGTGACGGGCTAGTAATTCTTATACTGTTTTGACACCAGATCGAATCCCATCCGGTCCTGTTCATTTTTTTTCTTTACAAAACATTGTAGAAAGTGTATAATTTTTATTTTAATAAGAAACGAAATAATATAATAATGAAATAACTTTTTGTTTCCTCTGATGACTTATTTATTCAGAATTAGCTTACTATTTATTACTAATAGCGATTGTTTTTAGTTTATGGTATGGTATGCTTAACCGTTCCCTCTCCGTTTATACACAGCTTCAACTCACTGCGAGTGTCTGTGAGTCAGGAACAGGAAAAAACAAAACAAGAGCAAGGTGCAGCTTTACACACAGCGTGAGGAACACAGTCACAGCGATAGCTCGTTGTCATGAAAAAAAAACTGTTCTAGTGTTTCTGTGTGTGTGTTTCTTTTTAAAGTATTGACTCTCTCTCTCTCTCTCTCCTTTTGTTTCATATCCACAAGCGCAACAAATGCAAGTCTGTGTGAAAAAAAATCAAGAGTGCTTTCTTTAAACAAAACTAAATTTTACAGCTCTCTTTGTGAGGAACGCGAATGCTTCCAAAATATGCCATGAATATTAACTATAATCGTACCGAATTATACAGTAGCGTGAAAAACTGATAATAAAATGATGTAACATGCATAAGATTTTTTTTCTAGAGTAACCACACATTAAACATAACAAATTACATTTATGGGATTACAAATTATCACATTACGTGTCGGTGTAGGCCTATTCGTTTTCACATTCGAGCGACGAAAGAAGAAAGTGTGGTGATAGTTATAAAAACCGAATACCAGATTTCAATAAATTCAAGTTACATGGCTCCTACATATCGAAAAAAATGATTTTTCGATGTCTGCTCATCTATTTGTCTCTCGGTTCGTCACGCTTTTACACGCACTCAAATAGAGGCCATACTGTTCAACGTATCTGCACCGAATTCTAGACATCACGTTTTAATAACATAATATGTTTCTAATTTTATGTCCTTCGACACCTAAAAGCAAGGGTAATTTACTGAAGGATTAAAATTTAAAATAATTCAATTTTCTCAAATAAAAAAAGCTGTGACGATTTTATTTACTTTTGATAAATGTATATTTTATTAACAAATCTCCACCACATATGAATAATTTTTCTGAAAAAATATATATGGTGTAATTTACTGTATGGTATGCGTTCTTTTTGCACAATTTTCTCAATCACATTTCATAAATAAACGTATCATTAATTACCTAACAATATGACAACTCGTTCGAAGGAGTAGCTTAATCTTAGGGTGAGCTTTCCCCCGAAGATTTTCCCATTAACGCCTCAGGCAATTTTGTTCATACTTCGTAAAGAAATATTTCATTAATAAACTAACATAGAGTATAAATAGTTTATTCCGATAACATACAGAAGAAGTGGTTTTCTCAAGGGTTGATTTTTTTTTGACAATTGTCTCAGTAATAACTGAGGCAAATTTGTTCTAATTTCAGTAAAAATATTTTCTGTAATAATCTTACAATATGGTATAACTCGCTTGTTCCGAAAAGAAAAATCCAAAAGAGATAGTTTACTTTGACAGTGAAATTTTTCCCGACGATTTGCTTAAAAATTACTCGATATACTGTCAAAATTACAGATAGAAGAGTTTACCTTTGGGGGTAAGCTTTTCCCGATGACCTTCCTAAAAACAACTCAGGAGATGTTTGTTGTTCATGTTTTATAAATAGGTGTTACATAAATAATCTAGCTATATGGTATAATTCCCTCATCCGGAAAATCTAGAAATGGTATATTACTTTTGACAGTAAGTTTTACCCTGCGATTTTCTCAAGAACGACTCAGGCGATTCTGTTCGTATTTCATAAATAAATGTTTTATGAAAACACTAACAATATAGCATAGCTCGTTTGTACTGAAAAGCTCCACAAGGGATAATTTATTCTTGGGGGTGACTTTTTGCATAATTTTCTCAGAAATTACTCAGACGCTTTTGCTTATAGTTCACATACAATTATATCCTCTATAATTCTAATATATGGATCAAGTTATTTCTAACGGAAATATGACCAATGAGTACTTTACTTTTGGGCCTGAAGTTTCTTCTAGCAAAGTTTTCCAAAACATTATTTTATTCGCAATTTCCCAAATAAATGTTTCAATAACAGTTGCAGCCTAACATAAGTCAGTGTAAAAAATTCGAGAGAGAAAGTACAGTGCGTTTACTCCGTACCCTTTCTTAAATATATTTTTAAATGTTACACCTAATCACAATTTTCCGAACAAAATCGAAACTTCTTTTTAAATGTGCCTTGTGTTCAAATGGTTCAAGTGCATTGGTTCTGGATTAGATTTCCAGTGAGAGCTAATGCATCTTCATCCAAGAGATGTGACACGTCGGCGCAAAGAAGAAAGTGTTTAAATAAGCCTAACCAAGCTAATCAACAAAAGAAATAATTCAATGTTACGAAATTATCGTAGAAACGTTGTTAATATTAGGTAGGTTCGACTGGAATGTCCAAACAATTGTCAATTCCAAAGGTCTTTGTTTTCGTCCGGCGGGAGCTCATGTGATTCGGATTTCACGTTAATCAGTAGGTCCACGTCTCATATAGCCTCGCTGCTGAAAGGGACGATAAACTCAAAATCACATCACACATCTTTGTTTTTGCCTTTGTTTTAGCTCATAAATGTCTCTGTTCATAAGCTCCTTAGTGGTTAGCGTACGCGCCTTTGGCGTGGAAGACCCGGCTTCGATTCCCGGCGAGAGCTCACGTGGTTCGAAGTCCACGTTAATCAGTAGGCCGACGTCTCATATAGCTTCGTTGCTGAACGAGACGTTAAACTCAAACTCAATGTCTTTGTTCATAAATGTCTTTGTGTATGATTTGCATATACGTGGCATGGACATTAAATTTTGATTTCTACGCCATATGTATCTAATTACATACACACCTATAGAACGAACACAACAAACTGGGAATATCTACATTGTTTGCGTATGGAAAATAATCACGCTCTACTGTACAGGACAGCCGTGTGTATGGAATTCCATACACATGGCAATCAACGTATTAGGAATGTATAATAATAAGAATTATTATTATTATTATTAATAATAATAATAATAATAATAATCATAATCATAATAATAATAATAATAATTATAAACAGAAAACGATACGATCACTTACATAATTTATAAATATAAGTTAACATTTAATAAGCATATAACTGCAATGGAATTAAGTTGTTTCTCTGGCTCCCTACAGCCCTTATTGTTCTAAGGCGTAGAAGAGAACTTGTGGCACCCACGATTTGGGGCGGTGTGTGGTCACAACTTGGTATCCCTTTGTTGTTAGTCCTAGCTTTCTAGACGGATGCAGTTATTACCGGTAGAATATACAAGCAAATAGACTTTTGTATTACTATTAAAGTAAATAATTACACTCGTTCCTTCAATGTGATACTTGTGGTTGCTTAACCGTATACAGACAGCTGATCCATGGAAAAATCGTTAATAATAATAATAATAATAATAATAATAATAATAATAATAATAATAATAATAATAATAATAATAATAATAATAATAATAATAATAACAATAATAAATAACAGGAACTCGACAAATATTCTTGCAAATAATAGGAAAAAGTTTGCGTCACACTGTTCACTTTGCTGGACACACCAGTGTGGCGCGTTATACCGATTGTGGCACACCGGAATATAGGGTATGTTTTTTAAATTTTTTTCCAAACTATTCCAACTGCTTCAATTGAAATGGATCTATAATAATAAGAGAATGAATTTAGTCTTCTTACCCTTCAATTTAGAAATAAGGTTCGCGAGAATTTCATAAAAGAATAATATACTCAGAATTGTATATAGTAGTTTGTTTTATTCGAAATTACATACTTCCTGCAACTGTTTTTTGGTTGAAATGATTTGAAATGAAATTTTAAAGTTTTACGTCCCACGATTATGCCGGATAGGCTAAATAAAGGAGACAGTGATGATAAGAAATGAATGAAATGGTGGAATGAAAAAATTGGGATAAAACGGGAGAACCTCGAGAAAACCCACGCACACAGTGTTTGTCCAGCACAAGGTTCACTTGGCGCGAGCATAGATCGAACCAAGGACTCCATGCACCAAAGTGAACGCTCTACCACTGAAACACCGTGGTCTCTGAAATTACTTATGGAACTACCGAGAACTATGCTGTAATATTTGAATGTGCCCCAAGTTTACAATAATTAGTTTAGTTAAATTCATTATTAACAATTAAATAATTGCATTCATTATTAACAGGTAAATGCTGCTGATGCAAAGACTTAAATCTAGCGATACCGCGAGCGTAAGTATTAAACAGAGGGATTTTAAAGAGCCCCCTGAGCTGGGGGCCCTGGGCTCCATTGGCTCCGCCCTTAAACCGCTAATGCATATAGATTATAAATTAAAGGGGACGGGCCGGGTCCGTTCTAAAAATTCCGGCCCGTGCAGACCTCTAGCTCCTGTGTATATGCTATCTGAAAATACAGTAGAGTTTCGCTTATCCGACATAAAACAGGCAAGCAGAACGCCGGATAATATGGATGTGTTAAGGAAAGACCTATAAAAGTCAAACTATGATATAATTTTACACATTACGCATCTAGTTATCATCTTTGCAAGAAACAAATATAATGCATTGACTCAGTGACGTATCCAGTGTGAGGTCCTGGAAGCTGTCCCTTATCAAACCTCAAGCACTTTTTAATAAACCTACTTTTTCCCTTTTGAGGTTTTTTTTTTTTATGTCAGATTACTTTGAGTCAGTGTCCAAACTGTGGACAATGCGTTGTTGTTATAATTCTAACAAGTAACACTTCCCAAGTGTAATACTCCGATTTTGATAAAATTTGGCAGGTAGTTACTATACATAAAATAAACAAATAAGTGCTTTTTATTTTTTATTTTTTGCTGAAAAACGGTTTTAGGGGGCAAAAGCCCTCACCCAAAATTTGAACTTTGACGCTCGAAAGGCAAAAACAAGTGGACCAAAGTGAACGAAATTGAGAACAGATATTGCGGACATAAAATTAGGGAATACGTGTTTTGTATTTTCCTGGAAAAACCGGTTAGGTGGGGCACAGATCCCTCCAAACCTTTGATCATGAAATATCAAAAGTGCTAATAACAGTATGTCAGAAGTGCCTAAATTTACATGAAGAATTGGAACAAAACTTTGTGTTAGGACAATAAGCAAAAAATAAACAAATTCGGCTTTTTTTATTTCCTGCGAAAAAACGGTTTTAGAGGACAAAAGGTCCCCCCATGAATTTTGAAATTTAACGCAAGAAAGGCAAGAAAAAATGTACCGAACTGAATGAAATTGTTCACAAATGTTGTAGAAGTAAGATGAGGAAATACGTGCTTCGTATTTTCCTGAAAAGAGAAAAAAAAACTTTTGAGTGGGCCGAGGCGTTGAGTGTCGGAAGGAGCGGACCGAAGCGAATGAAGTTGTCTGTAGATATTGGATATGAAAAATAAAGCCTCTCGTGTTTCACAAGTGTCTCCATCAGATTTCTTCAAATTTGGCAGATCAACAACAAGCTCAAACAGTATAGCGTATTTTGTAGTATTTCACGAGGCAACTTTAACCCTTACAATGTTTTTCCGCATAAACAAAAACACGTGCCGATTAATTTCCTGTTTGCTGTTGATGTGCCAAAATTGATAGGGACATCTTTAAAACACGAAAGTCCTTATTTTACATACAGTCTATACAATATCTACACACAATTTCATTTGCTTCGGTCCACTCCTTCCTGCACTTTTACGGTAATATTTACTTTTTTTGGAGGGGCTCTAGGCCCCAACACTGTTTTTTCATACAAATTAAAATGCATTTCATTTATTGTTTTGCAAATCGTCCCTATACGAAGTTTCGTTGCAATTCTCCATACTCTTTAGGAACTTCTGACGTATACATACTTATTTGCGCTTTTGATATTTCCTAATCAACAGCTTAGAAGGTCCGTGCCCCACTCATTCGCTTTTTTCCAGAAAAATACGAAACACAATTTCCTCAATTTACGTCTACAATATCTGTGCACGATTTCAAAATTTTGGGAATTCTGCCCCCTAAAACCCCAGAATTGCAGAAAATAAACTTTTTTTTTTTTTTTTTTTTTTTTTGCGTATTGTCCCTACACAATGTGTCGTTCCAATTCTTCATGTCCTTTAAGCACTTCTGACATACTGTTATTAGCACTTTTGATATTTCACGATCAAAGTTTTGGAGGGGTCTGTGTCCTACCGAAACGTTTTTCTTTTTTGCAGGAAAATACGGAGCCCATATTCCCTCATTTTTCGTCTACAATATCTGTGCACAATTTCATTCATTTCGGTTCACTTCTTCTTGCCTTTCGGGCGTCAACTTTCATCATTTTGGATGGGGGATTTTGTCCCCTAAAACAGGCATTCGTTTAGTTTTTGCGTATTCTCCATACACAAAGTGTCACCGGAATTCTTCGTCCTTTACACACATCAGACATATTGTTACTAGCACTTTTGATATTTCATGATCAAAGGTTTGGAGGGGTCTGCGTCCCACCTAACCGTTTTTTCCAGGAAAATACAAAACACGTATTCCTTCGTTTTACGTCTCCCATATCTGTGCACAATTTCGTACACTTTGGTCCACTTGTTTTTGTCTTTCGGTCGTCAACTTTTAAAATTTTGGGTGAGTGCTTTTGCCCCCGTAAAACAGTTTTTCCGCAGAAAATAAAAAACATGTATTCGTTTATTTTATGTGTAGTATCTGCCTGTGAAATTTTATCAAAATCGGAGTGTTACACCTGGGAAGTGTTACTTGTAAGAATATACCGTAATGCCATTGATACCAGGTGGAATTAAAGAACACTTTTAAATGGGATTACAATTTCGTTTCCGGTCTGTTTATAACATTACTGTATTAGAACGATACACTCATTGCCATTTGCTATTTTTGTTATGTGATATACGTAGCAGACAGTTTTCGTTACATGTCTCTAGAAAATATTTTTTGATTTCGTGAGAGTTAGAATTAAGTTTGACCGGTTCATAAATGACAAGTAAGAAACGTTTAAGAGAAATACAGAACTGTTGCATTATTATTATTATTATTATTATTATTATTATTATTATTATTATTATTATTATTATTATTATTATTATTATTATTATTATTGATATTTTTAAAACATTAGAATTACGTGCTTACGAGGATTCGTGTCGGGTCCCCTCCGAAAAGAAAAGCTGGATATGTGCCTGCACTGAATGATAGACGTATGAGTCAAGGTATAGACGAGCGTGCTAGGCGATCGAGTCCGGAGCATCAAAAACAGACTAAGACCACAACTTGCAGTTCTTCTTGCTGATTGATGCTGCTTTTTACCTGCTATGATATGTCGGATAATAATGTGAAATAAACGAAGGTAAAGATCATGGCGTATTGGTATTTCATGCACCTGAACCTGTAAAATATTTGTGCCGAAAACATCTTTCACTCACTAGCTAAATTTGAGGGTATGATCGCTCATCTTGCCTTATAAAGTATAGTCTTATAAAGAATATATATAGCGTAATAAAAACCTTAAGACCAAATTCAATGATTTTCTATAGTTTTCTTTTTTAATAACGGGAAACTTGTTTATTTCATCACGATAAATCACGTTTGATACTAAGATGTCTGTTTCTGACTATATATATTTTTCATACTTTATTGGAGACAATTTTTTTTCAAGAAAAGAGGATGATAAAGGAAGCTATACAACACCACAAACTGAAAGCAATCGGTATTACTAAAAGTACTCTAATTCTAAATAAATACGTCATCAGAGGAAACAAAAAGTTATTTCCTAATTGTATTGTTTCAGTTTTAACATAAAAATTATACACTTTCTACAATGTTTTGTAAAGAAAAAAAATGAACAGGACCTGATGGGATTCGATCTGGTGTCAAAACAGTATAAGAATTACTAGTCCGTCACTCTACCCACTTGACCACACAAATTTTCTTTTGTTGCCTATCTTTTTCTTAAGAAATAAATGCTCATGGCTATAGAGCATGTCACTTCCAAACTTAAGACAACAGTTTTTCTCTTTGTTTATATATTTCCGTATAACATCTTGATTACAGAAGCTAATTTATATTTGGCAGACAATTTACACCCTAGATTTAAGCCAATAAATGCAATATTTTACTCCAATTTCCAGTTCCTTCGTTCAGCTCTTCTCCTACCAATCTTGTTATTCCCTCTGCAATCGTGCTGTGCTACTCCAAAAATTCCCTCGAAAACATTATTGCCAGTATACACAAAACCGAACATAATTTTGTTTTTTGCTTATATTTTTATTATTTTATTATATTTTTTGGAAATATCTCCTTAGATGGATTGCTTTCTATTATCTCCACTTACTAATAACTAAAATTTACCCATAAACATATGGAAAATGAAATAATTGCGAAAAATACGCGCATTTTTTTGCGCATGGGAGTACATTGTAGCTGCCCCCCCCTCAAAAACGACGGCTCCCCTACACAAACCTGCTGGCTACACCCCTGTATATTTCCCCTCCTCCGCTTCCCCTCCCTTAAGAACTACTGTCAAAATGAAATGACAAAAAAACTCCCGATGTTTGAACTTCACATATGTTGAAAATTTGGTTGAGATCGATCGGATGGTTCAAAAGTAATTAATTCACGAACATAGTCACTTTTATTTTTCTATTTATTGATTTTTGTATCTCTCACCTGCACCCCTTCTCCTACGTTGCTCCGTCAAAGTGAAATGATAAAAATCATTTCAGTCCCGAACCTCACCTACACTGAAAATTTGATCAAGATCGGTCGGGTGGTTCGAGAGGTATTAAGTTTTATTTATTTATTTCTATGTCTCCCTCTTCCCCCTCCCTAAGTTATACCGTCAAAGTAAATAGCTAAAACACTCCCAGGCCAGAACTGCATCTAAGTTGAAAATTTGATCGAGATCGATCTGGTGGTTCAAGAGATTAAGAGACACAAACATAGTCACTTTCAATTTTATAGATTAAAAATTTTGCAATAAATATACAGGGTGTTTCAATAAACAACACCGACAACATTTGGGCGGTGATTCCTGACACTAAAATAAGACAAAAAAGTATAGACTAACCCGAGTGCACAAATGGTTCCTTTCGAAGTTATAGGCTGCCGAATACATGAAAAAATGAAATTTAAAGGTCTATAGCTCCAAAACTATAAGATATACCGTAGTCGGGTCAAGACTTCACTTACGAACTTATATATGTGCTATCCAAATATCCATGTTTCAGAATCCTGTGGTACTTCCGCAACAATATTTGCAGACGTAGTTGGTGAGTATTTCAAATTACATGCCTGTAGCCGCACTCTTTCGTAAAACTTGTTCTGTGAGTACCTTAGGAGTCTGAAACATGTGTTTTTGAATATTATACAAATAAGTTTCTAAGTGAAGTCATGACCCGACTACCGTAGGTCTCATATTTTTGGAATTATGGACCTCTAAAGTCCATTTTTTTTCATGTTTTTGGCATCCTACAACCCCGAAAGGAAGTATTTGTGCGCCCAGCGTGTCCTATTCATTTTGTCTTATCTTGGTGTCAGGAGTCACCTCCCAAAAGTTGTCAGTGTTATTTTGAAACACCCTATATATTTAGGTGGTGGACTGATTCATTAACTTCAGGTTAACGAATACCCTACTACGCATTTGAAAAATTTACAAGCTTAAAGTATTTTGTTTTAAAACTATTTCGTGATTGCATATTATTAAAATATATGAACTATAACTATTTTGAAATACCAAGTGAGTAAATAATCTTTTGAATTTGCGGGTTAAGAGCCCTCACTACTTCTCGAGCATGTCAGATTTCAGTGTTCTGGGAGCGGGGAGAAGGGTAGTGTAGGTGTGTCCATTCGTCTGTCAGTCGAACTCGTCCTGTAGTGTTTCCACTTTGCATTAAATATCGTTATCGGTGCTTAAACATTTTCCTCTTGTTTTGTCATTTGTTAGGAAAATTCTACCACATTCTCATGGGTGACGTATTCACACAAAAGATACTACAAATTTCTTACTGTTCTTCTTGCAGATTTCGTACAGAACGTTAACTTTCTTGTCGAATTATTTTTTTCCTTTAGACAATTCTTTCATATCAGATATGGTAATCTTGAAATTCCGCCCAAAATAGTTTTCATCAATAAAACGTGTAAATTTCGGTTATAAGTTTTCTTTAAAACTTTTCACTGCTTGAAAACAATCATAGTGAACCTTCCTGACATCCCTACAGACACTGATCTCAGCATAAACGATGAATCCTATACTTCTGGGACAGTTTACTGCAATACTTCCGCGATGCTTGAATGGCAATGAAGTTGTATTGTAGTCGACTTCGAAACTACCCTGTACTCTGCAACAGCGCTAGAGATATGAATAAGCGACATACCACACACACACACAAATACACACACACACTCACAACGTGTGAACACAGGTTCTTCTTAGAAACGCGCGCGCAGACTTTTGATACCTGCCGGACAGATAGTAAAATTATTCCCGCACTCCACAGTCCATTGACACGGTTTCCAGCTGTGGAGGAGACCTTTCAGTTTGTCAAAAAGATGAAGGGACTTCGTAATGAGAACTGCTGTGTTGCGTTTCCTGAAGATTTGTTTTTTAGTCTCCCATTGTAAGAAAGCATATGCCCTATGCAATTTCAGAAACGTATATCACAATACTTCACACGCAAAAAAAAAAAAAAAAAAAAAATGCTAATACATTGGCGTCACTAAAATATTTTGTTTGGGGGGCTGAAGATCTTTTGGGGGGCATACTCCCCAACAACCCAAAAACTCCGTTTAGTATTTTAGAATCATCTGCAATCAAGGACACAATGAAATTCGCTTTTGGGCGAGGGAAGGGGGGGGGGAGAGAATATTGTTGCTGCTCTACGCTTTCATATTTTTGTTATCATAGTCATGTTTATTTGTTTCACTTTTATCGTTGCGGAAATGCACATTCTTGTACTTCATCGATTCAATCACGCAATTTTTTTTCTTTCTTCATTTCCTTGTTTCCTTGATAGTTATTTTTCTTAAAAATACTTCATGAAAAAGTTCTTTCTCAGCAATCTTATTTTTATATTCGACTTCTGACCTGCCTGAAATAGCAATACAATAAGATAAAAATAGTCAATAATAAATAACATATAAAATTTCTTAAAAGTTATCCATCTAAAATTTGCCACATGAGATAGTTTATAGTTGAGACCTCACCTTGCGGAAACTAAGAAGTAAAGGAATGAGAAGTTCAGTTCACATAGTATTTCCAAGTGAGAAATACGATAGAAAAGCATAATTACGTCCAGTGGCGTATTTACGATTTTGTTTCGGAAGGGGCTTTCCTAACTTTCGGGTGGGGGAGCTTTGCCTGGAAATGTGAAAATTCTGCAAGATATTTCAGTTATTTTATTATAGTAAGATTTCGGGGGGGGGGAAGGTTAAGCCCGGAAGTCCCCCTAAATACGCCACTGATTACGTCATAATCATAATAACTATCGCTTTTCTCAGCTAAATCTAACACATCAACAAGTATCTGTAGTCGCTCGCCGAAGACTGAACTTCACATTGAGAACTCTATACAGAACGCGTTGCTGTTTGTTGAAGCAAAAAGAAGACAACCCAATATATCATGAGTCTACTGATGGCGTGTTAGAATCTTACTTTTGAAATAATTTTCTCAGTATATAAAGTATTTTCAGTGTGAGATTTGGGAGGGGAGCTTGGAAGAAATTTCCCGGCTTTAACCCCCCAAATAAGGCCTAGTGACGCCACTGTACATATAATCGTCTTCTGAAAGTCAAAACGAAATTAGGTAAGTAAATATGTATATTTTTAAATAAAGTGCTTACATACTGAACTTGCATACAATAAAAAGTCTCATATCACAGAAACAGACACTTTGTATTGGGGCCATTATTTCCCTTAAATGACTACATAGTAAACAACAAGATGAAAAAAAAAAAAAAAGACACATGCTCAAATTGGTTATATTTACGTATTATCCATACACTGAATAACTTACGATTCGATTCTGTTTCTTTTCCCATCCCCTCTCTCTCTTTTGCAGGTACCGCAAGACACGGTTACTTTGCACACGATTTAAGGAATTTTAAAGAAAATCGCATGTAACTTAGAAACGTAATGATTTAGAACACTGTATTTTGAACATATTATAGCTAGATATGTGTGGAAAATATTCGTATAAGTTCATTAGTAAACATTCAGTATGACCATAGTTACTGAAGTATAAACTTTGGTGAAAAGTAACCCCATAGTTGGGGTCACTTTGCACAACATACAGGGGCGTCATTTCAGCCTTCGCTTGAGGGGGGGCAAGAGTACCACCGACATATGACTTTTACGTTTTGTACTAGTATATTAGTAGACAATCGAAATAAGTATATATATTCTTCAAACTCTTGGGGGGGCAATTGCCCCCTCCTGCCTCCCCTAAATGACGCCCCTGACAACATACAAAAAAGTATGTTAACATACGAATATAACGTTTCTGTGCAATGTTTTCCCTTCAGAATTTATACATTTTACTTTCTACACAAAAGTGCATACAGTTTACAAATATTGATATTAGAACGAGGGTACTGGTATCGACACTAAGTATGAATTACCAATATTTGTGAAGAAAATTATGTATTTTCTGGTACCGGCACAGGGACTACATTCTAATAGTTCAGCATATGTCCCACATAAATGCCAACTTAGGAACAGAAAAAAATCCCCGTGAACTGATTTGCCTGGGTCATTCCTTATACCCAAGAATATCATCCCAACCGTAATTAGTGGAAGATTTACGGAGTTTGAGACTTTCAGGCTAAAGTCCACCCAAATTGCATGATTTCTTTTTCAAAAAATCTAATGCTAATCATCGAGCAGTTGACAACCCTAAACTCGGGCCGAGCAGCTATGAACATGTTTGGCTGACGCTCTATGAGTTTTAACAATTTTTGGCTCAAGCCCGAATACTTGTTCCTCCGGAACTCAAACCCAGAACCTCGTGACCGATGTCCTTGCCTTCTGAAGACTCCTCGAAGACCGAGATCGACAGTCAACTAGTTTTAAGTATTTCAATCCAAACCGCCGACCTTTCATGGTTATACACAGTGTTATAATAATAATAATAATAATAATAATAATAATAATAATAATAATAATAATAATAATAATAATAATAATAATAATAATAATAATTAGTAGTAGTAGTAGTATAATCATCATCATCATCATTGATAATTATACTGTCTATGTAGGATATTTGAAGAGAGTACTTGGAACTACACAGGGTTTAGCTCAAATTGGCTCGTTTTGGCTCGACTCGACTCGAAACTTGATCCAAATTCGAGTCGAGTTGGAAGAAATTTTTCGAGCCGAGTTTTCGAGTTGAGCTCAAAGATATCTGTTTCAAGTTGAGTCGAGTTTCAAAGAAAACTCGCTCGTGCCCATCCCTAAGTATTACAGTCTTCATTGATAAATCAGTGGCCACCCCTAGAAACCTGGAACGGTGAAACGGATGTCAAATCAGGGAGTTTCTGGGGCAAACTTCTAATCTCCATACGTTGTTATTTATCATTATACCCATTATCACAATTTTGGCCTATTATGATTTGAAGCTAATTGAACTTTCATTCTCATTTGTGAAAATTGTATTATATGGAATATGATTACTTATCATCATTAACAGGAGATGGGCAAATATGGTTTTTCAGAGAGAAATGGAAAGTTTCGCCAATAGGGACTGTTGCTGCCCTGATATTTCTGCTTTACTCTAGCAGAATTATAATCATTGATAATATTACCTCTGCCTTTTATTAGCATGTTTCATAGTAAAATATATAACACTAAAAATATGCAAAATACAAGTCAATTACATACTATACAGTGAGCCTGGTGGAATGAGTGGTTACGCTCGTCGCATTCTAATCAGTGCTTGGGTTCAATTCCCTGTGGGACAAAAGTGGCTCGTGTCTCACGTTAAACTATAGATCCTGTCCTTTGGACGTCATCATAATCCCATAGAAGATAATGGCAAACCACCATGGGCTTACCTTGCCAAGAGATATTCGGGTTAAAGACCTACTTTCGGGCAGAACACTCATCATCATATAATGTACTGTACATCGTTAGTTGTCTTCATTTTTTAAGTTCCGTTTTATTTCTACATCACTTCAAGTGCAAGACTTTTTTTTTTTTTGCGCTAGTAACCTCACCTTACGATACGTACAATCCGCGGCAAAAAAATCTGCAACATAAGGTTGTAAGTTTATCGTGAATCTACGCCTAACAGCACAGGGAATTAATATAACGTCTAAGTGGAACGAATCATGCCAGGATAAACCTCGGCCTCCTCCGGTGCACACTTATTTTGGAGCAAAAGACTTCGTCATTTCACAATAAACTTATATGCTCATGTTGCAGGTTTTTTGCCGCGGATTGTACAATACGAATCAAAAAACCTGCAACATGAAAGTTTAAGTTCATTGTGAAACTACGCCAACAACATAGGCAACCAACCTAACGTCTTTGTGGCACTAATCACGCCAGGATAACCTTCGGCTTCGCCCCCCCTGCACACTTCGTTTGGAGCAAGAAATGCATAGACCACGTGACTACAAACCACAAATTTCTCACAAGATGGAGTAATAGATTGAGGTTCTTCTCATTTCTCTTCTCATTTTACATCCTCAGTTTTAAAGAGAGAGAAAGAGAAAAAGGTCAACGTGATAAAAACTAAATAAAGAGGAATATGCGAAATATAAAGGAAAAGAAAACGTGCGCATATATTGACAAATGACACATGCACTTCAAAGGAGACCATCTCAAATTTTGTTATGAACCATATATAATAACTGTGAGAATCAGCAAACCAGAAAGACATAATTACACACCGTAAGTGTTATACAACACATATTTATTTAAACAAATAAAAATGCTTGCAGAAAGCTGAAAATGTCTTTAAAATCTCAACCATAACTAAAACAAGAGATTACTTCTCTATTGTTTTTCTTCGTAGCATCCATCTACATGGAGAAATGGGAAAGAGATAACATCTTAAGAGATTCGCACGTATACAATATCGGAAACTGCTAAATGGAAAAAAGTACCGTCTTTGGCTGGGTTTCGAACCCAGAACCATAGTGTTAGAAATCCAACACTCTACTAATGTAGCTAGTCTGACAGTAATACCCTGTTCCTCCATCATTACCTATGAAAGATGGAATGGAGTCTGCAGAAAACTACGTCTAACATGTCCACGACAGACCGCCTATGACCTATGTCTAATTGGTACTTAAAAAAGCTAGTTCTACACGTGCATAGAAAAGTAAAATCAAATGAGTAGTTAGTACACATCACTTTGTCTGTCTCACTCTATCTCTGACTATAGAAATAGAGGAAGAAGAAAAAAAATATAGAGGTGAGAACACAGGAAGAACAAGCAAAAATATAAGTTGCAGGAAAATGAATATCAAGGAGAGAGAGAGAGACATAGAGACAGAGAGAAAAATAGAGGGAACGGAGCAAATGATTTAATATACATCGGAAAAGAAGATTCACAACTGTGCTATACATTTAATGTATTGAATACTCTGCAGGCCCGTATCCACGGGGGGGGCTAGGGGGGCCGCCCCCCCTAAACTTTGGCTGGCCCCAATAAAGGTTTCACGATAGGCTTGCAAATAAACTATAATATGGTGATGAAGTATAATATGATTGGGTCGGGCTCCCCCTAACTTCGGCCCCCCCCTAAATTTGTGGGCTGGCTATGGGCCTGATACTCTGTTTCTTCTAAATTGCTTGCTAGATGACAAATATTAATTTGTAAAAACGTAGCAAATGCCCGCGTTGTCTTGTTTTCTTACTATTTCAGTAATAGTGGAAAACGTGGTTTATGCAACATAATAAATTACTAATTTTCCCACAACAACCATGTAGATGTTGTTGATGATTTTGAGTTTAACGTCCGTTCAGCAGCGAGATTATATGAGACGTTGACCTACTTATTAACGTGGAATCCGAACCATATGAGCTGCTGCCGGGAATCGAAGCAACCATGTACTGTTGGTAAGAAATTTCTAAGCAAAAGAAAAAACTGATCAGCAAAATACATAAAACGATAGTCCTGCAAACTATTACTTAAAGAGAATTTATTGTAAAATCAATACATCCATGTGGCGGTATATAGTCGTAAAGTGATGAAAACTTAATATTAAACTGTCGATCACATTGTTTTACTTATTTGAATTCAATGTCGTATAGATTCGGTTTTAGCTCTAGATTTCAGCGTTCTCACTTCGATTCTTAACTTGTTGGAAATATGCATTAATCGAAATTATAAAAACATACGAAATTTAACTAGCTAAAAGAAGAGAATAACATAAAAATCCGGATTAGAGTACGTCGTCGCCAACATGTGCTTTTATTTCAGGGAGCATAAAGTCGAGAAGATCAACATTTTTTTTACCATTAAATCGGCCTATAATTCGATGGATACCACCTAACCTGTAGTCTCGCATATCCATCCCCAACAGTGAATCGTCACATGACCCATTCGCGCTGAACGGGCCATATATTGTGGATCAAACCGTCTTCCAGATGGGCGATACACACGTGTTGGCCCAAAATTTCCAGTGGAAAATATTTTTTCATCTGTAAAGACAACAGTGTCCCAGTGACAAGTAATATTTAGCTCTGCAAACGCCAGTCTATCGACTTTGTGATCTTCTGTCAATCTCTCCTTAACAGCAGCCCGGAAGGACCTTAAGCCTGCGGCCCGAATTCGCCGTCGGACTGTAGTTACATAACCTGGAAAGGCGGTAGACTGTTGCAGTTTTCGGGCACACATGAAAGGCTGTCGACAGCATTGATCAACTAATCGTTGGTCTTGTGTCGGTGAGGACACTCGTGGCCGACCACTTCCAGATTTTCGAGTTAGGCTTCCAGTTTCCTCATATTTTTTCCACCACCTGAACGCTGTTGCACGATGCACGCCTAATCGAGCGCCTGCTTCAGGAACACTCAATCCCGCATGTTCAATTAGAGCGATAACACTCTCGCGTACAGAATGATCATATTGCGCCATCCTTACACACCAAAGTAAAAGTACTAGAACGTCTTTGAATATAGGATAATGCAACATATTGCTATACATGACGTCGTATTATGAAAGGCATGCGTAGAAGAAGTAGATGTGCCTGTAATCAACTGTTGTTGCACGCAAAAATACTCACTCACTGTTAGTAACAAAATATTTTCCATTTTTTTAAATCCAATACATTAGAATATAGTAGCAGTTACTATTTTTTAAGAACATAACTTCCATCGAGTGGTGGGCATAAACAAAAACTCGTAACTATGCAACAGTTAACTTCCATCAAAACCCACGAAGCACTTTACAGATTTAATCTGATTTATTTGTGCAATTTAGATACATATAAGATTACAACTTGTCCGGGAAATTTGTTTATACTCGTCTAAAACAGTTCTATTCTATTATTCGCCACTCGTATACATTATATGACAAACAACAAAACAGAAACAAGTAAAGTGCAACTACTATAGACAATATTTATCAAAACGTACTAGAGGATTAAGATATAGCCGAGCGGTTTAGTAGAGTAGTCTACTACCTCCGCCTTCTCGTGTTCAAACCCACCTGAGGTTTGTGTCTATTCTCTGTTTTTTTTTTCTTGTGCTTTCACAACGAACGTTTTTTCTATAATTCCTATAAGCTATGACTTGCAAACCCTAAAGAAAATACACATGTTTATTGTAATACTCTAATCCGGATTTTTATGTTATTCTCTTCTTTTAGCTAGTTAAATTTCGTATATTTTTATAATTTCGATTAATGCATATTTCCAACAAGTTAAGAATCGAAGTGAGAACGCTGAAATCTAGAGCTAAAACCGAATCTATACGACATTGAATTCAAATAAGTAAAACAATGTGATCGACAGTTTAATATTAAGTTTTCTAATCACTTTACGACTATATACCGCCACATGGATGTATTGATTTTACAATAAATTCTCTTTAAGTAATAGTTTGCAGGACTATCGTTTTATGTGTTTTGCTGATCATTTTTTTCTTTTGCTTAGTAATTTCTTACCAACAGTACATGGTTGCTTCAATTCCCGGCAGCAGCTCATATGGTTCGGATTCCACGTTAATAAGTAGGTCAACGTCTCATATAATCTCGCTGCTGAACGGACGTTAAACTCAAAATCATCAACAACATCTACATGGTTGTTGTGGGAAAATTAGTAATTTATTATGTTGCATAAACCACGTTTTCCACTATTACTGAAATAGTAAGAAAACAAGACAACGCGGGCATTTGCTACGTTTTTACAAATTAATATTTGTCATCAAGCAAGCAATTTAGAAGAAACAGAGTATCAGGCCCGTAGCCAGCCCACAAATTTAGGGGGGGGGCGGCCGAAGTTAGGGGGAGCCCGACCCAATCATATTATACTTCATCACCATATTATAGTTTATTTGCAAGCCTATCGTGAAACCTTTATTGGGGCCAGCCAAAGTTTAGGGGGGGCGACCCCCCTAGCCCCCCCGTGGATACGGGCCTGCAGAGTATTCAATACATTAAATGTATAGCACAGTTGTGAATCTTCTTTTCCGATGTATATTAAATCATTTGCTCCGTTCCCTCTATTTTTCTCTCTGTCTCTATGTCTCTCTCTCTCTCCTTGATATTCATTTTCCTGCAACTTATATTTTTGCTTGTTCTTCCTGTGTTCTCACCTCTATATTTTTTTCTTCTTCCTCTATTTCTATAGTCAGAGATAGAGTGAGACAGACAAAGTGATGTGTACTAACTACTCATTTGATTTTACTTTTCTATGCACGTGTAGAACTAGCTTTTTTAAGTACCAATTAGACATAGGTTATAGGCGGTCTGTCGTGGACATGTTAGACGTAGTTTTCTGCAGACTCCATTCCATCTTTCATAGGTAATGATGGAGGAACAGGGTATTACTGTCAGACTAGCTACATTAGTAGAGTGTTGGATTTCTAACACTATGTTTCTGGGTTCGAATCCCAGCCAAAGACGGTACTTTTTTCCATTTAGCAGTTTCCGATATTGTATACGTGCGAATCTCTTAAGATGTTATCTCTTTCTCATTTCTCCATGTAGATGGATGCTACGAAGAAAAACAATAGAGAAGTAATCTCTTGTTTCAGTTATGGTTGAGATTTTAAAGACATTTTCAGCTTTCTGCAAGCATTTTTATTTGTTTAAATAAATATGTGTTGTATAACACTTACTGTGTGTAATTATGTCTTTGTGGTTTGCTGATTCTCACAGTTATTATATATGGTTCATAACAAAATTTGAGATGGTCTCCTTTGAAGTGCATGTGTCATTTGTCAATATATGCGCACGTTTTTTTATCCTTTATATTTCATATATTCCTGTTTATTTAGTTTTTATCACGTTGACCTTTTTCTCTTTCTCTCTCTTTAAAACTGAGGATGTAAAATGAGAAGAACCTCAATCTATTACTCCATCTTGTGAGAAATTTGTGGTTTGTAGTCACGTGGTCTATGCATTTCTTGCTCCAAACGAAGTGTGCAGGGGGACGAAGCCGAAGGTTATCCTGACGTGATCAGTGCCACAAAGACGTTAGGTTGGTTGCCTATGTTGTTGGCGTAGTTTCACAATGAACTTAAACTTTCATGTTGCAGGTTTTTTGATTCGTATTGTACAAGTGAGACATTCACCAAAAACAAACAAACAAAAAAAAAAGAAAGAAAGAAAGAAGAGAAAAGAAAGAAATAGCTGCAGGCACGTCTAATGTTAGATGCGTGGTATTCGAAAAAAAAAGTTTTTAGTATTTGTTGCCAGGGTAACTCTATTATCACTGGCATGGTACCGTAACTTATCATTTAATATTAGCAGTGTCCGTAGACTAAATACTAGCCCGGTTTCTGAAATGATGTTCGGGAAGAGAAACCGAAGTCAAATAGCAGTAATAGGTGAGACAATACCAAGAATGTATCTGCAGCACACCAACAAAATGTACTCAAAGTTATAGCCTATTTGTGAGGTCCTACAAAGGATAATGACTCCAGCTTTCTGAATTTCTCGTAACCTTTTTAGACCACCTGATTTTCTAGTCAGTAAAGTGTTTTTCCTTTGATTTTCCCTCAGTGATTTCGGTCGCTACTTTGCCATAGAACCGAGAATATTTATAAAACAAGAATGCCCTTCTGATAAGGATTGTGAACAGGGACGTCCACAGGGGGTGGGTCCTGGGGGTCCGGATCCCCCCGAAATTTCGACTTTTGTATAAATTTAGCCTAAGTTTATGGCCACTTTTAGGAATTTTGATATAAAATACCCTCATTTTGAGTTTGGACCCCCCCCGAAATAAATTCCTTCGTACGGTACGCTACTGATTGTGAATTATGCGACCACCCCCGCCTACTTTACAATTTGCTTTCTAGCTCTTTACTTCTTCTTTCGCATAGGCAAATTATCAAAATACTTATAGTCTTTACTGACGAGTGATAAACATAACAGTGATATACTTGATAAAAGAAAGACAGAATTTTTATGCTGAAGACGTCCAGTTGATAGAAAAGCCATCAACATTTAGGGTATTCGGTGCACTAAATTACAAATCAAAATCTTAAACTAACAACTTATCTAAAAATTTAATTAAAAATCTACCCAAGTAATGAATGAAGAATTAAGAAGAAAATTTTGTCAATAGTTTCAAAATTTACAAATGATATTTAACTTTGTCCTTTCTCTCCAGGCAGCTAAATTTTCGCCTCGATTTTTCTTCCTTCTTGCAGAAAGATAAAGGCCGCTCTTCTTCCTTTTCTGAGATGGCATTTTCCTAACGATTACTTTCTTCAAAGCTGCACAAACACAGTGCGGAAGCAAAACAAAAACACACTATGCGTTCGCCCTGGAATTCGGAGATTACAAACCTACCAACAGAGGAAAGGATTCCCGAACGTGACATAAGCAACCGATTTCGAACGAACTGAACTCGTATTTCGCGCCTCCAAGAAGGTGAGTGAGGCAGACTGCAAGGAATAGTATCACTCCGCGCTGACGTCAGAAAGTGGGTGGGTCTATGCTTGCAGCAAACGCCGCCTATGCTGGCTAGATTTTTTTTAACGTACCATTTTCTTTTTTACGTAATAGTTTTGCTAATATGCATTCAAAATAGATTTTGATTTCAGAAATGTTTAGCAAAAGGTACAATCTACAAATCCCTGTTTTTACTTTTTCTTTTACGCAACAATTTGTTTCTCTGTTGAAGAGTAATTGATAGACAAGCTGTCAATTCGATATTTTATTAATACTTTTATTAATTAAAGTTATTTTACCATGCTTATTGGAGGAAAGAACTACAGACAACTGTTACATACAATTTAATCTATCTAACAAAAAAAAAAAAAAAAAAAGAACACAACGATATCTCACATGATAAGAGAATTAGAGCGAAAATAGATTACCATGGATCTAAATGGCAATAGCGAACTTGGACAGAATGCAATAACTCCTCTTAATTTCCAGCACAAGAAGTGAGGAAAGTGCAGAGAAAAGGGTTCTCTAACTTCCTGAAAACTGTGTTCTGTATCTTCTCGAATATCTTACAGACTATTGAAGGAAAGTACTGTCTGCCACGACAGCATTCGCGTACTACCTCTGAATCACTTTCAACATTGTTTAGAAGACACGGTGGCTCAGTGGTAGAACGCTGATCTCTGGTGCGTGTGGACCCTGATTCGATCCCGCAGTCAGTGTTTACAGCAAGTAAGTGTTCACTGACTTGAGAATGTAGATCAAACGAAAGGACAACAGTCTCCTGCATGAGTTGACAGGTAAAACAAGAATGAACATGATTGAAAATTATTGATGCAGCAACCAGCAAGAGCAAGAAGTACTTACGTCTTTTTTTTTTTTTTTTTTTTTTTTTTTTTTGCCGAGTGTGCATTTTGAATTTCCTCGCCTTCTGCTGATAGCGACATTCTTCACCAGTGCTGCTGTGGTTGTGGTAAGACAGTGTTTCAATTAAAGGAAAGAAACGAGCTTGAGAGCCTTGACTGGATTAACCACTCATCCTACTTTATTTTACTTCACAACACCAAATTCCCAGTTGAATTTGTGAACAAAACACCTCCCAGAGTATAGCATTACTTGATGCTTTGACCCCCTTCTGCCCAAAAACACAAAACGCGCTTTGTTATGTGTTATGGTATACTGAAGGACTAACTATTCCCAAATTTCAGATCTTTTTTTTTATCCAGGCCCATTGGAGATATTGGACAGTGAAACATGCTAAATTGGCATAATTCACCAAATTTAAACGATTTTTTCAGGCCTTTGGGAGCAGCTACAGGTCTGTAAATTTTTGTGTATTAACTTATGACTCCGGACTACATGCACACACAACTTCAGACCTCTACATCAGTTCTTTCCTCTTCGGAAACATGTTTTCAATGTCCAAAAATGTCGCTACTGTAGACCTTGATTTTGCCCCTTCAGGTGGTTTTAGGCAAAATGTTAAGAGGACAAAGTTTTAGCTCTGCACGAGTTGGAGACGTCCAGCAATTTTCAATTTCGTAGGACAAATACATGCTGAGATATTCAAAACAACGTAAACGCCTAAAATCGATAAAACGCCAAATTGCGGCATCCGCTGTATCGTCATTGGATGTTGTAAAAAATAATTAATTGTTGTTTTGAAGTACCCTGATATAGAATAAACATTCATGAAAAAATTAGTTTTTTTTTTTTTTGAAAGGTCGAGCGGCAATTTTTCTTTTTTCTCGATTACTTTGCATGGACTGACCCATGAACTTTTGCTTTATTTGTTTTTTCTGATGACCTTACAGCTCTTTTGTAAGTAGTTAGCATATAAACGCCCAGATGGCAGGGCTGTGGTACTACTTGAGGCGCCATAGCGGCAAAAGTAAGAACTATGTGCTTCTACGCGCTTCCATGAGACTCCAGGCTGAAATTCCCTGCTCAGCCTGTCAAGATCTGATTTCTACTAGGGTTGGCAACATTTTCCTGAAAAACGGAAAATATATTTTCCGGAAACCGGAAAATTGAAAATAAAAGACGGAAAATTTTCCGGAAAACGGAAGACGAAAAATTTTCCGGAAAAACGGAAGACAGAAAATTTTCCGGAAAACGGAAGACATAAAATTTTCCGGAAAAACGGAAGACGGAAAATTTTCCGGAAAACAGAAAACTGAAAATTTACGGGAAAACAAGGGCATAAAATTGTCTTACGGAAAACAACCCACACATGTCTCATATATGTGAATCTATAGACCTACAAATAAAAATGCATGGTATGATGCATGTTCGCGCATCACGCTTAAACGCCTGTACCAATCATGCTCTTCTTTGGTACATAATTAGATCTTTATCTCAAATAGGTTAATTACATTTTACTTTGAACACGCAAGTACCTACTTTGTCAGTGTTGGCAACAGTAGCGGCTCGTAGTTTGTACAAGCACTGGTTGCAACATTGCAATATCAAAGTATGTAGGTACGCGCAGGTGTTTCCCTCCTCCAGCATTCTTCAGTCTTATCCAAATAAATATATTCAGGAAATATGAAGAGGATAGTCTTTTAAGCTCTATTTGTATATTATTGATTAAATTATTTCTCTAATATTGATTTAATATATAAACTATTTCCTTTTTTTCAATCATCCACTATCAATGTGCGTTTATACACTATTTATATACAAAACATCTACACTCATGTTATTGAACACGAGATAAATCGAATATATAGCATGTACTGTAAGCCATTAGGGTGGGTCGTTTTGCCACTTTTTCTTCGGAACGAAATGTAATACCTGGCAAAAGTGGCCAATCCACATGGACATTGCAGGTATAGATTTTTTTTTAATCTGATAATATCTTCTGTGAGAACTATTGCATCAAAGTTTCAAAATTTCACTGAAAATTGCAAAAAATACCAAAGTTGTTCATTAATTTTAGTTATGTTAAAGTAAACATATTTTTGGTGAAATACATGTCAGTTGCTATGTAAACTGACATTCAAGTATAAAAATGCCAGTTATATGCCCTTGGGGGGAATAGGGGTGCCTCTTCTGGGGCCAGAAAAGGTGGCAAATTCAGTACAATTAAGCGTTTCTACAGCTTTTTTCGTCCTTGCCTTTTTCTTTGGGACCTGCTGGACCAATATGAAGATGAACGTGACAATTTTTTTTTGGATAGCATCGTCACTGGAGATGATACGTGGTGTTATCACTACGAGCCGGAATCCAGAAGACAGTCCAGGGAATGCCGATTTTTACAAGCGCGATATGCAGGCCCTGGTTCATCGTTGGAACAAGTGCATAACAAATGGTGAGAACTATGTGGAAAAATGAGTCTCTAGCTGAAATATTGCTCTGTTTAGCTGTTCTGTTGTTAGTTATAAAAAAATTACGAACTAGCTACAGTATTAGTATTAGTTAGCTCCATTAGTTTCCATAAAAAAATGCATTACTTTAGGAACGACTTTCTTAGATTTGACTGAAACTGTTATGATTGCTCAGAGATACAATGTAAGCGAGAGGGCAGTGGCACATATAACAGCTGTGCTTCAGACAGCTTCAAAGGCTGGAACTTCTCATAAATCTAGCGACATAACATCTGGTTTAACTGTTGACAGGAACAAAATAAGGCGTGCGAAACTTAAAC
The DNA here is from genome assembly GCF_964235325.1 of Thermobia domestica. Taxonomy (NCBI): domain Eukaryota; kingdom Metazoa; phylum Arthropoda; class Insecta; order Zygentoma; family Lepismatidae; genus Thermobia; species Thermobia domestica. Next base: position 34,728,844 of record NC_137459.1, on the reverse strand, counting down.
TTGCTCGGAATTTAAAAGAAAGTTCTAGAAATGATGATCCCATTAAAATCCTATTCTTTGATGATAGAAGGGATGACACTAAAACACACACAGGCATCATTAGAGAAGAGCACTTATCACTTGTGGCTGAACGTAACTCTCAATACGTTGGTCACGTGACACCATCCTCTGGCTCTGCACATGACGGGACCAGAGCTATTTTCGAATACATCATGAACCAACTCAGAGTTGGCTTTTATAAAGTTGAAATTCTTGGGTGTGATGGAACATACACTAATATGCTTGGAATGGAGTTGTTCTTCGAAAATTAGAGGAACTAACAGGAAAACAAATGCAATGGGCTATTTGTCTCTTACATTTTAATGAACTGCTGTTGCGAGCTCTCTTCACGCATATTCAAGGCGCTTATTCAAACCCCTATTCTTACACACGTCCCATAGTTTCAAAACTATCTAACTGTGAAAAAGCTTTCAGTGTTGCTATTCAAACCAATAAAATGTGACTTACCTCATCATAGTCCAGAAGAGCACAGAAAACTCAGTAAGGGCTTGAGATGCTTGTTCCAGATATCTCAAGCCATTGATTCCAGAGCATGCCCGGAAGAGCTTGTTTCTATGTTCCCTGGCAAACTAAACGAAGCTAGCTGGTTGACTAGTGCAAAAAGAATTTTAACATTGTATATTGCAACAAAAAACCTACCAAGAAATTAATAGAAATTGCGACATTCATACTTAGAGTCTGTGTGGTTATGCAATGCCGTATCAGAACATAGTCTTCCATTGCTGATGGTCCTCTCACGTCTTTGAGGTCATTCAAGGTCTAGATACTTACCAAGGGAATACCAGGCTGTAATCCGTTCATCCATTTAGACGATTGCATTCTTTGCACTCCCAGAAAAAAAAATCTTCTCGACATGATGACTGATGGTCGACTTGCTGTCCGACAAGATGCATTACATAAGATTCTTAGTGCTCGAGAATACGAAATAGGGAATCTCCATAACTCCATTAGATATAAAATCATTCCCAGACTGAATTTTGAGGCAAACTATTACACTGCAATGATCTTTTGGGAAAGCACTGATGTTTCAATAACTGTACTACCAGTAAGTTCTATGGACGGTTCCAAACAAACAGCTCATGATCAAACTTTTACTTCCTGACAACACTGTGCCAGAATAGTCCTTCAACGTCCATCCGTGTCACACGGTGGCAGTAGAACGAATAGTTAAATTAGTCACTGAAGAAGCCTCCCGAGTATGTGCCAGTGACGATAGAAGCGGAATAATCAGGTCAACCTTACTTTCTAGGCAAGCTGCGTCTAAATTTCAATCAAAGTCCCAATTTGTGACAATTTTTCCTGACAGTGAGTAATCGGATCAGTTTATCCGGCCCAACATATGGTTGGTTGATTGGATAGGCCTAGCAGAGGAGCCCTAGGTGCAGCCACCTGTACATGATGGGCTCTGGGTCACTTGGCCAGGCTATATTGCCAGGTGAGCGAGGAGCTGCACAACCGCTTAACTGTACTGAATTTGCCTCCTTTTCTGGCCCCAGAAGAGGCACCCCTATTCCCCCCAAGGGCATATAACTGGCATTTTTATACTTGAATGTCAGTTTTCATAGCCACTGACATGTATTTAACCAAAAATATGTTTACTTAAACATAACTAAAATTAATGAACAACTTTGGTATTTTTTGTAGTTTTCAGGTAAATTTTGAAACTTTGATGCAATAGTTCTCACAGAAGATATTATCTAATTTGAAAAAAAATCTATACCTGAAATGTCCATGTGGATTGGCCACTTTTGCCAGGTATTACATTTCATTCCGAGAAAAAAGTGGTAAAACGCTGCACCCTAGTAAGCCATGAATGATGGCGTTAATCCGAAAAGAAGAAAAAAGCAAGAAAATTGCATGCACACAGTTAAACAAAATTATTTAATTATATAAACTATGCATTATTTTAGAATGGAAGGTCTTTCTTTGATCTTTTGGGCTTCAAATTTTTCTATGACTTTATTGAAATCCGAAATGCTGCTCTCCAAGTTTCTCTGAATAGAAAGCATCGCTACCGCGAATATTTTCCACTTTATTTTTTTAGGGTCCAGAAACACCTCTCTCCTCCGAATATGCATTTTGTTAGCATTTCTTTGTATAAATATGCGGCACAAAAAGTCCATTTTCAGAAACCACGTATTTTTGTCTGTAAAGAAGAATGAAATCTAAGATGTTTTCCTTCGAAAATGAAAGAAAAGTAGTTAACATTCCAGCAAATTAGACTAAAAAAGACAGATGAGTATTGGAAGTGAATGATTTGATATTAATTTATGCTCTCCGCCGGAAATCGAACACGGAATCATGTGCACGAAAGATACAGAGCTTGGAATCAGACCAGTAGTAAGACATTTTCTTCTTCGAGACTCGATCGACCCCCCCCCAGAATAGGATTTTTTTAAAAATAAAACTTATCCCAAGAATTTTCACCTTTGTATTATAAATGTTAAATAAAATCTATTGACTTCGAACGACCGCCCCCAAACTTTCAGCCTGGATCCGTCCCTGTTACCACCAGACTTATATTTGTTCTTTGTGAGTTTATGTTTTGTGAATAATTTCTTTCTTCCAAGCGTCTGTTTCTCCCTCACCCTATCATTGAATCAAGCGCTGCTAAGCGGAGGAATTCGTAACTATTACAGAAGCTGACCAGTTGCGGAAGAAAATGCAACCGCAAGAGAGCAATACGGGAAGATAGGAGCGATGCAAGAATAAATCCACATCCCCATATTAAGAGATAGGAGCTCGCTGCCATATGCTCAATGTTACTGCTTCCAGTGGCAACGTTTGCTGCCACTGGAAATGTAAATCTCTCTCTTTCTTTCCGTTTTTTAATTGATTTTTTTTCAGAAATGCATCAATACTGTTTTGCGCTCAAGAGCAGAAATTTATTTTTTACTGATACACTACTTTAATATTTACTGATACACTGATACACTGCCGATACACTAATATTTTTAGTATTAAAAAAAAGTCCGGTTGCACAACCATGCAACATATAGTACCAGCCGCCGCTGGTTCGCAACCTAAATATATTTTTGAATTGTTTCTGTACCATTGGAGGTATATACACCAACTTGGCATAAATATAATTCAACACTACAGGAAACATACTGTAGATGCATCCGTCTCCCAAACACTCAGGTTCGTCAGTATTGCCAAACAATTTAAAATACCTTTTTCCTGCATAATTATATAAACATTTGTTTAATTTCAACTGAACTTAGTACATACATGACTTATAATTAATATTTTCAGATTGGGTAAGATTTTTTAAGATCCTCGTTACCAATATTTCAAATTGGACGACACATTATTTTTGGGTTGATTTTAATTATCTGCAAGTTATAACGTCGTAACTCTTATGCAATATTTTCTTATTTTCATATATAAATTCAAAAATTACTAGTTTCATGTAATACAATAAAAGTTTTCTTCATTGAGTATTCTGTTCATAATGAACTATAGTTTTACTAAAACTAACACATTCGGAACTAGTTTAATTCTTGTTTTTTTACTATTCAGTCTCAAGATCTGACAAGACTAAACTTTTATTAAGCTTACAGTGTTGCATTACCACTGAACGTCTTGCTGTTGCAATTAATACTTAGGACTAATGCTTGTGTGAACCTGTGTACACGTGGACATCACAGATTTAAAATAAGCGTTTAGTGTATTATCCATATTAATATAATGAGTGAGCGGAATGACAATAAAAAACTTCCAAATTTCATGCCTCCCAATTAAAGAATTTAGGAAATAAAATTAATAATTGAGGAACAACAGTGAAAAATCAAAGGATAAAATAGAAGATCTGCCCATTAAACAAAATCGTGAAGCCATACGTCACAGTTTCGCCACACCTACTCTGCCCACTCCGCGCCACTAAGATCGAAATGTTTCGAACCAACATACATGGCGGAAACGAGAGTAGCCAATCAGACGTACCGGATAAGACGATGCTCGGTTGTTTTTTGGCTTCACTGATTTCATAGGATGAAGATACGTATGAGCAGATCCTCTATTTTATAACATCCTTGGAAAAATCATACTGAAACCGAAACGTTATAAAGTGTATTTAAGAGCTCACAAAACTGACTGAAGCAAACATGTCTCCTTGGAAATCAGAAAGATCGACCGTATTATACTATCATCGCTTGCCCAGTTCATTACACACGGCAGTTCTACTATTCCTTTCGTAATATAGAGTTTGGCATAACACCAACGCCAACAGTCCGAAACCGTGATCGCCGGCAACCAAGACATCTCACGTATTTCCAACTCTAGGTGCTTTCATTAAATCGATATATAATTATCTATATATATTAGGCCTACCTATAAGTCTAATTATTAAAAGTGTATAGCTGCTAAATAATTCATTTTTATGTTTGGGCTATAAATAGTTCAAATCCGCTACTTTTAAAGCATAACCTGGGGAACAATTAATACTGGAGGGTAAGCATCCCTAGGAGTGGGGATGGAAGGGGTGACATTTTAAAATTGACGGAAAAATGGATATCAGTCTTGAATTCATAATTTTCGGATCGCTGAGATGAATAGTGACAGTTTTCATGAAGTTCAAATTTAAACCTGGGGTGGAAATGGGAGGTGTGAGCTTCTAAAAGTAATCGAAAGGGATCAATATTAATGTCGAATCCATAGTTTTTAGTGACGCTAAGATGAATTGTGGCACTCTCAGTATTGTTTAAGAAGAAAGA